>NC_083281.1:39435869-39738899 GCF_963506605.1 Zootoca vivipara | reverse complement strand
TTCTTTTTAAAAAAAGAAAAGAAAAGAAAAGAAAAGGCGGTTGTATAAATAGAAAGTACAGCTAGAGTGGTAACCTCATTTAATTTCTCCTTTAAACAAAAACAAAGCCATCCACTAAACTAGCTTCCTTCCTAACACCACATCAGACAGCATTGCAAAGCGCCAGGTAATAATTACCCGTTTCCCATGTTACAGCAACTGGGACTGCTGGAAAACCTTGACAACCCGTAACAATCATTCTTCACCATCTCCAAACAACACAGCAGCAACATTTACCAAAGGAATGAGGCTTGCTACAGAGCAGTAGCTCACACTGTGCGAGAACAAACAGAGATTGGAAGGAAAGAAAAACACGCAAGGCAGATTTTGTTTTTCTGGTTACACTCATCAGATCAATTCAGAGAAAGGTGTCCATTTCTTACAAGGACATTAAACCCTGAGAGACAGGCAGCCAAACCTGCTTCATTCATCCCCACCAGAGTCGTTCCTTGCCCTTCTAACACAGCAGTAAGTTCATTTTATTCAGAAAATAAAGAGTTTATTTTTACATGTATAGTCAACCTTTCACATGCAATGGCTCTCGGGTGATTTTCCATCCAGGCACTGACCAGAGCTAGACCTGCTTGTCTTTGGGAAGGCTGCTGCATCATGTACCTTCAGACCATATTCTAAGGCCTCCTTCCTCCACCTCCGCCTCTTCTACTATACTACTCAAAACTGTAGCTTCACAACAGTTTGACTCAACCCCCAAAGATGCACTTCTCCATGGTCTCCCAAAACAGATGGACACCCACAACATAGTGCAACTGTGTCTGGCTTGCAGGCTTCCCACAAGCATCTTGCTATCCACTGTGAGAACAGGATGCTGGACTAACTGGACCTGTGGCCTGATCCAGCAGGGTTGGTCTAGTGTGCACTGGTACTTTGGTCCTGACTTCTGATTTGCCCCACAGCTTCTGTTTCTTGTCTCACCTTTGACTGCCATCAATGGCCCAACCCTAACACCATCCTAGGTACTGCAGTCACCTCCTTATGATTAGTCTATATGTGGAGGTGAAGACAGCAACCATTCCTTCTAGTCCCACACCTGATTGTCATGTGCTCATTTGGCCCAGCCCCAACACCCACATGCTCAGTGTATTGTATGTGCACACAGCCTCTCCTGCTGATTGGCTTCTCCATGGTGTACCAAGCCCATATGTATACAACAGATACATTTTGCCTGATGTGTGGATGATGGCAGCAGCATGTTTGTGGTGTTGGAGGATGATGGCCAGCAACTGTGCTCCTGCTACCCCTCCACACATAGATTAAATGTGTGGAGGCAGCCACATGAATAAGTCTAACAGTGAGAGAATACAGTGGTGCCTCGACTTGCGAATTTAATCCGTTCCGAAGGCACCTCCATAGGTCAAAAAATTCGTAAGTCGAAAAGCGCCATTGGAAACGTGATTTCCCTTAGGAAACAGAAAAATTCGTAAGTCGAAGCAACCCTATCTAAAAATTCGTAAGTCGAAAAAACCTATCTAAAACCGCCGCGGTTTCCGTTCGGATGTCAAGAAATTCGTAAGTGTGCGGCCATTTGCCCCATTTGTAAGTTCAAAAATTCGGTTGTCGAGTTGTTCGTAAGTCAAGGTACCACTGTACCACGAATGAGTTGTATCACAGATGTGGGCTAAATGATACTGTTGGGTGGATTTGTAGTTGGTTGACTGGCCAAACCCAAACAGTACTCACCAATAGTCCCTTGTCATCCTGGATAAAAAGTGACGTGGGGTTCTGTCCCAGACCTAGTGTTGTTCCAACATCTTTATATATGATGTGGGCAAAGGAATTGAGGGGTTGTTAATCAAATTTGCAGATGACACCAAACTCGATGGAGTAGTGAATACCACAGAAGATAGAATCAGGATTCATGATAACCTTAACAGATTGGAGAACTAGGCACGAATTAACAAAATGAATTTGAATAGACGGAGGAACACCTGTCTTGACAGCTGTACATGTGTAAAGGATTTAGGGGTCTTAGTAGACCACAAGCTTAACATGAGTCTACAGTGTGATGCAGCAGCAATAGGGGGGGGGAGCTAATGTTGTATGCTGCACAATAGAAGTATAGTGTCCAGCTCAAAAGTAGTAATAATACCACTCTATTCAGCCTTGTAGAGAGGAAGATTTTGCACGCCCGTCATAGAATCTAGTCCAACCACCTGCAATGGAGGAAACTTTTTGCCCAATGTGGAGCTCGAACCCACCAACCCTAAGACTCCTACTCATGCTCTACCTGTGTTAGTGCAATAGAATACAGGGGCAAGAACCTGGCGTGGGTGGGATGAAGAGACCTATCCAGCTTAACGTACCTGCTGCTACTCATGCTGCCTCAAGCAAGAGAAGCACTTTGCACCTGCACCCAACAAATTGGAAGGTGCAGATGCAAAGGCACTTACAGACACTGTCTGTTAGGTGCTGCAGTTCTCTGTAATCAAATGGAAAGGGGGCTAAGTGGAAAGAGCTTTGTATGCAGAGGGTGCCAGATTCAATCCCTAGCATCTCCAGGCTGACAAAGACGCTATTTAGGACCTTGGAGAGCTACTGCCAGCCAGTGCAGACAATAATGAGCAAGAGGAGCCAATGATCCAAACTGGTATTTGACAGTTCCCTGCGGTTCACCAACCGCAACAATACACAACCAAGAGATAGTGAGGTGAGCAAAAAAAAGAGGAAGCCAGTCAGAAGTTTCTCCTAGACAACTTGCCTCCCACAATTCTCTCCCTCAATGCATCCCTCTTCCTTCTTCCATAGCTCTGATGGAACCACTATCCATGGGAAACAGAGGAGGAGATGAGGGAACCAGTGGTGCTGTTGCTAGGCAATATCCTCACATGCTGTCTTAACTGTTTCGAGCCAGGCAGAGCCAGTACAAAGCAAGGACACATGAACGCTTCTGACAGCAAAGACCCAAGGATGCACTAGCAACCATAAAGCACTCTAGTCACATGAATGGTAAAACGGCAGAGAAACAAACACATGTGGTTCTTACTTTTGATGTTACACTGCACACACAAGTAGACTGTTCTCATAACTAGGGTTTTGCTTGTGTATGCATGCACATATAAGCATGCTAATATTTTGTCAGAAATGAAAGGCGGGGTTAAATAAATATAGCACACTGTGTCATTAGGCTCTCCTTATCCACCCAGTTCAAGACTGGTTCACACATGGGTGTTATTTATTTGTTACAGTTTTACCCCACCCGTCTCTGCCACAGCTTAGGGTTGCATGCTACAAACCAAATCGATCCAATTAAAATCCTTAAATGTCATAATATAAAACTAATATTAAAAACAGTAAGAATGTGCTATGCTGTATACAGTAGAAATAAATAATGGGCAATCATTCCCAATCACCATTCCTAAGACACTTGAGTATGTTTTTAACTGTTGACAGAAAGATGACAATGTGGGAAACAGCTGTAACTCAATGGGGAGAGAGTTCTGTATTCCAGGTGCCGCCACAGAGAAGGCCCTGCTATTCAAATGCGTCATACCTGTTGATGTGACCACAAGCAGGGCTCATCAGCAAATCTTAAGGCCAGAGACAACAAATGGACAAGGAGCTCCTGCAGGTTTCAATAGCCCATCCCTCCCCAACCTTGTGCACCCTCCAGTTCTTTCTGACTCCTACTGGGGCTGATGGGAGTTGGAGTCCAAAACATCTGGAAAGTTGCAGGCTGGTGGATGCTGTGACAGCCCACCAAGTGGTGCTGTCCTGCATGGAGGGAGGCTAAAACTGGATGCTTTACAATATGTATGTGCTTGCATTTATGTCAGTTATATTAAGTGTCTCTTTTACAAATAACATTCAGCAGCTTGAAAGTGATTTCAGTTGTAGAGGCTGACACCTGTAATCACAATCTCTTAAAACAGAATCCACAGCACCAACTTAAAACCTGCTTTCTTATGTAACAGGAAGAGCCATAAGAGAACCGTATCTGACTTTTGAGGTCAAGGACACCACAGGTCACATGTTATTGTGGCAGGTTATGAATATTTATGACTCCATCAACTAAAATGCATGGAGAATTATTTTTCATTGCAGAGAGGAAAACACTGATCTATCCAGGAGCAGTCCATGCTTCTGGAAAGCTATGAGCAGAAAAGGCTTAAGGGTTAGGCTATTTAAACCACACTGGAATTTAATCCTGCAGATGCTTGTTTTTCTTTATTGCTTTTGGAATAATAATAATAATTTTATTATTTATACCCCACCCATCTGGCTGGGTTTCCCCAAGCCACTCTGGACGGCTCCCACTAGAACACTAAAAACAGAAGTATCTGAAGAAGTGTGCATGCACACGAAAGCTCATACCAAAATAAAAACTTAGTTGGTCTTTAAGGTGCTACTGAAGGAATTTTTTTATTTTACTTCGATCCAGACCAACACGGCTACCTACCTGTAACTAAAAACAGAATAAAACTTCAAACGTTAAAAGCTTTCTCCAGGCTTTCTCCAAGTAATTAAGGACAGGATACATGGGATTCCACACACACCCCTCGCCTAACTTTAGCACCGCAACAATCCTGGCTGAAAGAAAATGTTTGGACCAATGCCATTTGTCACTAAGCAGGAATATGGACCTGAGGCACCCCCATTGCAATTTCAACACTCTATTGTGGGTTCAAAGATGTGCTTGCAGGAGTCTTACAAAGCTACACAGAGATTTACAGAGTGAACTCCAGCTTTTGGAGGGTCTTTTGGCAAGTCGCCCTCCATGGGCCCTTCTCTCTCAGTGAGTCCACCTCCTCATTGCAGCATGTCTAGGAGACTCATGTCAGTTGGCACCCAGCTGGGCTCTGTAGATGCTTGAGCATGCTCACCCTTGACTTCAGGTTTGGAAGCATCTCAAGAGTTATTCAATTCCGTGTGGAGACCTTTTAACCACCACCACCACCACCCCGAAATAAATTCCGACAAGACTCAAATTTTAGGTTTGGTTTTTGGCAGAATTTAGGCCACAAATTTATTGATTACAATCAAGTGAGTGGTTGCATAGGCTCTGGTTCGACTAGCTCCCTGCACCCTTGCAGGCAGCGCTGACCCTGGGCACCAACCATAGGTCAGCCTCAGGTGAACACCTGGGACAGTGGCCTCCACCCAGATGTTCCCTAGACTCAGGCTCCGGCCACAACCCCTCACAGGGAAGACCAACCATGAGCCCATGAATTCCATTATCGGAATACCCAACACATAGGGATGGCTAGGCATCCTGCCATGCCACCCCATCACCTGAACCAGAGCCTATCCACAACCTTAGAAGTTGTGACGCTTTGCTACGCAGCAGGCAAAACCCAAATGGCACCAGCCAATCAGCCAAGTGGGGAAAATTCCTGCCGTGCCCCTGTCCCAATGACAGGTGACACATGACAGCATAGCAAGGTCAAGCGCAAGCCCTTAAATTAGGGAGAGGTGGGTGGGTGTTCCAATGCACAGAGCCCCAAAGAGGAATCTCAGGGACACGTGCATTAAATAGAAGTCCTTCGATCGCTTTGACTGGCATCCCTCTGGCCCAATTGCACCCAGGATCGAGGGACCTCCAATAGGGTGTTGTGGCTATCCAAACATTCCCACCCACAACACAGGGTCTGGTTGCCAGGTCGCACCGCAACACGTGCCCTCTTGTTAGGGAGGACCCGATTTAGATCATCCATGGCAAGCAAGCATCTCTGAATGGAAGCTTGCCCAACACTATCTTCCCAATAATGTGCAACTACCAATGAATATTAAGAGTGTTTAAAACTGCACTTTGTTTACATATTTCAGTGGTGCAGAAACTCCTCATTAGACACATTAGGCTCCTCAATAGCTCCAATTTGGTTTATGACATCACAACATACATGATGGCAGGTAAGGACACGGCTGAAAAAGACCAATTGTAAGTCTAAAGTGTATTCCTAATTGTTCCCTGCCAAGCAGGACTCACTGACTGACCACTTGAGATTGGCTGCACCAGGATTTCTAATGGGTAACTCCCGAATGCAGCACATGAACCTTGCACTCAGCATTGATCAGCACTGAGAGTGAGACCCATTAGAATGATGTCAGGCATTTGCAGGTGGGTGGCCCTAACAGCCTGTTAAATGTGTCCCACGGGATAGATGAGGTAAGCATTCAGCACACAGGCTGGAGCCAGTTCCCCACTCCTGACAAAGCCCACCAGCTTAGCCTGCGCTCCACACAAATTCAACATGCACCCTTGAACATCACTTAGAATTGATAGTTGTTGCACTGGGATTCCATGGCAAATAAGCAGGGGTAATTCAGCACACAAATCACAATGGAAATCACTCCCTGAAGACAGAAAGTCCAAAAGCCATAGCACTTTTCTACATAGCCAGTGCTAGTCAAGTATTTATAAGAATATTGGGGAGGGAGGAGATAGAATCATGTTTTATCTAGTCAACAAAGACAGAAGAGGCAACACAGCAGGAAACCAGTTTGGTATTTTAAAATCTAAACAGTGTGTGTGTGTGTGTGTGTGTAAAAAGAGAACTGCTGAACCTTCTCAGGGAATCCCATTGCTTGTTCCCTCATCAGGAGCTGAGAATTTCCACCCAAAATCAAGTCCTAATATCCACATATTTCTTGGGAGAAAAGCAATGACAAACCTAGACAGCAACTTAAAAAGCAGAGACATCACCTTGCCGACAAAGGTCCGTATAGTTAAAGCTATGGTTTTCTCAGTAGTGATGTATGTATGGAAGTGAGAGCTGGACCATAAAGAAGGCTGATCGCCGAAGAATTGATGCATTTGAATTATTTTCCTGGAGGAGACTCTTGAGAGTCCCATGGACTGCAAGAAGATCAAACCTATCCATTCTGAAGGAAATCAGCCCTGAGTGCTCACTGGAAGGACAGATCCTGAAGCTGAGGCTCTAATACTTTGGCCACCTCATGAGAAGAGAAGACTCCCTGGAAAAGACCCTGATGTTGGGAAAGATTGAGGGCACTAGGAGAAGGGGACGACAGAGGACGAGATGGTTGGACAGTGTTCTCGAAGCTACGAACATGAGTTTGACCAAACTACGGGAGGCAGTGCAAGACAGGAGTGCCTGGCGTGCTCTGGTCCACGGGGTCACGAAGAGTCGGACACGACTAAATGACTAAACACAACAACAACAACAACATCCACATTCTATAGGAGTTGCTCACACTGCTCTTTCTTTGAACGAAGTCCTTAACTTTTTAAGTTGTTCACCGCTTAAGCAGAGACGTCACTGAAGATCCACAGTCACCATACCTGGGACGTACATACAAACTTCCAGACTGAATCAAGCTCAGCAGAAACTGCTTTTTCCTGTTGCCAGGAGAAGCCAGATGTTCAGAACACCAATTGGCTGGCCCTTTTGGGAAACACAAAATTCTCCCCCCCCCCCGCCCCTGGAAGTGTGCAGACCACAATCATGAAACCCCTTCCAAACTCCCTCTGCTCCATCAAGAACAATGTTTCAAGTCTTTAAAGAAATGTGCTGGCTTCAAATAATATCAATAATCACACCAAATACATGTTTGAAATAGAAACATGTCCAGCACCTAGGGAGAGCTAAAAATAGTCAAGAGACTTATGGAGGTGAGCATAAATGCCTGCACTATCATCTGAGCCAAGCATAGAAGAGTGAGAGCAGGAGGATGCAGAATGGAAAAACGCATACTTGCTCCTGGAGGAAGGTATATTTGTTTGTATGTATGCAATCTTACTGACCACAAGATGACCAGATTTTCTGGTACTGGTTACAGCTGTTTTTCACTACAGGAAACAGTCTTTGCACATGCTTTGAACTTCTACATCCACTTTGTGACACCACTTTGTGACACCAGCCCCCTAAACCTATGTTTGTGGATGCTGGCTATGTAAGGGGTAAGAAATCAGCCCAAGACCATAATTCATCCACTAACAAATCCAGCACAATCTTCTGTGTCTTTAACATGACATCAACTGGCAAAGATTTTCTCAGGAAACAACTGAAGTAATAGGAATCTTTTTTTCTCCAGAACTGCCCTTGAACTGACAGTTTTTAAAGGCGCACAAGCTATGTTCAGTCAAAAGTAGCAGCCTAGGCTTAATTTCAGCCAAGGGACCCTCTTCTCCCTGCCTGGATATAAATGGTTGATTTAGGCAAAGGTGTGACAAAGGGTCTGGCGGGGAGGGGGGGAGGAAGGAGGCATTGCTATCATGTTTTCTAGAAAGCCTTTTAAGAGTTGCACAAGACACAGCAATTCAACAGATGCTCTGTGCTGTGATGCATGAAACAATGGCTTGGCTGACATTATTACACACCTAAGACTTTGTACAAATCTTTAAATACAGATACTTTTCATTTAGTGCTGGGTATGGAGTTGCAAAACTTCCTCAAGAGAGGACATCCATTTCTGCATCAAATTTGGCACAACATTTAGAAAAAGGTATTCTTTTCCTGTACTGTCTTATATGATACAAAATAAGACTGTGAAAAATCACTTTCCTTCAAGGTTCTCCAGTATAGGGAATAAAACCCAACAGCAACACCTTAAGAGCTAAGAAATACAACACATGAGATATGCATAGCCATGACCTTTTATTTGCACAGCTCCACCCAGAGCTCCATTTCTTTTCACACTGGAGTGTGACTGCGGGACAGGATGGAAGAACTGGCTTCCATTTATATTATATTCTTCTCTGAAACCACCACGCTTTTGAGGATCCAATTTCTCACCCACTTATCATTCCTTCTAACTCAGGTAGTGAGTGTCAACAGAAACTCAGGTAGTGAGTGTCAACAGAATGTGAACCCAAAACAGAGTAACTACGGAACAAGAAGCACCAGCATACTCAGGGGGACGTCAAGGTCTGCTGAAGTAAAGGTCTGTTTAAGTCTACAAACAAACCACAACAAACAAACAAAACCAATCCACAGAATGCTGAGCATCAGATGGGAAAGAAAAGAAGTGGAGGTTGGAATGCCTTGATTGAACTCTTTGCAGTCTAGCACAGGCATCCTCAACCTGGGGCCCTCCAGATGTTTTGGCCTACAACTCCCATGATCCCTAGCTAACAGGACCAGTGGTCAGGGATGATGGGAATTGTAGTTGAAAACACCTGGAGGGCTGAAGGTTGGGGATGCCTGGTCTAGTAGGTACAGCAAATGTGGCACCCTCAATATGTTTGTGGACTTCATTTCCCATCAGCTCCAGCTCGAAAGCCTTTAGCCATGATTGATGAGAGATGTAGTCTAACAACTTCTGGAGTGCCCTCCACATTGGCTCTCTCTGTTTCAATTATCTTGAAAGCATGGCTGAACAGGAACCCTGAATATGAGCCTCCCTGTGCTTAACCGATAGATTGTCACAACTTGTCATGATCTATCAATCATTACGGTTGCACCCCACTTTTCCTCTGGGACGTTCAATGTGATGTACATAGCTCTCCTGCCTCCCCTATTTTATCTTTCACAGCAACTCTCTGAGGTAGACTAGAAAGTGACTGGCTCAAGGTCACCCAGAGAATTTCATTGCTGAGAACTACACAACACTGGCTCTTTTAATTAGCCATTTAATCAACTGTATTATTAATAAATAAATAATGGCTGAGGAGGAGCCCCATCCTTGTAAGAAGGAGCTCAATGCAAGACAGAGGGAGGGAGGGGGGGGAAGAGAAAAGAAGAGAGGAGAGGAAAATCATCCTGGCAAATTGCTTAGTGATACTCTCAACAGTGAATCAACCTGACAGTGAACATGAATGACCGAGATCCCATGGCAGAGTGCCTGGATCATATTCCATGCACCTATTTTGATATGTGTCTCCTTCTGACAGAACCTCCCAGACAACTGGAAGACGGCAACACAAGGTTACCTCCCGCCTTCCTTCCTTCCTTCTTTCCCATCAGCAGCTCTGCAGAAAAAGCTCAGCAGGCAGACTGAACAATCCTGAGACCAGGGTGTCCCTTGACAAGGTTTGTACTGCTGAAACACCAGGATGTGTGAGCCTGGCCACCAGAAGAATCAAACACCAAGGTATGCTGTTTTGACAGTGGCATTTGTCACTGCAATTGCTATTTCTGCTATTATTTAAAATATTAATAATCCAGCCTTTGCGGTACTAATATGACAATGAATTCCCAAATCTGAGCTCGGGGGGGGGGGGAATGGGGTGTGTGTGGAAAAGAGTCCCCTTATTTCAACACAGAGATATAAACTGTAGGGGCATAGTTTGGAAATTAAGCTGTGTATATCTTCACTACAACTTTCTTTGGAACAGATTTATTTATCCTCAAACTATGAGTGTTTACTTGCCGTGTACTGGGGTGGGGATTGCAAAGATCAGAGAAGACTTTCCTCGACATTTCCCAAATCCCAATTTAGAACAGCAGGTTCCACCACAGCCCTTTTTGAGATGCTCTTGAGTTGCGTTGTTCCTTAAACTAAAATGGTACTTGACACGCACAGAATTAACTCAGGGCATAACACTGTTGTGATACCACAGGGTGTTGTAATAGATGGCTTCCTAAAAAGATTGAACCGCTCCATGGAGGATAACCTATCCATTGCCATTGGCCATAGAAGCAAAGTTAAGCCTTCAAATGCAGAGGTAGAACACCTACATCTCATACTCTGGGCACAAATAATGAGGGAATGCTATCACCTTCACATCTTGCTTATAACCCCAAAGAGGTGAACATATGTTCCCTCTTAGCAACAAAATGCTGGACTAGAAAATCTATCGAGGCAATTCTCATGTTTTTACAGTCTACCAAGAGGCAAGTTCAACTTCAGTGGGGCCTAGGGAGGATGTTCAGAGTGGATCTGAATCTCAATTGGCCTTCTGTCCCCTCTCAATCTTAGCATTCAGGAATTGGGACATCTGTATACTTCCTTTCCACTCCCAGATTCTAATCTTAGCACTGGAATTAATGGGAAAGTCAACCAGTCTAACACCCCCCCCCATCTCCTCATAAGGAGACTATTTTGGGATGAACATTCATCTTTCCTAGCTTGGCCATATCAGTCCCTAAATCCAGGCCATCCAGGCCTGAGGGGCCCTTGGCCAAAGGTACTCTGGTGAACCCCCTCCTAAGCTACTTTGGTGGCAGCAATAACTTAGTGGCCATTTTAATATCTCACAGTGTCCTGGAAGCTGCGTGCTGATACTGGATGTGCTCTGAAGTCTTAGAAACAGTGCTCAGCAATCAGGTTCCCTCAGAAAACAGTTTTGAGAATGGAATCTTCACCAACCTGGTGCCCTCCAGATGTTTGGGACAACAACTCTTATCAACTATGTTGGCCAGGGCTGGTGGGAGTTGTGCTCCAAAACATCTGGAGGGCACGTGGTTGGCGAAACCCGGAATAATAAACAGAAGGCCAGGGCTGCAACCCCACCCATTCCCAAAGAGCTGCTGCCAAATCCTATTGCCGCAAGCACCACAGCCTTTTTTCTTTTCTGTTATTTCATCCACCTCTGGGTGGGCAGTGAGGAGATAATGGAGGTGCACTGACAGGGGCCTGCAGTAGCTGACCCCTACCCTTGAGAAAAGAGCAGGTGGCGTCAAGGAGAGCAAAAGGAAAGGAAGATTCCAGATGAAAGGGAAAACACATTTCATACCAGAATCTTCAAAGCCAAGATGGGCGACTTAAGAGCACCCGCTGATAGAGTGGGAATGTAAGATGCCTGGTGGAATGGTGATAATCAATGGGATGCAGTTATCTCTGGATATAAAATCTCTACATAAAAGAGAGTAGGTCATGCCGGCAATCATGTTGCCCTACATGTCAAAGAGGACACTGAGCACAATAAATCAGAAAACTGAGGAAGAAATCAAATCACAGAATCACTGCTGGTAGACATACCAGGTTAAAAAAGGAAATATATTTACACTGACTATTTTCAAAAGGTACCTTGGCTATTCATATGAAGAAATAGTTCTTTCTTTAGAGACAGAAGAAGCTGCATTCACTGTTGCAATGAAGCGGCTCAGTTAGGCCATTTTAGACCTTTGGTGGTCTAATGCAGTGGTCTTCAACCTTGGGCCTCCAGATGTTTTTGGCCTACAACTTCCATGATCCCTAGCTAGCAGGACCAGTGGCCAGGGATGATGGGAATTGTAGTCTCAAAACATCTGGAGGCCCAAGGTTGAGGACCACTGGTCTAATGGCCTCCCTTTTAGATGGTCCTGTGCACTGCATTTGTGGGGGCTCATTCTGCTGATTGGGGACCTTGAACTTCTTCCCTTGGATCCAGCCCTGAGAAACAGGGGCACATATTTCACTTTAAAGTAGACTTCATATTCCTCCATCACTTTTAATTCCTCCCTCAAGATGGTTTGAACATTAACTCTCTTCCTTATCTGTACGAAGCAGGGTATCAAAACTGGGCCTAGGGCTTTACCCCACATTGAAGTGAGTACCGTGGTCAAACAGAATCCATTCCGGAAGTCCGTTCGACTTCCAAAATGTTTAGAAACCAAGGTGCGGCTTCCGATTGGCTGCAGGAAGCTCCTACAGCCAATTGGAAGCCACGTAAGCCATGTCGGACATTTGGGTTCCAAAGAACGTTCACAAACCAGAACACTCACTTCTGGGTTTGATGCATTCGGGAGTCACATTGTTCAACTCACAAGGCGTTTGGGAACCAATTTACAATTGTACCAAGTTTCCCACATTCATTTGAAGCTGAAGATTAGACTTGCTTACAGCCAACACCAGGTCCGGGTCCAACTTTTAAGGCCTGTAACCATCGTAAAAACTCTTGTAGTGGTTTGTTTATATCAGTGGTTCCCAGTTAGGGGTCTGGGGACCCTGGCAGGGGATGGTGCCGGGGGGTCCCCGGCAACATTCCCTGCCTGGGACTCACTTACCTTGTTAACTGCACATTGAAAGCCTTCCACAGATCATCCAGCCACTGCTCATGAACAGCGCCTGCTTGCTGGCAGGGGGAAAACTTGCGAAAGTGTTGCTGGATGGCAAGTGAGCTGGGATTGGGAATTAACCTCTGATGCAGTTTCTTAAGGATCGCTCTTGCGATTGGAGGGGTGGGGGGAAAGATTGCAAACAGCTCACATGCTTATCGTTTTTTTTAAAAAATGTAATGGATTCCTTCCCCTTGCTCTCTACTTTTTAACTGAAAATAACTTCTAATTGTTTTCAACAACTATCAAGCTCCGAGCACTCTCCCAGTGCTTGTAGGTAGGGTTTTCATTGTATCTTGCCTCATGAGTTTGGGATTCATGTCTCATCTTGGAAGTCCAACAGGGGAAATAGCTAAGCAAATTGCCACAATGATTAGCACAACAGCTCACCCTCTGATGATTTAGTTCAGTGCTTGGGCTGGGTGACACTTTCGTTTCAACATCGTGATATATCAGCAGCTAAATACTGGTACATGCTGATATTATCACAATGACTGGAATTTATTTTGGCTGCTTCTTCCTTCCCTAGGGCAGGCCTTCCTTAGGGAAGGAAGAAGCAGTAGAAATACATGGCCCAGCCCTACACAGTGAGCGAGTCCTGATGCCTCTCAGGGCTCACGTCTGAGTTGAGGAGCACTGGGGCTTTGCTGAACTGCTCAGCTGGGGGATGAAAGAGGCCTCAGAATTGTAGAGCTGGAAGGAACCCTGAGGATCATCTAGTCCAACCCCGTGTAATGCAGGAATATGCAGCTGTCCCATATGGGGATTGAACCTGCAACCTTAGCATTATCAGCACCGCACTCTAACCAACTAAGCAATCCAGGTTGGATTATATTCTTGTATTTATGTTACGTTTCTATTAGCCTTTCAGATTGTTCGACTATTTAAATTTTGTTATGTCTTCTAATTGTTAGTGAAATGTTTTACTTAAACTTTCTGATGTTGTGAGCCACTTTGAGCATACCGGTACTAGTAATAATAATAATAACACCAACACTACAAAATTCCAGCTGTTTTCTACTCAGTCTTCACCAATATTTTATCAAACCCTGACCAAGCCATCACTTATGACTTGAAGGTGCAAGATTCCCGAGTTAGCAGAACCATATGTTTCTAAAGTTTTGCTAAGATGTACCATCTTAGATTACAAATAAGGAATAGCATGTTTGAATATTCTTTCATATAAAAAGATTTCTGCATATAGAACACTTGCAAGTTAGGGAAACAATTGCTTTTTTAAAATTAAGTTGTAGTGGAGTAATGGAGACAATTTTTTCCTACTGTCTGGGGATAGGCAATTTGTGGTAATATCACAAATTTTATGGTCTGTTTTTTAGTACAGTACAGTGGTACCTTGGTTTACAACCATAATCTGTTCCAGAGGTCCTTTTGTAAACCAAAACAGGTTGTAACCCAAGGCGCGCTTTCGCCAATGGGGCCTCCAAAATTTTTTTGCTCGTAATCCCCCCCCCAAAAATGGGTTGTAATCCAAAAAAAGTTCCAAAGTGTATGCAAACCAGACTGTTTGCAAACCAAGGTACCACTGTATACCTAAAATCCTTTGCCTATTAGGGACCACCCCACATTTTCTTCAGAAAAATGCTTTGCACAGGTAACTACCATAGAGTTATCAAAATTTTCAAAACTAGGGGGTCCGTGGCTTGGCTTTTGAAAATTAGGGGGTCCTCAGTAATTAGCTAATTGGGAACCACTAGCTTATATAATCAACTGATCAGAGAGGACACAATCATCATGGTCTAATCTTGTGCCATCAGAACAGATGTATTTTTAAATATTCATAAATATTAATTGACCTCTTTTAATATGACACAAGCTGCATTGGTTAGCATATTTATCTATCTCCAAATCACATCTCTTATTTGCTTAAATTTAGTTACAGGTAGGTAGCCGTGTTGGTCTGACGTAGTCGAAACAAAAAATAAAAAAATTCCTTCCAGTAGCACCTTAGAGACCAACTAAGTTTGTCATAGGTATGAGCTTTCGTGTGCATGCACACTTCTTCAGATACACTCTGCACAATTCAGATACATGCACACTTCTTCAGATACATTCTGTTTCAGTGTATCCGAAGAAGTGTGCATGCACACGAAAGCTCATACCTATGACAAACTTAGTTGGTCTCTAAGATGCTACTGGAAGGAATTTTAAAAATTTTTGCTTAAATTTGCTGTTCTAAACTGGGGGGTGTGCCACATTTTGCAAGTAAATGAAAGGTTGGAAGTTTATCAAATGCCAAAAAATTAAGAAGTGTCTAATTTTTAAAAAATGCCTGTTGTCTTTGTCCATTGAGTTTTCTTGGCAAAATACTGGAGTGGTTTGCCAGTTCCTTCTCCATAGGGTCACAAAGAGTCGGACACGACTAAATGACTAAACAACAACAATTAAAAATGAATAAATAAATAAAACTTTTAAAAAAAATTCAACACCACAAAAGCAGGTAATACAAAAGAAAAGCAACAGAATCAAATGAAAACTAAAATTAAACACACAGAGGCAGAGGCACACACATACAAAGTACAAATTTGGCTGTTTCACTGCCATTCTCTTTGCACTTGATGCCCAGGCCAAATGCCTCACTACTACCCCTTAGTAGTTGGCCCTGCTTGCTTATATCCAATGTGTTGTTAAACTATCAAGCAGTTGTTAAAACTGAAACAACAGGACCTGTGATCATGATCTCTGCAAATTCTGGTCTCATCACCAACTGTGTTGTGGCCAAATGATGATTTAGACAACTGGTAAGAATGACAACTACAACACCGCTAATTATTTAGGAGCTCTTTTCTTGACTCCTCCTTTCTACTTCAGATTTATCCCTGAATCATGTAAACAATTTGTTTCAATCATGCATGGATCTAAGATGTATCAGACTAAAGACACGTTTCCTCAATCAGTCAGCTCTCTCATATCCCTTATGCACAGATTGAAACCAGCATATTATTTGCATAATTTGATAAAAACAAAAACAAAATACCCACTTCAAAGCCACAACACACGACAATGGTCTGTATGGAAAAAGCAGAATTCACAAGTAACGGCTGACTGAATTATGATGAGACTAACAAAATACCCACCATCATTGTTTACTTGTATCCTGCTTTTCCACGGTAAACCACACACAAAATGGCTCACAACATCAGGAAGTTTATGTAAGATATTTCATTAACAATTAGAAGACATCACAAAATTTTAAATAGTCCTACAATCTGAAAGGCTAATAGAAGCATATAAGAATACAACCCAGCCTAGATAGCTCAGTTGGTTAGAGTGTGGTGGTGATAATGCTAAGGTTGCAGGTTCAATCCCCATATAGGACAACTCATATTCCTGCATTACGTGGGGTTAGACTTGATGATCCTCAGGGTTCCTTCCAGCTCTACAATTCCATGGTGGTATATCAGACATTAGGGGCTTCTGGCAGAATTACATTAGGCAGGTTTCTCTCACCCTTTCAACCAGGTCCTGGTCTGCAGGTTACCTAGAGTCACCTTGCTGGCCACTGTGAGAACACGATGCTAGGTTAGATGTGTCACTGGCCCAATACATCTACCTTGGTTTGAGAAGTAAATCTCTCTGTACCTGCATATCGCAAAGTTCAGTTACCGGTACTCCATTGCTCTGTGGCATGACCAAGTAGTAGAATCCAGCAGCTAACCTTTATAGAAACTAGCAACATTCTCACCACCCTGAAGGGCTGAATGTTTATGGTGGGAGAGCATGGCCCCATGTTTTGAAGCCCCCAAAGCCATATGCAACTCACCAGCCTTTCAGGTATCCTTGGGTTTAGAGAGGTAGCCTGGTGTGACGGACAGAATGTTTGGATAAGAACCATCAAGATTTGGGTTCAAATCCACACTCAGGTATGAAACTCCCTGGGTGACTCTGGTTGAGTTGCTATACCCTCAGCCTAGCCTACCTCACAGGTTTGTTGTGATATCATGATAAGTTCATAAATGCAGTTTCCTGTGGACTGCAACCTGTCAGAAGCAGTTCAGCAATGAAATAGGCTATCATCGGAAGCAGTGGATTCATTTCCCCCTGTATTGATTTGCAAGTAAATACTGGAAAGACACAAGTAAATTAGGTATAGAATATCCAGTTTTAGAGTAGAGTATTAGATTAAAATGAACAATTTCAACTCTAGGAAAACCTGTCCCTTCTTACAGCTAGTTACTGTATATATATTTTTCTTAAATGCTTTATTCCAAAATACCTTTATGGAAAAGAAGCAAGCTATTTTGACAGACAATCCAAATCAGAAGTAACCTTACATAGAATAAGCTATCTATGCATTTCAGGATTTGGTAGTACTCATGATCACCTCCAGACATCAACATCTGCAGAGAGAATTGGTGTATTTGCCCTCTTTTTTTGTAATGCTCATTTACAAAACTCCAAAAGCAATTCAAAATATTGACAGGTTTCAATAATTAGAAGGAGGTTAACGCAACACTAGCAAGGTGGGTGGGTTTAGATACACAACTGAATTTATAGATTTAATACAGGCTACAACTACTTCCTGGTAGTTTTATTCACACAACTGTAGTGCCACACTTTGGGCACTCCTGGTCATTACTCTCTAATAAAGCACCTTTTTCCCATGGAAAAAGAACCAGGTAGATGTCAAACCACTGAGGTTCCAATTTTGCTCTATTATAGTGCCTAATCCTTTGACTAACCAGCCAGCATCACACCGCAGCCTTGAAAAATGCCAACAGTTTGATGGCAATAGTAACATCTGTGCAACAAAGGAGCAAGGAAGCAAGCATGAAATAATTGCTGCATTCATTATATATAGAGAGAGGGGGGCAGTACTGTAATAACTTGTTCCCTTGGGTAAGGAATGCCATTTTTCTTCCTAAAATCTAGGATAGGTGATTTTTTTCTTTAAAAAAAACCAGACAAGTGGATTCAATAGGTGTGGATTTAAGGAACCCAACTGAAACTCCACGGAGACTGTGGGCTGAGGGGGTGGCAGAAGAGCATAAGGGAGAACCAAGAGATAGGAGTACAGCCTGTCCCTCTGGACACGATCCAAAGTATTGTTTGACTTCAAAGCAAGCATCCATTTATAAATAAATTTAAAAGGCACATGAATAGGCAAAATTGGGAACATCAAGTGATCGCAGAAGTTAAAACTGGAATTAGCCAGTGCGAAGAAACAATGGAGACCAAGGGAGGAGAATAGTAGACCCATATGACAATCCATCAGCCATGGCTAACCAGTGTCCCACTTGTAGGATAAACCAGATCTGACTGCTTTCCTCCCTTTCACCATCACAGACCCACAAAGGTTTTGCAAAGAAGAAAAAGTGCCTGCAGCAAGTGAAAAGGAATATTCTACCCGTACCCAGTTAGTTGACTCCCTCCCTCCATCTCAACCCCCATCCATATACGAGTTTCCCAAAGATACTCTCTGAGAAACAGTTAATTGTCAGCCAATGTCCTCTTGGAGAGAATCTCCCTATGGAAAGACCTCGGTGCTGAATTTCAATTGCAACCACAAAGTTGACCAACCATATAAATCTATCCACAGAGCAATCCTACACTGTTATTTTTTTCTTTCTTTCTGCAGGAGTAATCCTGATTATGTTCAGTTGAGTTTACACCCTTGTAGGTATGTTTAGGATTGTGGCCCACCACTTTAAAAAGTAGGGGGGGGGAGAGAAGGGAGGAATACCTTCATGATTCTGGTAGGGAAGAGTGCCAAAAGCAGCCATCTATGAAGACATCCTCATTATTCCAGACAGTAACAGAAATTTTAGGAAAGCCCTCTTAGGGAAGAAAACTGACCACCACTTCTTCCTTCCCCCAAGCCCACTCCATCAAGAAATGAAACTTCAGCAATAGATTTCTTTGCTTGGTTTCTGCAGCAAGGGCACTTACAGGAGAAGCAATCAGGGGCTAGGGTGGAGAAGGGGGGGCATTTGTGATATTAGACTACTCTTTTACCTCTTCTGGTAGACTGGGTTATCAAATATGCCAGGGCCAAAATAGGAAGGAGCCCACCCTTAACCCTTCTGTCCTTATAATGTGGGGAGAGGAGGTGTGATGTGTCACACAGTGGTTCTATCAGCATTCAAGAACTACAGGTTTACAGACACAACATTTGGCGAGGGATCATCAAGAGGGGTGGTGGATGGGAAAAGCCATGAAACATGTTCAATTTTTCCCACCTTGATGGAGCTATCACCCTGCTTTGCAAAGGGGGGTGGTAGGTTATAGGCTTATTTGACATTCTGAAAAGAGGAGTTGCCCATTTCCATCCCATCCCATCTCACCCACCCACCCCCCAAAGCAAATCTCCCTTAGAACAGCGTTGCTCTCACAACCAGATCCCTGCAAACTTTAACATCCTGCTGTAAAAACAACAACTGCAAAGCAGAAATCCTAGGAAGGCTTTCTTTAAGCACAGAGATTACGCCCCCCCCCTCCGCCCCGACACGCAGAGCTGAAAAATGCACAAGAATTTAGGTGGTTCCATGGACTGGGGGAAACCCCAGCCTCAGCCCAAAGTCACCCACCACCCACACCTCGAAAGATCTTCCCAAACTTAACCACCCTCCTCTGGCCCCACTTACCGGCGGCTGATGTTGCCAAAACCCCCACCGAAAGCAGAAGAATCCGGCTCCAGTAGCTCACCTCCACCGTCATGAGAGCAAAAATCCCCAATTTACCCCAATTCCGTTTAAAGCTGCAGTGGCATGCCGGCTTGTCCCAACCGAAAGAGGGTTGCATGTCAAAGAGGGGTTGGGGGGTTTGATTTGCTTGGAGGAGGAGGAGGGAAGACGGGGAGGAGGAGGAGGTGGAAGAGGAGGGAAGGGGGGGAGAAGAGAGAGATGGGTGATTGGTTTGAAATTTTCGTTTTAACCCCCCCTTCCTTTGCTCAATGGGATAATTAGGATAGGAGGGAAGGGAGGCTTCTTTTAAAAGGGGGGTCAGGATGGCGCTTATTTAATCTTATATACATATATACATACATATATATTTGCTCATAAAGAAAAAAAAGATCCGAATGCACAGAGAGCTTTTTCTCTCTCTCTCTCCTCCCAGCTGCTGCAGCTGGGCTAAACCAACTCACACCGTAGCTTGGGGAGAGAATTGGCTATCTCTCTCCCTCTCCCCCTTTTCCACCCTCCCTTCTCTTCTTCCTCGGTCTTTTTTTTTTTTAATGCCTACCTTGGATCAAGCTTTTCAGGATTAACAGCTGAAGCTCCCCAGGGAATTATTCTTTTAAGTTCCAGGTGATTAATCACCGCTACATCGCTGTGTATTTTGTTTTAATGGTCTCTTACCTTTAAAACAAACACTAAATACTGGGGGTTGGGGTGGAGGGGAGGGGGAAGATTGAGGAGGGGGACTCAAGTCTGGATGGGCCGCTGAAAGGTTCGTTAACTTCCCGGCGCTTTCCGCATCGTGCGGGCAAGGAAAACCCTCCAATCCAGCTTGCATTAGCTTGATTTGATGAGAATAAAATTCCCTGCAAAATCTCTTCCTCATCACCACCTTTAAGAAGGGGGGCGCCGGGGAAGCGTGCCTGTTTCACGCCACCATTTCTTCCAGGGAACAATCCACAGACCCTTGAGTTGAATTGACAAGGTTTAATCCCTGCATTGATAGGAAGGTGGGGAGAGAATTGCCCTTTTCGCTCGGGAGGGCGAGGGCGAGGGCGAGATGTCTGCATTTGTAAACCATCTATAGGCTGTTGCAAGAGCTAGCGAGGAATTACAAGGTAATTTCCCCCCCCCAACAAAGAATCGGACACCCCCCCCCTTTCGCAGGCGACTTTTTCTCTGTCTGGTCTTGGAAATCTGGTTGAAGGGCTGTGAGTGGGACGGAAAGTGGATTCAGAAATCTCGGCCATTACCCTGCCGAGTAGTCCTTAAATGATGCTGGGCTCGGGTACTAGTGTCCTTTTGCAGAGGAGAACGGCTTGCTGGGGAAGGAGGAGGGGAGGTTCCGTCTCTCTCTCTGTCTCTCTCTCTGTCTCTCTCTCTGTCTCTCTCTCTCTCTGTCTCTCTCTCTGTCTCTGTCTCTGTCTCTGTCTCTGTCTCTGTCTCTGTCTCTGTCTCTCTCTCTGTCTCTCTCTCTCTCTCTCTCTCTCTCTCTCTCTCTCTCTCTCTCTCTCTCTCTCTCTCTCTCTCTCTCTCTCTCTCTCTCTCTCTCTCTCTCTCTCTCTCTCTCTCTCTCCTCCCAGATGCGCACCTATGCAATGCAAAAGGGCGAATGTAAAGGGGGAAAAAACCAAACAGTGGGGGGCTTGATTAGCTTTCGGCGGAGACTGGAAATGGTCAGGCTGTGAATTCCCCCCCACACACACACACACACCCTCCAAAAGCTTCCGGATTCGTTCCAAAAGGCATCACACACAGACACACACACACACACACACACACACACACACACGGTTTTTCCATTGACCATTTCGACCCCAGTGTCCCCTCTCCGACAGCAGATAAGAGGGGGGGACACCCTCTTATTTATCTGAGAAGTGCACTGGTGCTGTGGAGAGTAATATTGGATCAGATTCAAAAATACACACTAGGAGAAATATCATGAATGAGAAATTGTGTAGTGTATAACCGCGCGCGGAGATTCGGGTGAAAAACGCGCTTGAGATGCAAAGAGCTTTGGCCTCTCCAGACCATGCACCAGCGAGAATCAAGGCAAACAACAAGGTCTAGCTTGCAATACTGTACTATACATACTCCCCCCCCCAAGTAACACTTAACTCAGTGCAGCTTACTCCTGAGTAAACGCGTGGCTGCAGTGCAGCCCTCTGTATGCTGGAGGAAGTAAATGCCAGCAAAAATCAAAGGAGCCATTACTTCCGAGGAAGCATGTATTCTGCACACGTTCTAGGCTTCCATGCCAATTGCATTAAATGTAAAAGTTACCTCGCTTTGTTTGGGGTTGGAGGGCAAGGACTGTTTCCCAGAGAGACTAACTGTCCCTTCTTCTGTTACACAGACCTGAGTGGTTTCAATTAGAAGTTGGGTATTTAGGGTCACTGATCACACACTGTTCGCTCCTCTTCCAGCAGAGATTCAGCAGGAATCCTCACTATTGACTTCCAGGTGTGTCTTGAAGACCTCTTTGTGATGACATGCCTTCTGCAGCTGTTTAAACTTTCTTGATTAGCCAGTCATTTAAATGGATTTATATTGATAATTTGCATGATTTGAATATATATATATAGAGAGAGAGAGAGAGAGTCAGTTGATCAGCAATGCTGAACACAAAGCAACTACAGGTAGCAACTACAAGGAGGATGCTTGGAGGGCTGGGATCTCCTAGGTGAACATTATAGAGAAAATGCAGAAGTGAGGCCACAATCCTAACCCCTTACCTCGGAGTAAGCACCACTGAATGCAATAGAGCTTGCTTCTGAGCAGACTGTGGGATGTAAAGATGGCTAGGACTGAACATAAGAACAGCCTGCTGGATTAAACCAAATACCCATCTAATCCAGGATTTTGTTCTTACAGTGGCCATCTAGATGCCTCTGGGAAGCCCGCAAGTGGGACCTGAGCACTATTCTCTTACCAGGAAATAGCTTTCAGTTTGCCATGGACATAGAGCATAGCCATTGTCGCTAGTAAGTATTGCGCTTTAAGTAAGCAATTTTGCTCTGGGCCGATCCATTTGCCACTGTTTTAAAGCTTAGGCTGCGATAAAGTTTGTGTGTGAACAGAAGCCTTGAGCTTTTTGCCTATCAGTCCATTACCTTCCACCAGGCTCTGCTCCTAATGGCTTAGGTGCCTGAAGTGGATTCCATTTCCTGCCCTACCAAGATCCATTCCCTAAATTCTAAAACACCACCCCTGAGCTCCCAAGCCCCACCTTCTATCTCAAGGTCTGAACTTCAGGACAAGAACCAGCCATATGGTGAAGTTCCCACTTTTGGCCCTTATACCCAGCTTTCCATCATTCACAAATACGAGTTTCCTGCCTCCCTTCTACACACAAGGAAGCAATAGAATAGTGTGGGTTGCTAGTGCCTGGCGCCGTATGGAGGGGGGTGGGAGGGAGGGGAATGGGTGGAGTACGGGTGTGCCTCCAACTTTGTAATGGCCTCTGTGCCACCCAGGAGATCGCAGCTGCAGAGATAAGAAAAGAAGAGTTGCTCCGTTGTCTGCAGAGGTCACTTCCTGGTTCTCACAGAGAAGCCATTTCCAAAGGAGCCCAGTGATCCAGAAGAGCACAGCTGTATTGAGGCAGCAACTGGTGTTGAAATTTTGCGCCCCTGAGAATTTTCCACCCGGGGCAACTGCCCCTGTGTCCCCCCACGCTACACCACTGCAAGGGTAGGGGGATAAGGACTGTACCTTCCACATTTAATTACAATACACATACGTACCTACAGTACAACCACATTTTACACACATTTAACTTGCACAATTTCAACCACACCCTGTTGAAGGTCAGCTGGCTGAAATTCCGCAAGTTAAATGCGAGCAAGGCAGGGGAGCTTAAAAGCTCTTTTTTCTCTGGGGAAAAAAATTGTCTTGCTTGGGGTGCACCAAGGGATGTTATAAGGAGATTTCATGTCACCATTTGAGTTCCTCTGTGAGCATCCCTAGCCTTCTGGAGCTGGTGTGCTGAGCGGGCCTCACCTGACAAGCAAGGCAGAGAGCTTAAAAGCTTTTTGTGCTAGGTCCACTTGGGTTACCCAGTGTGAAAAGAGCTTTTAAGCCTCACTTTCCTTGCAAGGACAGCTCAGCGCACCATCTCCAGAAGGCTAGGGATGGTCGTGCAAGAGTAGCTTGACTGTGCATGTTTTTGCATATAGGTAGAACCCTTGGAACCGAACCCCTGCATGATGCAATTGTACTGTATGTGCGAAACTAAGCACAGGGCCAGGGCCAGGCCTATCATTAAGCAGAATGAGGTAGCAGATGCTACAGTGGGAGTGTAAGGTATCAATTGCTGTCCTCAGGTGCTGCTCCTGTACTCTCTCCTCCCCCCTCATTCCTATTGTCCTGATTTGGTGCGCAAGTACTGGCCATGCGTGCCTGTAAGTGGTTTGGGCTGTCTTGCATACCGTAGCTGTCTTCTCCCAATGTCTCACCAACAGCACTTCTTGGAATGGCCCACCACTGAATAGCCAGAGAACCATCCCAGCCCATGTACTCCAGCAGGCATTGTGCATGCACGCGCATTGCTCTGATCATGTGCCACATACTGGTGCCACCACTGCTGCATTGCAGCAATTGTTTGAGTGAGCAAGTGCTAGGCAGAGCACTGAACAAAGCAGATGCAAGCCCCCCCCCCCGGGATGCTGCTCTATTAGGGTGAACAGCCTTTGTCTCCCCTCTGCTAGCCACCACCTGCCTGCCTCCTTAGTTACAACTAGTCCAAGGAGTGGTACTGGCTGTTGGCGTCTTCCTTGTAGTCTCATTGCTGACTTTGTAGAAATCATCAGGGGAGAGGATGGGGACGAAACCAGAATGAGCTGGCTTTGTTGGTCATTGGGGTCTCTGCTCTCCACCATATGAGATAAGGAGGGAGAGAAGGGGTGGTTCTGCCCACTTTGTGTTCAACCCCACCCACCACAGCTAAGAGGCTCCCAAGAGATTACCCACAAAGGGAAGCAATCCAACATAAAAAGCTTCCCTACCTTTTCCTCTGGTCTATCTCCAAGCTCCATATGGAGATAAGAGTTTAGGTAAGAGCTTAGATCCCAGAGAGAGATCGTAAGCAATATGCTTAGGTATATCATCATTGAGGAACTGAGCCACTACTGCTGCTGGCTCCATCATCTCTTTCTCAGGTTTCACTTTCCTACTGTGAGAGAGGTGCAGATCAGGTTTCCAGGATGTGGCATCAATTAGCCTAATGGAAACAGAAACATCCACCCTTTTCTGCTGCATTTGCCAGAGTGAAACCTTGTGAATCCCAGAAACTGAAATTCAGAGGCGTACTGCCTCCAGCAGAGGAGGTAGAACATAGACATGTGGTGGGAGAACTAGGAAAAGTCTAGCAGTTGGAGGAAGGGGCTTCTAGTAGCAAGTTCTAAATACAGGGACTGGTTTGTGGGATTTCCTCCCATTAGCCCCTGTGTAGATTTAACTCAGAAATGCATCCTACAGACTTGAATGGGCCTTGCTACTGGCACTTAAACAATTTAATTCAACAGGCTCCTTACTTTCTATTGGCATGCATGTTTGGACTCTTGCCAGAGCATGCATGCATACATAGGATTTGTGGCTTTCCTGTCTTTTGCAAAAGCAATGGCTATGTGCTTTAATTTTTTTAAAAATGGAACCGGATCCGAGATTTTCAGCAAAAGAAAACAAGCCTGAACAAATTTATGGGTGGGGAGAACAGAAGCCATGACATTTCTGTAAATGCAAAGCCAGTGCCAATGAGGGGGTGGGGTTTGTCCTTACTTCCGCTTGTCCCATGCCTAGGTAGAATGGGTCTGAGTGGTTTTCTACTTGCCCCACTCCTTTCTCACAAAAACAACAACAAAAACCTACTTTAGTGCTAAATCAGGGCAAAAATCAGGGCAAACATCAATCCAGAGAAAACCCAATTCACTGTTTGCTCTGATTGAATGCTAAGAGCGGTTTCCTCTGGGATGTGGGGCGAGGTGAGAAGCAGCAGAATGAGAAGTGGGATTAAGCCCCTAGTCACTACCTGTTCCTTGGAGGGGGGTAGACTTTCATTACTTGCTGCCTGTCATTTCTGTCTTTCAGTATAACACTATGGTTATGGGTCCAGCATTTGAAATTAACTTTCAACAAACCCCTGTCTACTTAATTTCAATTTCTTTATGAAAGTGAATGTTTTCCCAGGGAAATAGTTGCATACATCCCAAATAACACACACACTCTCTCTCTCTCTTTGCAAAAGAATTTATTGGTTAATCCATATTAGATCTCTCTGTCCTGAACCCTAATTGGTAAGTGTTTTACTTTGCTAAGAAATATATTTAAAAGCTCATAACCATTTTGACTAGTTGTAAAAAGAAAAAAAGAAAACAAGATCACTCTGCAGTGCCACCTACAGTCAAAAGATAAAAACAAACAAGTGGAAAAGGAGTCCTCCTGTTTTGAAACTCCTACCCAAAGCAACAGAGTGACTGAAGGCTGAATAAACCCCTCCAATTCCAGGAGTTAAAGATATCAGGTTGTAATCTGGGACTGTGGGATAAAGAAGCAATGATTGCTCCCTGTCTCTTATGAAGCTACCTATCACTTGGCTGTCGGTCAAATGCCTCTTAAAGGCCCAGCTATGGGATCCGTTGAAAAGTTTTACATGGAGAGCTGCTGCAAGCCCCCACCCTTCAAATTGCTTCTCAGGTATTTCTCTTTGTTGATATATATTGATAGGATTAGTAGGGCAGCATCCAATGAGACAAACATTCCATCTATTGTTGTTTACTATAATAAATATTGTACCACCTTTGCACACTGTACTCAACAGTGTTTTTAGCAAGAAGAGGCAAAAGCTTACAACTTAATTTTGACAGGAGAAACAGACTGCAGAATGCGGGGAGGAGAAAAGAGAGCTTCAAGGGATGGATTTGCTTGCACAAATGTGCTTCTATGTGTTTGGGCTTAGAACACTGTTTCCCAATGTGGTGCCCTCCAGATATTGTTGAACTACAAGTGGAGATGATTGTATCAGCCCCAGCCAGCAAGACTGACAGCAGCATCCCAGATTATATGTTCCAGACATACCACTTTGAGACACTGAATTCATTTATGTGCCATCTTCCTTCAGCTGCTGCTGGGTCTTTGGGACTCAGTATAGCTCCATCCAGTTGTTATCCTTCATAACAGTTGCTATGCCACAAGGGTTCTACAGTTACTTGGCTACCACAGTTTGTTGCCATCTAGTTCATTCTATGCCACCTTTTCTTTTTAAAAAATAAAATAAAATAAAACACACCACACAAAGGTGTGTAGGCAGCTCTCCTGTTTTTTATTTTTAATTCTCCTGTTCCTTACTGTGCAAGGCAGGATGCTGACTAGTAGGAGCAGCCTTCAGTGTTCAACAGTCAACCCTAAAGGTCCTTTCCCCCTAGGCCCTTTTCCAAGACACATCTGGATCCATCACAACACTCCCCAGGACAGCTTGGACAAAGCCTGCCATGAGATCTGGAAAAGGGTCCAAGGCCTCCCCGAGGAACTCCAACCAAGATCCTCATCACCGCTTCTCCAACTTAGCTGTCATCCTGTCACATCTTCAGAGGCTCTCAGAGAAGACAGCAGTAGTACCACCAGCAGCTCTCAAAAAGAGTGAGTGTTTAAAAAACAAAACACCTCAGCACAAAAAAAGGAGTGGAGGAATCTTTCCTAACTCACAAATCAATAGAAGCATCCCCAAACTCGGCCCTTCAGATGTTTTGGGACTACAATTCCCATCATCCCTGACCACTGGTCCTGTTAGCTAGGGATGATGGAGTTGTAGTCCCAAAACATCTGGAGGGCCGAATTTGGGGATGTCTGCTCTACCTAGCTAGCTGAAACTGGAGTCTTGGAGAATATATTTCATAGCAGTTAATCTGAAATAAAGGAAAAGTGTTTATTTAATTGTATAATGCCCTAATCCAGGCTTCCTCAAACTCGGCCCTCCAGATGTTTTTGGCCTACAACTCCCATGATCCCTAGTCAGGGATGATGGGAACTGTAGTCTCAAAACATCTGGAGGGCCGATTTTGAGGAAGCCTGCCCTAATCAGTCCCCATGGGATTCACATGCCCCAAGGATAATCTCCTTCCATGCACCCAACTGCAATTTTTGTGGTCAAACCCTCTTCAAATTGCTCTCAGTCTAACTTTGAGCCTGGACCTGTGAGCTTTCAATCAAATAACCTCTTTGAATTCCAGAGAACCATGAAGTGGAAAGTAAATATTGAGCATCTGTTGAGTGCCTTGTCATAACTGCAGGCACCCTGGATCAGTAACACTTCTTGGCCCAAAAAATTGGCTGTAGGAAGGGTGCCACGTATTCTCATATTTTGGGACATTAAGTGTTCTGTGTGCTCCATCTGCCAATACCACACAACAGGGGTGGTTAATGTTGGGTCTCCAGAAGTTGTTGGACTACAACTGCCATCTTCCTTGGAGGCCATGTTAGCTGGGGCTGCTGAGATTTGACAGTTGGCCACCACTGCCATGTTGCAAAGGCATGTAAGAAGGGTCATAGATATGTGGTAGAGCATCTGCCTTGAATGCAGAACATCCCAGATTCAATCCCTGGCATCTCCAGGTAGGTCTGGGAGAGACTCCCTGGCTGGGAAACCCTGGAGAGCCACTGCAAGTCAGCATAGACAATAGTGAGCTAGAAGGACCCGTGGTCCTACTCAGTATAAAACAACTTCCTATGTTCCTATGCATATGGAAAGGTATTCTTAGCTGCTAATCCTCAACTTTAGAACTCTCCTCCTCCAGGGATCTAAAACAGTCAAACCCCAAGAGGATTTCAAAAGTAGGAGTGTGAAACTCAGATTGGCTGCACATTTAGATTCAAATCTTTTTCAGGGTAAAATCTGACCACACTATGAGAGGGCTTCAATACCATATTAAAAGAGAAGGTGCAGAATGAATAGAACATCTTTTTTCCCACTGTAAAAATGGTCTCCTCGTGATATAAGCCTACATCTGTGATACTGGAAACAACCACAAGTCGCCATAATTGCTTGTGCATTTATATTTTTAAAATTGAAAATTTTATATGGGAAAGATGGAAGGAAAGCATTCAGAAGTTAAAAATGAAAATGGTGGTGGTGGCTAAAGAGATCTATGGTACTTTTCTGAAATGCCAGATTTGGCAAGGTTTGGGTTTTTTTTTTTTTTACCAAAGCCTCCATTGGTGAGGAGATGTCAAGGGGGAAGGTAGAAAAGAGAAAGGGAGAAGGAGGAATTTACATTTATATTGTCATTCTCTAGGATGCTGCCAAAGTAGGAAGATTATAGCAAATTTTGTAAGCATGTGAATTGATTAGTGGCAACTAGCAGCTGTCCAGGTTTGGAAACACACCAGACAAATCAGGGAGCGGGTCTTGCAGGATGGTCAGTGTCATGGCGCCCATCAGCTTGGACACTAGCCCTGCCCAGAAGTAGGAGTGAAGTCTCACTGACTGAACAAAGAGTGGGGCAACATTAACTAGGTTGCCATTCAGTTACAAGGAAGATGAGTGCAGAGGTACATGCATCTCTCTCTTTTTGAGCATGTGCCTCTAGTTTTAAACTGTGTCTTAAATATCAAAAGTTTGGGGAAAGCTTGTACTTCAGTCTCAGTGAGGAAGGGATAACAAGTTGGGGCCAGAAGGGATTCATGATGTTAAATTATGGCATCTCTCAGCCTTAATGTAATGAAAAGTAATGTTGACACAGCGATAGAATTCTCCTAATTCTCATCCCTTTGTGGTTACAAAATAACACTAAGCAAAAGAAAATACCCCAGACCAGGAAGGCAAATCTTTGTTGTTTGTTCAAAAGATTCCAGAGCCCTTTCAAATTGGACTCGGAGCATCCTATTTGCATAAGTCAATATGTTTAAATAATTAAAGGCCATGGATCAAGCAAAAGGGCAGAAGGTATAATCTTGGCCCAAAATGTTGCAGCAGATGACAAATTGAACAGACACCTTCCATCCTTGGCAGGCAAGTGTAGGCAGAGATCTAAACAGGGCAGCGGCAGGATGCAAACAACAGCAGCAAAACTGTGCCCTTTAGGAAGACTCTAATGAATCAAAGGTGTTTGTCATGGAGGCTTCTGCTTCCATGGTCAAGAGAATTTAAAACGACAAGATCAAAATTCTCTTCACTTTATTCAATGAGATTTAATCACATGCCTCAGTAGAAGCTGACCAAAATTCACACACACCACACACACAGTTTGGCTTGTGTCATGCCGAATTTTTTCTCCCTCATCAGAAACAGTCCCCGAAAGGTGATATGAAATTTCTCAAGTTTCTGCAGTTTCAAGACAAGCCCCACTGCCTTGCAGAAGTTGCATGAGGAAGGAGAAGCAGACTAGTCTTCTGGATTGTGTCTGCTTTTGGAGGTTTTCAGGACAAAATGAGGCATTGAGAGATATAGGTGCTGGCAGCAGAGAACAGCAGTCCCAAATCGTGTTGATTTATGGAGCTCACTTTTCAATTTCAATTAAAAAAAAATCCAAAGAGAGTGACAGTGTTAATATCAAATAATTTTAAACAGAAATATTTTGAAACATCAAATAATGAAAACAACACACACACACACACACACACACACACACACACACACACACACACGAGTATATACTTTAAGGAATGTGGGGACTTGCCTTATTGCAGTTCAGACTGTCCTGCCAACATCCAGTATTGTCTACTGTGATATTTGGCAGCCTCTAGATGTTTGGGCTACAAGCTCCATCAGCTGTAGCTAGCAGGCTTCTGGCTAAATTTGTTGTTGTTCATTGGATTTTGATCAGACTTTGATGTTAGTAGAGAAGTGAAATTGATATTACAATATTTTTTAGCAATTTTATCCATTTTGAGTACTGGTTTTCATCAATGTTGTTACTATCTATTAGCTGTATAAGGATTTTGGTCAGGTGTTGACTTGAATAGACAAGTCGGGCAGATGTTGTCCCCATTTTCCAAAAGGGGAGGCAGAAGACCTAAGCAACTACCAACTGGTCAGCTTAATGTCAATACAAGGAAAAGTCTGAGAACAGATAATTAAGCACTCAATCTGTGAGCACTTAGAGACGGATGCTAGGGTCACTAAGACCCAGCATGGGCTTCTCAAAAACAAGTCATGCTAGACAAATCTCATTTATTTATTTATTTTGATAGAGTTACAAGCTTGGTGGGTCAGGGGAATGCTGTTGATATAGTGTATCTTGATTTAGCCACCAACTTGGATGGCTTTAAAAGGGGTTTAGACAAATTCATGGAGAAGAGGGCTATCAATGGCTACTAGCAACAATGGAAGCAGCAACGCTTCTAAATGTCCGCTGCTGGAAACTGCGAGGGGGCAAATGCTCTTGTGCTCATATTTTGCTTGCTGGTTTCCCGCAGGCATCTGGTTGGCCATTGCAAGAACAGGTAGCCGGACTAGATAAGCCATTGGCCTGATCCAGCAGGCTCTTCCTATGTTCTTATCTTCTGCCAAAAGCTGCATTATATGTCTCACTGTCCATTATGGCAAAATTATGTAACTTGAGTAATTAACTACATAAAATACATTGTCATTATGTTATACCACCCCATTCATTTCAATACCAAGGAAATAATGTGAATGGGGAAGGAGGAACATGATCAATTATTTGTTGTTTGCAGACTGAAAGTAACAAGTACACCAAACATTGCTCATATTGACTGGATTGATTCCTGTTCCAGACATGGGACAAATGAACAAACACCAGCAATTTCCACCTCTGTTTCCATTTTCCTTGGCGTTCTCAGACATCCTCACCATGCCCCTGCAACTTGAGCAGTGATTCAACAATTGGTGTCCCTTGGCCAATTCCAGTTTCCTATGTACTGACATTTTCCCCACCATCATCACAACCCAAGAGGCAAAGGAGGAATTAAGACAGCTAGCCGCTTTGACAATCACATCAGACCACCCAGGAGTCTGGTGGGTTAATTTCTCTGGTTAATGATCAGGGGTGTATTTCAGTCTTTTGCATCAGTTGCAGGAGACATATACCGAGAAAAGATTACTGAATTTAAAAAACAACCACCCAGCAACATTTCAGAGATGCTCTGAAGGAAAGGGAATGGAAGATTGGTTCAATTTATAAAATAATAAAGGCTGCTCTAATTACACAGTGATGCCATAATTAGAGGGTAATTAAGTAATATGCAGTTTACAAAGAAATTTGACACAATATTTATATGTATAGATAAGTACATACATAGTGCATGTTTATAACACCAGCTGTTCCATCCTCAGAGCCTGTAACAAAGTAAGTAAAAAACAAACAAACTACATTTATGCTGTTAATGGCAATCGGTAATGAGTGATCAAGCTGGATTGGCAATCCAAACAAAGTTCTTGTTTGTGTTGCCAGATGGTGCAGTTGTACAAACTCTTACTGTGGCTTCTTCCTCGGTTTCTCATGCAGCACAGAAGCAAAGGCTTAATCTTTGTGGCCCTCTTTTGTAGCATGGAAATGGACTCCCTTGCTTTAGTTATTCTTTTGTCTCTTTTCCACAGTGTACCTTCACTTCATTCTTTTCAACCCTGTTTGTTATATTTCCAAATAATATCAGAGCTCTGTAGTAACTAGGGATGTCAGAGAATTCTGACAAAAGCAGCAACGAGAGCAGAAATTGTCAATGTTTGCTTATTCATCCCTTGTCTGGAATGGGAATCAGTCCAGCACATACGATTGGTATTCACTGTTGTTGCTTTCAGTTTGCAAAGGATATGTAATTGATTACATCCTCCCACACTTTGCCTTGTGTTTCCTTTGCATTGAAATGAATGCGATGAAGCAACTTAATGACAATGAAATTTATGGTATTTGTGTATTTAATTATGTGATTTTTGTAATTTCACCACAGCAGAAAGTAAGATGGTGAATGTAATTTTTGGCAGAAGGCATACTGCAGCAGCATGGAGACAGCGCTGCATGCAACAAATATAGGACAGAATGGGGGTAGCAATATTTCCTACAAATCTGCTGATCCCAACAGAAAATGATGCTTCAGCTTTTAGATCCATTGGGCAGCCAGGATAACAGGCCTGTCTGGATCACAGTCAAAGGCTTTCTCCTGCCAACAGTAACTTTGCTGCCTTTTACAAAGGTTAGTTGCAAAGGGGTGGAATAATTAGCAAGAGAGGAGGTCTGCCATCTGGGTTTGGTAAACATTCCCTGCAAGTAGTCACAAAGCCCATGGAGGCCTTTGAAGTTGTTATGTACTGAGCTGAATCCTAGAACAATAGGATTCAGAAACAGCGGGAGCTACCCAATCCAACTCCAGGTGGAAGTGAATCCGCAACCTGATTGGCCTGCTGGAGCAGCCAATCAGGCGGCTGGCAGAAGTGAATCTGCTACCTGATTGGCCTGTAGGAGCAGCCAATCAGGCTGCAGGCAGAAGTCAATCCACAATATAATTGGCCCACAGGTGTAGCCCTGAAGCAGCCAATCACGCAAGGCCCATTGTGTAAATAATGTATATAAGCAGATGGTTTTGGGAAAAGAGCCATTCTTCTTCTCCTCTTCTCCTTGATGACTATGAGCTGAATAAAGAGCATGAAATTCACTCTCGACTCCGAGTACATTTCACTGGCGACGAGGATGGGATCCTGCTGAGCTGACCGCCACCACGCACTGCACCGCAGCACCGCCACCTGCTGCACCGCTGCATCGCACCGTGCATCCAGGCTTCAGCTCCAGGACCCAAGGAACCCAGAATGGCAACCGACAGCAGCTTCTCGCCATTCAAACCAGCATCAGGAGACTGGGAAGGGTACGCCGCCCGTTTCAACTTCCTCCTGCAAGCGAAAGAAGTCACCAACGATGCCATGAAGAGGGCGACATTCTTCAGCGTCTGTGGAGAGGAGACGTTTGAAATCGCCCGTGCTCTCCTTGCACCTAGAGATGTCGCTACCGTCTTTTACAAAACAATAATGGAACGGCTGAAGGAGCACTTCTCACCACAGCCCTCGGTGGTAGCTTGCCGAAATGCCTTCTACGCAAAGCGGCAAGCCCCGGGGGAAACCATAACTGGGTTTGTGACCTCCCTCCGCCAAGCCGCCCGGCTATGCAACTTCTCAGAGTTGGAGAACATGCTTCGTGACCGCCTCGTCGGTGGCCTGAGGGACGAGATGTTGCAACGACGCCTCTACGCCAAAAAAGACCTCACGTTCCAGATTGCTCTGGAGGAAGCCCTGGCAACCGAAGCCGCCGAGAGGTCAACGCAAGAGGCACGACCGGCCCCGCCATCCCAACCGAGGGTCTACCACGAAGACCTCACCGACGAATCAGAATCTGACAGGGAGGAAGTACACCGAGTACAGCGGCGCACTCAAGCAGCACACACACCACAGCAGCCTCGACGAGAAGGAGGGAACTGTGCAAGCTGCGGGGAGAACCACGAGAGGAGGACCTGTCGTTTCCGCAACGCAGAGTGCAGGCAGTGCAGAAAATTGGGACACATCGCCCGGGTGTGTCGGGCTCGACTCACCCGTCGACAAGCATCAGATGACCGACCCAGGAGCCCCAGGTCACACGGCACCATGCACCAAGGCAACTCGACGGAGATCACGGACTACCAGGTATTCCAGTTGCCCCATCCCAGCACAGAGAAAATTTATATAGAGGTACAGATAGAGGGAGCCCCATGCCGCATGGAGCTGGACACGGGTTCAACTCTATCCATAATCTCGGCCCGAACATTAAGGGAACTGTGCCCTAATGGGGGTCCCAAACTAAGGCCGGCCCCATTCACCCTCCGGGACTTCCAGAAACGTAAGGTCCCTACAATGGGGGTGGGGACCTTCAGGGTGCAATATCGAGGGCGAAAGCAACAATTGGACTTGCTGGTAGTTAAGGGCCCCTACGTTAGCTTACTGGGACTGGCATGGTTTGGACCTCTGGGGCTAGCCGTTACCGGGGTGAACCGCACTAGCTTACAAGTGGACGTGGACGCCATATGCAAAGAGTTTCCAGGGGTTTTCGATGGGGCATTGGGACGATATACAGGACCCCCCATTGCCCTACAGCTAGACCCCGCTGTACGACCCATCAGGCACAAGGCCCGCCGGGTCCCGTTCGCCCTGAAACCCCGCATAGACGAGGAATTGGACCGACTCGTGGAGCAAGGAGTGCTGGAGCCGGTGCCCAACGCCCCCTGGGAAACTCCAATTGTCACACCCGTCAAGCCTAACGGTTCGGTCCGCATCTGTGCAGACTACAAATGCACCATAAACAAGGCTCTCACGGCCCATGCATACCCAGTGCCAGTGGTCAGCCATGTCCTCGCCACCCTGGCTGGGTCAAAAATCTTTGGCAAACTGGACTTGGCCCAAGCGTATCAACAGTTGCCTGTGGACGAAGCCACAGCAGAGGCTCAGACGATTGTGACGCACAGAGGGGCATTCAGAGTAAAGCGGCTGCAATTTGGCGTTAGCGTGGCACCAGGCATATTCCAGAATCTAATGGACTCTCTCCTTAAAGGGATTCCTGGCGTCACCCCCTTCTTCGATGATGTACTGATCGCCGGGCCCACACCAGAGGAATTTGAGGACCGCCTCCGCTCCGTCCTGCACCGTTTCCAGACGGCGGGCCTCAAGGTGAAGCGGGAAAAGTGTTTACTGGGAGTGCCGCAGGTGGACTTTCTGGGATTTAAGGTGGACGCAGAAGGGGTCCATCCAACCGGTGACAAGGTACGGGCCATTTGTGAGGCCCCAGCGCCCAAGAGCAAGCCCGAACTTCAATCATTCTTGGGACTATTGAACTTTTACCATGCCTTTCTTCCGCATAAGGCAGCGGTAGCGGAGCCCCTACACAGACTCCTAGATAAAAGGGCCCCTTGGGTGTGGGGCCAGCGACAAAGGGCCGCATTCCAGGCAGTCAAGGACTTGCTCGTCTCGAACTCGGTCTTGGCACACTTCGACGAGAGGCTGCCAGTGGTGCTGGCATGCGACGCCTCTCCCTATGGCATCGGCGCTGTCCTGGGACACCAACTCCCGGATGGAAGAGAGGTGCCGGTGGCATACTTCTCCCAGACGCTTGCTGCAGCCGAACGAAACTACTCACAGATTGACAAGGAGGGTCTGGCAATCGTGAAGGGCGTAAAAAAATTCCATGATTTCTTGTACGGGCGGCCCTTTACCATAGTGACTGACCACAAGCCGTTGCTTGGCCTGTTTGCCCCCGAGAAGCAGACCCCCCAAGTGTTGTCTCCACGTGTCCTCAGGTGGTCAATTTTCCTTGCCGGCTACCAGTATGCACTAATCCACCGCCCTGGGAAGGCGATGGGCCACGCAGACGCCCTCAGCAGGCTACCACTACCAGAAACAGGCCCCGACCCAGCGCCTGCGCAAGAGGTTATGACCCTGGAGCTGCTTCCCGACCGACCCATTCAGGCACAAGAAGTTGCGCACCATTCCACAAAAGATAGGGTCATCTCCCGGGTCCTGGACTGGGTGTGGCGAGGATGGCCCAGCAGCAGCCCCGGGCCAGAATTCGCTGGCTACACAAACCGCAAACATGAACTGTCGGCCCACAAGGGGTGCCTGTTATGGGGAAGCAGGGTTGTTGTTCCCCAGCCCCTCCGCAAAAGGGTCCTCACAGCCCTACACGAGACACACCCAGGGGTAGTGAGGATGAAGGCCCTTGCCAGGAGTTATGTGTGGTGGCCGGGGATTGACAGAGAGATAGAGGCCTGGGTCCAACACTGCCAGACCTGCCAAGAATCCCGCCCGGATCCCCCAAGGGCCCCAGTCCAGCCCTGGGAGTCCGCCCGACATCCATGGTCACGCTTGCACGTGGACTTCGCTGGCCCCTTCCAGGGAAAAACATTCTTCATAGTGGTGGATTCCTACACCAAATGGCTGGAGGTCGCACTGGTACCGTCCACTTCTACGGCGGCAGCCATCCGGGTACTACGTAAGCTTTTTGCAACCCACGGGCTCCCTGACACCCTCGTCTCGGACAATGGAACCGCATTCACGTCAGAGGAGTTCCAGACCTTCACAGCGCAGAACGCCATCCGCCACATCCGCTCAGCACCATTCCACCCTGCCACCAATGGCCAAGCGGAGCGCATGGTGCGGACCACCAAGGACAGCCTCCGCCGCATGACACAAGGGGACTGGGAATACCGCCTTGCCGCATTTCTTCTAGCACAGCACAGCACCCCAAGCACAACGACGGGCCGGAGCCCAGCTGAACTACTAATGGGCATTGTGTAAATAATGTATATAAGCAGATGGTTTTGGGAAAAGAGCCATTCTTCTTCTCCTCTTCTCCTTGATGACTATGAGCTGAATAAAGAGCATGAAATTCACTCTCGACTCCGAGTACATTTCAGAAGTATTTGCAAGGAATGATTGCAGTACCCAAACAGTTCTTCAGGCAAAATGCAGGTGGGAATTGGTGACCAAGAAATCAGCCTATTTCCATTGAGTATTAGTTTTTCACACACACTCCCCCCCCCCCTGCAAATAACTGTCTCAATACCACAATGAGCAGAAATTATCATGAATGCTCAATAAAAGGATGTCTGAAGGGGCCCTTACTTTAGTACAGTGGTACCTTGGTTTAAGTACACAATTGGTTCCGGAAGTCTGTACTTAACCTGAAGGGAACTTTCCCATTGAAAGTAATGGGAAGTGGATTAATCCGTTCCAGAGGGGTCCGCGGAGTACTTAAACTGAAAGTACTCAAACCAAAGCATACTTAAACCGAGGTATGACTGTATTTTAATTGATGTACAGTAATTGTGAATGGTCTTGCATTTCTGGACATGCCTATTTAGGCTGAATGGTAATGTATAAATATAATATGTAGAATATTTTTGTTTGTTTTGTTTTAACATTTTTATACTACCCCCAATCAAACTGGTTGAAGGAAGGATTTGTTTTCTATTTAACTACGCTGGTAGTTGCCTTTTCTATGATCAAAGGGAGCTGGTCCACCTAGCTCAGTATTGTCCATGCTGATGAAACTGACAAAAGCCAATAGCTTTCAAGGTGAGAGGGGTCTTTCCTAAACCTACATAGTGATGTCAAGGATTTTCATGAAATGCAGTGCTCTATCACTAGGCAACAGCCCTTCCTCTTATCCAATTTGTGCAATCCTACATAAATGGTTCTATTTCTGTTTCACATAGATCTTTGGAAAACAGCATTTGTAAAGATGAAATATCCATGCTGGTTGAACAAGAGTATTTGAGCCTCACACAAGAGAATGCAACTGAACTAGAGATGCAAAGATCTGAAGAGGAGAAGGCCACCCCAGCTGCTTCGTCTCAGGCCCCAGCAAACAACCACATCACAATGCCCTCTGATGGAGACCAGATGTTAGATGAGAGGGATGCAATGGAAAACGTCTACAGAGCACTCACTGGAAACAAAAGGGAAGTGAAACTGAGGTCCATATGTGATGTCCAGCTGTCCACTAAGTCCACTGTCACAGGGATCTTGCTCCCTGCAAAATTAATCTACAAGAATGCCAAAAGCACAGAAAGTGGAAACAGTAATATGATGGGTTCCAACACTCAGATTGCCAAGCTTTTGGCGCAGTTCCCACTCAAACGTGTTGAGGCCACCAAGTCTCTGGACACCAAAACGGTGACAGAAGAAACCAAGTTTATCAAGGACCTACTACTGCAGAACAATGTCTTTGGATCTGCAGCCCACAAAGACAATGTAACAAGGCCATCCTCAATAATGGCAGTCATGGAAAGTCAAGGATCTGTGCAAAAGAAACAGCTCCCAGTATTTGCCAAGATCTGCTCAAAAACTGACCCTGAACTAGTTGCTGATGGGCTCTGTCAAAATAATGGTAAGGGTTGTGGGCTGTGATGATTATTTGAGAATAATGAAGGGAAAGGAACCCAAGGTGTGTGGTGAACATGTGCAGATAAAAATGCTTTCCCTATCATCATTGTTTTATGAAACTGATTGATAGGAGATTCAGGAAACACATGTTCACATATATTCATCTACGGAATTCTCTGCCAAAAGATGTAGTGATGGCTTTAAAAGGGTATTAGACGAGTGTATGGAGGAAGATCAGTCTATAAATGGTTATAGCTCCTGCTGGCTATATAGAACCTGCATGTTCCAAGGCAGAATGTCCTGCCAGTGGGCTTCTAAAAGCATCTGATTGGTCACAGTAGGAAACAAGATGCTAGACTAGATGAGCCATAGTTCTGATTCAGTGGGGCCCTTCTTATGTCACTATGTAGCATTCTGGTTAAAACAGGGGAGTCAGTTGAGAGAACTCCTGTTACCCACTCCTCCTATTATCCTTTTCCCTTTGGCATCCCAGGAGTTCCCATTTATTTTGCAGTCAAAGTCTATATGAAATGGGTGCCCATCAATGCTCAATCATCAGTTTTACAGATGGGTCACTTCTAGTAGGGGGGGGGGGGGTTGTCAGCTCTGAGCAGTGGGCAGGAAATGCAGAGTCAGGCTCGGATAACACCTTGGGGTCAGGGATTAGGGTTGATAGAGGATCCTCATCAATTACCTTCTTTTATTGTTCCTTTTATTGTTCCTTTGGTTCAGAGCAAGTGCAGTAACTCATTGGCAAAGCACAAGTTTGTATGCAAAAGGTCCTGAGTTCAATCTCTGGCATCTCCAAGGATGGCTGAGAAAGACCCCCTGGAGAACCACTAGGAGTTAGAGAAGACAGTAGTGAACTTGGTAGACCAGTGTTCTGACTACTACTACTACTGTTATTGTTGTTCTTCTTCTTATTTATTACAACAACAGTGGCCCTCTCTTTCAGCTGCAAAAATGCTACTTTTCATAGAGGTCTACTATCTGTTTTAGAAAGTTGTTTGCTCACTATATATTTGGACACCTCTTAAGCTACCATAATCAAATTTTGCATTGATGGCTTCTGAGATCAAAGAAGAGGTTTTTGTCTATGTTTGGATACAACTGAATGCCGTTGGGATCAAGATAACGGACTCAACCTTTCAACCCTGCACTGATTTGAAACATTGATTTCAAAACTGTGCTAATTGCTTTGGTTTCCTAGAATTCCTGACTATGGAATATGAGGCAAATATACATATAATTAAAATGTTAGAGTTCTATCAAACATCCCCCATTGATGGTGCCTAACTCTGTTTTGTATTTTCCACAGCAACTTCTACAGCCATTGATAAGAACAACCTTAAATACAGTGGGAATGTTTTCACCCCACGATTCCCGACGAACTCGACAGCCGCCTCATTAAAACAGCCAATGTGGCTTAGCCTTAACTACCCTCCACCTCCTGTTTTCCCAAACCACTCCAGCTTCCCACAGTATCAGGTAATGAATGACATGAGCCCTTATGAATGGGGTGTGGAAAGAGCTCCAAAACTTAATGAGGCTGACAGTGAGGATGAAAGAAAGAGCTATGAGGTTGCATAACTCAGATTTAGAAACACCAACAGGCAACCAAGCCTGAAGTGTCAAGATTCAGACCAAGACCAAATCTGGAAGGGTGGCAATTATTTGAAATTAAGCGGGCTTCCAGACAGTCTGGAAGCCCAACAAAACCTAACTATGGATTCCTCCAATGAAGAATCCAGATTGAAGGCATGTGCAACAAATGTTTGAGTCATAAGGCAGGCAGTGGCCTGGGATTGGCTCATCCATGCTCATCTGATTTTCATGCCCAGATGAATTCTGGTTTGTGGTATCTCTTTCCCAGATGCCTGCTGCTGCCATATGTTGCCTGGTCCAAAAAGATAGGTCCCTCCCTCGAGGAATCTACAATATAAAATTTGACACACAAGAGACAACAGGAAGGGAAGGGGAGGTAGTGGTTAACAGGGAAAGAATATTTGATTTTATCACATATTTAGTTTGGAGCCCAATTCTGTGTTATTTCTGGAAGCATGAGGAGACCAAGCAGGTATAGGGTGGAGCGCATGCACACCCACCCTGCCCCAGTGTCCCCATATGCACCTGCTCCAACGTGATGCTGAGTGGGGGGGGGGTCTGGAGGAGACTCCTATGCATGCTCAGTTTGACATATTTAGAAACTTTCCCACAACCAGGAACTTTATTAGGGTTCCCACCTGGGTGGAGGTTTTTAAGCAAATTCGGTGGAAATAATGTACATTCAAAAACCCCTTCAAACCAGAGTTTATGTGCCCTCAGCCCCTGAGTTCTTTTTGCCATCACAATTTCTATCTGAGTGCCTCAATAGAGTTTTGGTTATCAGCTTATTTAGACTTAGGCCCCATTCACACCATACACCTTAAGCAGCCAAGGCTTCCCCCAAATAACTCTGGGAGCTGTAGCTCATTAAGAGTGCAGAAAGTTGGCAGGAGAGCCCTATCTCTTTCCCCAGAGCTACCATTTCCCAAGTGGTTTAGCAATCAATCCCTCTTCTTAGGGAACTCTGGGAATTGTAGTTCTGTGAGGGGAATAGGGGACCCTTAACAACTCTTGGCACCCTTAACAAACTACAGCGCCCAGAATTCTTTCGGGGAAACCCATGATTGTTTAAACTGGTGTCGTGGTGCTGTAAATGTATGGTGTGAATTTGGCCTTAGTTGCAGACATAGTTGCATCAAGGCATGGAAATTTGGGGAGTTGTGCCCAAGACATGGTGGGAAATTGTGGGACATTGTGGGCATTTTTAGAGCAATGTGACATACAAGAGGAAGCTTCTAGGGATGGATGGATCTGCCAGTTTCAGTTTCTCTCATTTTCCCAATCTTAAGTTCAGTTCATGATATTTCTACATCAGTTTGCAATGTAAAAAAGAGAAGAAAGAAATCTTAATGAATATTCATTGGCATTTTAGTGCTCATTTCTCATATACACATGCTACTCTGCAACGCAAGCAATTTCCTGTAGTATAATGTATTTTATATGTAATTTTCACTAATATATGCATATTTATGCATACTCCTCCCTAAAACATGTGTTTTTGTGCCCATTTTTTGGTTGGTGAACTGTATTACAAAATTCAAGAGAAGTTCAAACTGAAGTGAAGGACAGCAGTTTTGCGGGAAGCGCGAACTAGGTAGGTTCGCATTAAAATGCAAACCAAATTTCTCCTCCATCTTTAGTAGCACCACATAGGCATTCTGGGAGGCTGTGCGAAGCATAAGAGGCAGTAAGTCAGAGAGGGCAGGAGTCTCAGTGGCACAGGGAACACTGAACCAGTTCCTGATCTCCACATGTTCAGGCTTCCAGGATGCTGGAGAGGACCTGAAAATCATGAAGATTCCCATTCATGGTGTATGTTGACAGGGGGAACGGATTCAGAGAAGGCCACTAGTAATAACAGAGGAGCTTGGAGACACACCTTGTGTGAAAATGCAGAAATAATTGGGTGTGTTCAGTTAAGTCTTTTGCTACAATTGGAGGAAGGTGTGGTCTAGACATGGAAGGATTCCTGAATGCTCTCAGAGTTTTTCCAGAGTTTTTCCAGTGAAGGGTTTCCTGTTGAAACCCTTGTTTCACTGTAGAATGTAGAGATGCATTGAGCTCTTGATGGGGGGGGGGGTACCCAAGTGTCTCCTCTAGCACTGCAGAACTGGTTCTGCACCTTCGCGTATCAGAGCACTAAGGATGATGAAACAGGCTGGACGACTGAGTGCAAGTAGCAAAAGATGCACTGTGAAGCTGACCCAACATGAGTTAAACAGCACAGTCATGTTTATCACATGGTATTGAGGGCAGGGAAGAAGGGTCACTTCTCTACTTTCATCACATCCTCAAGTAGCCATCCCGCGGAGCTTTTCTATATTGTCCAGGGCCTATAAACATCATCTCCAGTGAATGGAGTTTTAGACCAATTGGAAGCCTATTGTGTCTTATTTGAAAGGCACTTTGAGGGTCCCGTCTCTCATCTCTGTAGCAATCTTGGTCTCACATTTACAGCATTGAGATGTCCAGGGCAACATCTTCTGTAACATCTTGGGATCAGGTTCAATACCCTTCGATACCTGTCTTATCAAGGTAGCTCAGGAGGATACCATGGGCAATGGTATCAAAAGCAATTGAGAGATTAAGTAATAATAACAGCACCACACACACACACACACACACACACACACACACACACACATCCTTTTGATAAAATTCATCCATCAGCATGACCAAGGCTGATTCAGCTGCAGAACCAAGCCAGAACCCAGATTGGGTAAATATTATGTGTTTTATCCAGGTGTGTTTGCAACTGTCCTAACATGGTCCTCTTGATCACCTTCTCAAAATAAGGTATTTGGCACTGGGTGGTAGTTTTCAGAAACCAATAGATCCAGTGCATGGCTACCACACTCTTGCAGCATGGAGTAGTTCTGGCCATCTTAAATGAGGTGGTGATTCAACTTCCAAAAATTCCCATCCTTGACTTGTTGACCATCTCTGGCACTAGAGGCTAATGTGACTTCAGTGGTGAACCATGCCTTTTATCAGCTTTGGTTGGTAAGATAACTACAGCTGCTTCTACATGGGGATAGCCTGCTTGACCACTGTTCTTGGCACTGTAACCTCCAGGTTAGAACGGTGCAATGTGCTATATATGAGGCTGCCCCTGCAGTTGGCCCTGTAGCTGCAGCTAGTGCAAAAAGTAGCGGCTCAGCTTCTCACTGGGGCAGACTATCACCATCATATCAGGCTGTTGCTAAAAGAATTACACTAGCTTCCAGTTAGCTGCCAGGCTAAGTTCAAGGTATTAGTACTAGTGTACAAAGCCCTATATGGGATGCGGGTGGTGCTGTGGGTTAAACCACAGAGCCTAAGGCTTGCCAATCAGAAGGTCGGCGGTTCGAATCTCTGTGACGGGGTGAGCTCCCATTGCTCGGTCCCAGCTCCTGCCAACCTAGCAGTTCAAAAGAACGTCAAAGTGCAAATAGATAAATAGGTACTGCTCCAGCGGGAAGGTAAACAGCGTTTCTGTGTGCTGCTCTGGTTCTCCAGAAGTGGGTTTGTCATGCTGGCCACATGACCTGGAAGCTGTATGCCAGCTCCCTCGGCCAATAATGCGAGATGAGCGCCGCAACCCCAGAGTCGGTCACAACTGAACCTAATGGTCAGGGGTCCCTTTACCTTTACCTTTACAAAGGCACCAGGACACCTAAAGATCAGATTAACCCCTATATACCCAATCAACCACTGTGCTCTGCAGTAGAAGCCCTCCTACAGATACCATCTCATCAGGAGATCCTTATGTTCAGTGTAGGGATCAGGGTTTAGCATGGTAGCACCTCTGCTCCTGTAAATGTTTTATGGTTGATGGTTTTAAATTATGGAAAATAAATAAGAAAGAAAGAAAGAGGTTTGATTCCCGATCCAGTGGGGAATGTATGTGCCCTGGATTGGAGTGTCTATAGAAGGGATGATAGAATTCCATATAAATATCATGGCAGTAACTTGTGTGCTGGCACAATGCAACATGGACCTTCCCCCGCTATCTTTAAAGCTCCTGTTGTTCCCTGCAGCACTCTTAGGCAAGGAGAAAATGGACAGGAGAATGCCATGGCTATTCTCCCTCCCAATTTAGCACTGCAGAAAATGCAGGGCAGACATCCAAGCTGCAGCAACCTGGGGAGCCCCAGCAATTACTGCAATGACAATAATAATGATTCCTATTATCTCATATCTACATAATGATTTCCCAATGTGTCTACTGATGATCCCTCCCAAATTAAAAGTCAACATGACTTGAGAAATATAAATCACTGCCATGTTTATTTAATTTCCTATACATAGCACAGAAAGAAGCAGCGGGGGGGGGGGGGGGGGTTTGATCCATTCAGGCTAATGGGGCACTGCCCAACCAACCTCAGATTGCCCTCATCCAGCCCTGTCTCTCAGCTTCCTCCATCTTAGACCCAGTGTTGCCCTTGGAGAACTTAGCAGGGAAGAGGATGGGGACAAAATTAAAAATAGTGGGCTCTGCCTATCATTGGTTCTGACTCCATCTGCTCTTGGCCTCTCTGCCTACTGCCCTGCCAGTCCCAGTGGGCAACAGCCACAGCTGGGGGGGGGGGGCGAGGATAGCAGCAATAGCCATAATAATAGGTAAAATGCTTAATTCCTTCAATTTATATGTTAATTAAAGCTTTGGTTTAATCAGAGGGGGGAATTTAACTTGGAGAATTGGAAGTTAAGGGCACATTACTCACCTTTGGGGGCTGTTGTGGTTTTGGTGTGTTACTGTTGTACAGAATGGGGAAGAAAAGATGTCCTTTCCATCTAGCAGGTAGTGAAGCTTCTTGAATATGATATCTATGCATTCCATTGTGAACTAACCTGACACACACCTGCCAGACTCATTTGTGGATTGGGAACGTACCAATCACTTCTCTGAATTTTGTGATACAGGCTGCAATCCTAACCCAACTAACAAGGGAGTAAGCCCCACTGAATTGAGTAGGCCTGACTTCTGTGTAGACATGTTTAGGATTGCACTGAACATTTTTAGCTCAAAAGACATGCCAAAATTTATCCCACAATGCATATTTTAGGATAAAACACACTTTGAAATGTGTATGTTAAGATAGAATACATAGCTAAATAAGTTTGTAATATGACATATTTACATTGTTTTGTTGATGGGTTTTTTTTGGGGGGGGGGGATCACAGATTAATGCAGAAACAGGACAGAATGGATTTATGAATAAACAGGTGCAAAACTGACGCAGACTAAAAACAGACTGACCTGTCCATCCTTACTATTAAGGTGGTACCTTCTGGAATCCTTACATGCTTACCTAGAAGTAGGAATGGGTGAATCTGTCAATTTCAGTTTCTCTAGTTTCTTCTTTTCCCAGTTGGAAGCTCAGTTTTCCATATTTCCACATCAGTTTGAGAATTTTTACAAATGCATCCTCATGAGAATTCATCAGCATTTCAGTGTGACTCTCTCCTAATATACACATCTGTATGCATTTTTGCCTGATATACACATTTTTTTTTGCAGTACAATACCCCCTAATAAAATGTAACTCTGTATGCTATTTTTTTTACTCATTTTACTGGACATTTTACTACAGTATATGCATTTTGGGGCACATGACTTTGACTGGGGAACATTGTAAAATTTGGAAAAGTGGAAATGTCAAAGGATGGCTATGTTCAGTTCTTGTGTGGTTTTGAAAAGCTCAAATTAGGTTAGTTTGTCTTTAAATGCAAACATAATTAAATTTCTCCATGATCCCTACCTAGGAGTAAGGACCATTAAACACAGGGAAGCTTACTTTTGAGTAAGTATGTATATATTTGCACTGTGAGGCAAGGATGAGGGCACAAGGATTCTAGTTGACACTGGAATAGACCAACCTTTACCAGTTGTGATTCCTGCATTGCAGAGGGTTGGACTAGATAACCAAATTCTATAATTCTACGATTCTATGGTTCTATTATTTCCTCAGTTTCTTTAAAAAGCACCTGTCTTAGAGTCCGGCAAGATGCAGATTTATTCAAATTTGTATGAGTAGCAAATTAAAAAGCAAAAAATGAATTACCCACTCATATAAGATATGACGATGAGGTCTTCAGATCAGCATGTAATATCTGAACACAGATCACCACTGGAATGAGATCCAAAATTAATTGGTTAATCATAATCATAAAATAATAGGTTGAGGCCTACAATGGTCACTTCCTGCCTTGTGTTTTTTTAACAGAGTTTGTATCAGCAAAGAGCACGGATCCCATACCAGCAGACGCTACATCCTCAGTTGGGATGCTATTCCAGACAGGTATGGCATAAATCCTCTAGGATGAATCAGTATAGAGGCTGTTGATTTGCTGGGCATGGGGAGGAAAAATATGGTTTCAGCTTTCAGTGGTTTTAAGCAAGTCCATCTCTTGCAGCCTTTTGGTGCTTCCAGAATGTCACCATATTGGGGTGGAATGCAATCACATAACAGCAAATTTGGGTTGCGCAGTTATACTTGGTTGGGAGGTCTTGTGCAACAAAACTGCTTCCCCAAATGGTTAGACTTTTTGCAATAAGGAAAGTGATGGGGATATGCTGTGGAAAGTGTGGGGTTATGCTTTGGCATAATGTCATCTGACCTTGGTTAGTCCAAGTTTCACTGCTACCTTGGAGCTAGATGGCTGTCAAGGGCAGAAGGATCGACCCAAGTCCCATATTTGTTCTCTGGAATTGTCACATGGAGTTAATGGTTTAATCCCCCTTCCAAAATTGATATGGGCTTCAGCAGTCCATTTCTCTTCATCCTCCATTTTCCTCCCGCCCACCTCAGTGACACGGTTGGGAATGCAATGTTGGGCTCCTCCTGGTGTGAATTCTCTCTAAAGTGGACCTAGGCAATATTAACAAGGTGAGGACATCAAGTATGGCCAGCTTGGGAAGATGAATTTTTTATCAACAAGAGAGACTGAGTTGTACATTGTCTGCAGAATATTCTGCTAGAGTAAGGCAAAAACCAGGGGCTCAATATGTTTGGCAAGTTTAGAATCCATGTGGATTTTCTAGGTAAGTTGAGAGGGAGAGGATGATGAGGGAGAGAAGGGAGCTTTCTCAAACTCAGCTTTTAAAGTGGGAAGATCAAGACTAAGTAAGGCAATCAAGAGGCAGCATAAATATACCTTGCGTGGCAGAAACGCAAGAGATGGCAGCTCCATGAACACCTTGCCCACCTTGCTGCCTCTGCCACTGTCGGAGAAGTGAGATCTGGTGAGATCTCTCAGGCGGTGAACCAAGACATGCCCCCCCTTTATGTAGTGGCTGTTGCCTGGGACATGCCCGCCCCTCCATAAATAATACTGATTTTTGTGATTCCAGCCCCATTTTCAACAGATATAACAATTTAAGACAGGCATCCCCAAACTGCAGCCCTCCAGATGTTTGGCCTACAACTCCCATGATCCCTAGCTAACAGGACCAGTGGTCAGGGATGATGGGAATTGTAGTCCAAAACATCTGGAGGGCCGAAGTTTGGAGATGCCTGATTTAAGACATTGGGTTGTAGCCAAGTAAATTCTACTCAGAGTAGACCCAATGAAGTCAATGGCCTAAGTCAGTCATGCCTATTAATGCTGGTATGTCTACTCAAGCCATTGTGAACTATTAAAAAAAAACCTGCTTTCCCCAAAGCATCATCCCTTTCCATTCCTCTCTCCCACCTGATTCTTTAGGTCACTCCTTACAATCCACAGCAAATCTTCCGCTCGCCTTACACACCTGTGCTCAGCTACATCCCACTGGTTCAGCCAGGTTACTCTTACCAGCAGAGGAACCCAACCAAGCCATCCAGCAGCGTACGTGATCCCCCAGCAATGGCAGGTGATGGTCCACAGTATCCATTTTCTCCTTCCTATGGGTGAGTCTGTGCTTTGTAGTGGCAGTGCATAAGTGCAGAATAGTCAAAGGTGGAAATCAATTTGCATGCTTAGGGATAGTTTCCTTTCTCTCTGTTTCAGGATTCACTCTCTTCTTCTTCTTCTTCTTCTTCTTCTTCTTCTTCTTCTTCTTCTTCTGTCAGGGGTGCATTTAGGATGGATCATGAAGATACATGCAGGGAGAATCCTCAAATGGGGAGAAGGAGGTGGCATAAAGTAATTCATGCCATTTTGGAAAGAGGATTGTGATGGCAGAGACGGGCTTCTTCCTTTCTTGAACACATTTTGGGGAATAGTGAAGGGGGCTTAAAATGGACAGGGAGTTTTTTTTTACATTTCCACACTTTTTCATAACTTTTAAAGCATAATGTGGCACCCTCCGGATATTGCTGGACTACAACTCCCATCATCCATTGACCCTGACTGTTGGCTATGCTAATGGGAGTTGGAGTGTCAAGCAACATCTGGAGGGCACCATGTGGCTCCCACTCATTATCAGAGTACTTTGGGAAAGTATGCTGGAGAAGGAAAGGAGGACAGTGGCCATCACTGGAAGATTTGGTGGGGTAATCTATACCAGTGGCATATCTGCATTCCCTAGAATTGCTGAAGAAACAGAGCCCTATCTGTATCTTTAGAATCCCTATAGGTGATGATCTCAGGATCCAGACATGGTCATGAACTGGGGGGAGGGGGTGGCAGCATACAATAGATAAAATAAAATAGTGGTAGTTATTCAGGGAGGCTGAGCTCAATCTGTTTATTTTACTCTCAGGTTCACATCTACTACTGCTGGACCTGTAAGGACCAATCCTTACTTCTCTTCCAATGGAGGTGGCAACAGTTTTTAGATCTGCCAGCACTGTTTTTTAGGATGAGGGGGTTTTTGTTTTGTTTTTTGAGATAGGAACTTATTGGGAGGAGTATGAAATCCTTGGGGTTTTTCATTTCTGTTTGAACATTTTGGTACAGAGTTAAAATAATTTGATTCCAAACCACACACAGTGTAAATTCAGGGCAAATAGGCTAGCAAGTTCATCTGAAAAAGCAGAATTTTGTTTAGCAGAAATGGATGAAACACTCAGGTACTTTTAAGAAACTTATTTTTTATTTCTTGAAATGAAAGAGAGAGACATAATAATAATAAAATGTTTATTGAAACTGTTTAAAGTTGAATTTTGCTGTAATAAAGATGGCTGATGAAGAAAGGACCCCATTGTGTTTTTGATTTTGTTTTAAATAGAAGTGATATATTTTATCTGATGTTCAAAGTGAGATTAACTGTTTTTGGGTTAATGGGTTTACTGACCTGAGTTTATGGGTTATCATTTACAGCAGAGATAGGGAACTTGCAGGGCCCTCTCATATTGGTGGATTACGAGTCCCATCATCTCTGACCATTGGCCATTCTGACTGGGGCTGATGGGAGTTGGAGTCCAAACGGTTGGAGATTCATTCCCCGTGTCTGCAGTCATGGAATTGTTGTCTATCACATGACTGTATATGTTTTTCATTCCACAGAGTGGGAAGTGACGAAGACAGGATGTTTGTGTTACTGTGTCCCCCGAAGTGGGACTATTGTCCTTTGTTCTTTCCTCTTTGCTGTCTTATGCTAGAGAGAGAGGGAGCCATGTTGCAGTGCTCCGTGTGTGTTTATATGTAAATAAAAGTAGATTAGCCAAAATGCTGAGTCGCTGAGTTCTGTTACGCAACTGCGCAAACTCTGCGGATCCGTAAGTGTGCTAATGCTTCTTGGCATTAGTCGCTGTGATGTTCGGGCTGGCGAAAGCTTTTGAAGCTCCCAAATGATGGACCAGGAGGGAGAGAACATGCCAGTTGGGCATGTGTCTCTGCCAAGGTCCTACTCATGAGTAGGAGCTCCTAACACAAACAACATCTGGAGGGCTGCAGGGTCCTCCATTCCAGATTTAGGGTAAATCCCAAAATGGAGAGAAAGGGAATTTGTGCCATTTCAGGGCTTATGATGACAAAAAGGGGGGTAAGGTAGTTCATTGTCTTAATACACTTTTAAAGGAAAGATGTAACAATGGAGGTAGGAGGGCTTCTCCCCTTTCTCCTTTTTTTTGTAACTTTTAAAAGTTGTGCATGGTGGACAGACATGTCTTTGACACCCAAACCTCACCTTCAAAGAAAAAAATGAGGGCTGAGGGGGAAAAAACAGTTTTTTTAAAAAATGCTTGTTCACCAGGTGGAAGACGGGGGGGGGGGATGATCCCCTAGTTCTTTGTTTTGTCTTTGGCATGGCATTCTATGTTTCTGTCAGCACTGGAACATACAGCTGTTCTTTAGTTGCTGAGATGACAAACAGCAGGCTGAAAGTCAGTCTGTGGGTGACCATCTCATGCCAAACGGGAACTTCAGAGTACTTAAGTATGGTCATATCTGCTAACTTTGATTAATCTTAGTTTCTTTTTTTCCCAGTCTTTAATTTAATTTGCCACACTGCCACACCAGTTTGAATTTTTTTCTTAAGTCCTCACAAAAAATTGCCTGCATTTTATTTATTTGACAGTTTTTTATCAACCATTATCCATTACATCAGTAACCCCAGGACAGCTTCCAACATAGAAGCAGCCCAATTAAAATGACTTTTAAATGAAACAACCAATAAAAATTGAAACATTGCTGTAGCAGTTCAATGACCAATAACAATGGCAGCTCTTGCTGGTTAACCATCAGTGCTTGGGAGAATGGAAATTATTTTTCTTGGTGGTGGAAGTCTGTTAAGGTCTCTGCTGTTGTTATCTCCAAGAGAAGGGAATTCAAAAGCTGTGGAGCCACATCAGAGAAGGCCCTATCCTGTGGCAAAACCCATTGGAGGGATAGCGAGAGGACCATCCCCCCAACACACACACCAAACACAGTGCCTGGAAGGGTTGATATAGGAAAAGACTTGGACAAAAAGTGGGGTGTGCATTTTAGTAAATGTACACAATTTGCAAAACAATTTCCCCTAATATAGGTAATGCATTTTTGTATGTTATTTTCACTAATATTGTGCTTTTATGCACACTTTATCATAATGCATGTGTTTTTGTTTACATTTAGCTTGACTGGAGAGCTCAATCACAGAATTTGGAAAAGTGTGGATTTTGAGGCATTATTTTAAGTGGTTGGAGTAACCCAGTCTGGTGGGCAGGGTACTAATAATAATAATAATAATAATAATAATAATAATAATAATACAACAACAACAACAACAACAACAACAACAAATGCAGTATTCCCTATGTCCAGGGCCAGCCCACCCATGAGGTTAGGTGAGGTGAAGGTCTCAGGCCGCAGGATCCACAGGGGTAGCAGATCCTGATGTAGAGCTTTAACCCCCAGCCCCAAGCACATTTGTTCCTGATATAGATCTTCACTCACCCCTTCTTCCCTAGCAAGGAGGGCAGCACCATTTTGTGGTTTGCCTCAGGTGCCAAAATGTCTTGGGCCGGTCCTGCCCATGTCTGAATGCACCTTGGTCTTTCTGCCTATAAGTCACTGTTGTGGACAAATGTCCAGGGAACACAGTGGAACCAGGGGCTGAAGTTTCCGTAATGTGTGCTGGTGTAGTGGTTGTGAAAGAGATGATGACTGGTTTTTGCTTCAAAATACTGGGGGAACTTATCACAACTATCCATTATTCTCCGGGATTCCTAACACAATTTAAGTAATGAGATAAAGCAATCATCAAGTCAAATTACATCCCTCCACCACCTCGGATTCTCCTTTAGCAAAGGGCTGATGACAAACTAGGAATCTGATTTGTTATTGAATTACTTTTACCACATAGGAGTTCATTAAGTTAGAGTGTCCAATAAAAACTCTCATCTATCAAATGGCAGGAGAGACTGAAAACCACTTAGCAGAGCCGTGTTCATTTCCACGTTTCCTTCTGTGATCACATGACTTGCTTTCTAGCCCACAGTCATGTGAACTTAGGGTGCATCGAACCTGCAAAGCTGTGTAAGCTTCAGGACAGGTGTCTATAGCAGCCAGAACTGGCTTGAGAGTCTTGTCACAGGCAGAATGTATGTAAGGAGAAGAGCCTGCTGGATCAGGTCCATGCTCTATCTAGACCAGCATCCTGTTTAAAACAAAAGAGAGAGAGAGAGAGAAATGCAATTTCAGACTGCATAAAAATGCTATTTTAGAGGGAATGTGAAAATGGATGAATTTTAAAGACACCACCAGTAATAGATGGGAACCTACTTTCTAGCTACTACCTTATTATTTTTGAATCTCATTTACCACTGCAGATTGCTTGTTTAAACAGTCAAGATTCAGGAGCTCTTATCTCAAGGAGTGGTAAGAGTGGGATAAGGAGAGCATTTGTTCAAAGCTGCAGCTTTCAAACGCTCTATTGCCTCTCTGTGCCTACTTATTTGCTGAGCAACCACTGAGCCTCCAATCACACTATTTAGCATTCTGGGGTATCGCTTGTTCACCCAGGCTCAGCCTGCACTGTAAGGAACATAGGAATCTTAACTAATACCAAGTCAGACCATTGGTCCATCTAGCTCAGTATTGTCCATACTAGTTTGCAGCAGCTCTCCAGGATTTTTGGCAGAAGCCACACCTGCTTAGACTTTCTGAGGATTGACTCTGGGACCTTCTGCATACAAATCATGTGCGCTATTGCTGGGCAACAGAAATTGTGATGTAGCGGCAGTGGGAGGCCCTATTAGCTAAAGTAGTACCTCAGGTTAAGAACAGTTTCAGGTTAAGAACAGACCTCTGGAACAAATTGAGTTCTTAACCCGAGTTACCACTGTATTAGCATAATAGGTATATGCTAATGAAATGCATGTACTAGTGAAAAGAAGATACACAAATACATTATATATGGGGAAATTGTTTTGCAAAAACATTAGGCAAAATGGCACACAAAATGTGTGTATTAGGAGAAACATGCACTAAAATGCTGACAAGTAAAATAAATAAATACAAGCTGATCCTGAGAACTGAATTTAAGATAGGAACAATGAAAAACTAGGAGAAACTGAAACAGATTTGCCCATCCCTACCCATCTTCTCACTGAGGCATGTCAGATAAGCTTCAGAAGAACCCTACTCCAGACTACATTTGGTGGCCATCACATGGGGTAGATGCCCCTACCTTGGGCTAGGTATTTTGGCTGGGCTGGTGCTATCACCCACTGTGACAACAGGGGGCCTCTTCTAGTGAGGAAAGGTGAACCTGGATCAAAACGAGAAGTTTGGGGAAAGAGGCATGGTGAGGTCAGAAGCCAATGATGGCAGTTGGGTCAAGTCAGGGTGTAGGAATGGAGGAGGTAGGGCTGATGCATACTAGAGAACCAGAGAAGAGACTCACAGGGCCTAGAAGAGAAGCAGGAGCAAGGGAGAACAGGAAAGAGGGATAAGAAATGAGACCTGATAAGCATCGCATCCACAGCCTGTCTGCACACATTTCCACACATTTTGAGTACCTTGCTAGTCAGTCTCCTAAATTAGGCAAAGCTCATTTGTTTGTGTGTTGATAAATCAGAAACCAAGTTTCATGCCTTTAATTCTTTCTGACTCTTTGCAGTACTTTGCAGATTAACCTCTTCACACTCAATCATGCTATGATAGACACAGGTAATAAGCATATTGTACTGTTAACAGGCCTCAGGGACTGAAACCTCGTAGATGCCGAGGAGGTATTTATCAATCTCTGTGCGTAATTACTCTTCTTAGAAAGGGGAGGGGAAGAAAGGGGGCTGTCAATGGAATTGAATGGCTAAATCCATCTTTGTGACTGAAGCATAAGAGAAAAGCTGTCATTAGGGAATGGCAATGGTTAGAGGAGAGCAAAAGATGCTCAGGAATAGCATCCGGCACCTTGATATGAAAATCTAATTCCATATGCATAGTCACTTTTTTATGAACATGCCTGCAAGTTAATCTTCCTGGGATGCTTATGCAAAGAGGCTGATCAGAAATTAAGTGTCTCCTTGAATTGGTGCTCAACCCTCACCTCACCATTCAGATTGTGCCTCCTGGGAGACTGAGGCATCCAGCACAGATGAGCAAATGGCAAATCTGCTGTGATTTTCAGCAGATTGCATTCAGAAGAGGAAGTCAAACTGGCATTTGCTTAACTTTGGCTCAAGTTGGTGCTGCTTTCAGATCTACTTTAAACCCTATCACATTATTATTATTATTATTATTATTATTATTATTATTATTATTATTATTATTATATTAACTTATATCTCACCCCTCCTCCTGAAGGAGCTAAGGGAAACACATCAGCACTAAAAACATTTTTAAAGCATTCCATAAACAGTTTGAAATATGATTTCAGGGTTTCCAGGAGCTCAGTAAGGTGGTACCTTGACTTACGAACGACTCGACAACCGAATTTTTCGACTTATGAATGGGGCAAATGGCCGCACGCTTACGAATTTCTCGACATCCGAACGGAAACTGCGGCGGTTTTAGATAGGGGTTTGGTTTTTTTTTACTTACGAATTTTTAGATGGGGTTGCTTCGACTTACGAATTTTTTCGTTTCCAATGCATTCCTATGGGAAATCACGTTTCCAATGGTGCTTTTCGACGTATGAATTTTTCGACCTACGAAGGTGCCTTCGAACAGATTAAATTCGTAAGTCAAGGCACCACTGTACTCTTCAGTCATCAAATGTCTGGGTAAACAGGGATGTTTTTAGATTCCTCCTAAAAGTCAATAATGAGAGAGAGAAGTTGAACATTACTAGGATTCAACAAGTGGGGAATTGTTCCTGAAAAGACACTGTCATGGGTCAATGGCAAGTGGACTGCTCCAGGGTGGCACTAACAGGGTCCCAGCTGCTGACTGAAGGTTCCAAAATGGTTAGTATTCAGGAAGGTGCTGTTTTAGGTAGTTGGGTCCTGAGCCATTTAGGGCTTTATATACTTTATATACTTTATATATATATGCGGGAGGCAGTGCAAGACAGGAGTGCCTGGCGTGCTCTGGTCCATGGGGTCACGAAGAGTCGGACACGACTAAACGACTAAACAACAACAATACCAGTACTAATACATTGACTTGAGTGCTTGCTTTCTATCAGCCAGTGCAGTGGTTTCAAAGCAAATTTTCAAAGTCTTCTGATTTTGACCGCAAGCTACAATTTCAATTTCTTTGACCTTTCCAGTCTTAAGTATACATCAGTTTGTGATTTATTTTTTTAAAATCAACATTTAGTATGAATATGAAGTTTTGTATACACATACTTGCAAAGCAATTTTCCCTATCAGAATGTGTTTTTGCATGCAATTTACCTTGTGAATTTCAAAGGATGGCTGTGTTTCAATTCGCATATTGCTTTACAAAGTGCAAATTTGGAACATTCACCTTCTAATGCAAACTAAGTTGAATTTTGTCCCTATTCCTAATTCATTCTCATTCTGTCTCTCACCCCCCCCCCCCGAGAGAGAGCCCCCCACAAATAACTAAGTGTCATGTGAGCTACTTGGAAACACTGTGGACCAGAAACCTGTGTGTTCTTACATCTTGCAGTCCTAGGCTCACCTCTCTTTGGAAGTGAAGAAGCAGCAAAGTGCATCTAGAATAAATTATTTGTGTGAGATCTTATTGAGGAGGGCGGAAAGTTTGCATATTCCTCCCCCCCCCCTGCCTGTGTTGATTAGGAACGGTTGCCATTTGGTCTCCATCTCTCCATCAGCACCTCCCAGCTATCCATCAATGTCACACACAGATAGGAGTCCAAATGCAATCATTCTGACCCATCAGCTTTCTCCTAGTCTGGAAGAGATGAACGACAATGATTTGCTGTCAAGGTCTTCACAATCTCTGTGACTGGAGAGAGGAGGCATGGACTGATAAGCTCTGGGAGGCTGGGTGTGTGTGTGTGTGTGCTTTTGACCACTTGGGGCCTTTATATATTTACTTTCTGTTGGCAACTTCAACGAATCTTTTCTAACAAGTAAAGAAGGATGGAAGGAGACGGGGACAGGCTGCAGACTAGAAGGGGGGAGCTCTGCAAAGCACACAGCTGGGTGGGTGGGTGGGGGATGAAAAGCCGTGCCAAGAATTTGGAAAAATTCCTTCAGTAGCACCTTAAAGACCAACTAAGTTTTTATTTTGGTATGAGCTTTCGTGTGCATGCACACGAAATTTGGTATGAGCTTTCGTGTGCATGCACACGAAATTTGGTATGAGCTTTCGTGTGCATGCACACTTCTTCAGAACACTGAAGAAGTGTGCATGCACACGAAAGCTCATACCAAAATAAAAACTTAGTTGGTCTTTAAGGTGCTACTGAAGGAATTTTTTTATTTTACTTCGATCCAGACCAACACGGCTACCTACCTGTAACCAAGAATTTGGACTTAAGGATTTATGTATTCCAGCCACCTCTGCTTTCAGCAATCATATCCAGATTGCGAGGCAGCTACCTTAAGTATTTATATCATGTTACATTTCTCTTAAAATGGACTTAGAACACATATATTTTCTTTAGACTCTTGGAAGGCTTGCTAACTTCTTCTTTCTTCCTGGCCCTGCTCCTGTGTCTCACCACCAGCCTGATCCGAAGGACAAGTAATATGAAGGAGTTGAACAGGTGAAGCCCCTTGACTACAGTGGTACCTCGGGTTACAAACATCTCAGGGTACAAACACTGCTAACCCAGAAGTAGTACCTCGGGTTAAGAACTTTGCCCCAGGATGATAACAGAAATCGCGTGCCAGCAGCACGCGGCCCCATTAGCTGAAGTGGTACCTCAGGTTAAGAATGGTTTCAGGTTAAGAACGGACCTCCGGAACGAATTAAGTTCATAACCCGAGGTACCACTGTACTGTATATCTGGCTGCTGTGAAAAAAGCGCAGGATTTGGGTTGGTACCAAAACCTCAAAAGACAATTGGCAACTTTTGCTGTCAGAGAGTGGATGGGCAATTTGGGACTGGGGTGTTTTGGAAAACTTTTTTTTTAAAAAAATAATAATATTATTGTTATTATTATTATTATTATTATTATTATTATTATTATTATTATTTAACCAACATAGGAAAAAAGAAAGACATTGTAATACATTGATAAACAGAAGGAAAATCTAGATCACCAAACAGATTTCTGGAAAGGGTATCTGGATATCGGGGCAGTTCCCAATAAAAAATAATGGTTGGAGCACATGTCCCCCCTGCATTTAGATGGGTAGTGGGTGTTGGATTATATTTTTGGCCCCTTGCTAAACTAGGAGTAGAAATGACACCATTAATGTTTTGAGATAGATTTTGTTCTTGTTTCATGCTTCGGCATCGCTCTGACACAAGCACAAAAACAGGCAGCTTTTATTGAATGGTTATATGAATGGAACTGTTTTTGCTGGAACCTCTATATGTCTGTTGTTTTCTTCCCCACCCGCTTCTGCTCTTAGACTGTTACCATGGCATGCATTCCTCTTGAGAGGTTCTCAGTCCAAGGTGTGTACATCAGATTGTGAATTGATATAAATCCGCTTGCCTTTGTTTTGGTCCTTCTAAAAGCCCTCTTCTAGCCACCATTTTCAAATATCCCTTTTCAAGAAGCCTGGAACAGGTTTGCCAAATGAATGGTGGGGTTGGGTGGGGATGTCCTGGCCTGCTCCCTTGCGTTTAGCAGCAGCTTGATTGGCAGGAAACACCAGGCAAAGCTTTACGGAGTTGAGCAGACCAAACTCTTTGCATTACAGGGCAAGCCACTGTTAAAGTCATAGGAGCAGAAGCCTGCAGCAACGTTGGCTGCCCAAGGAGGCTTACCATAGCAGTGCAATTGCAATGTGTAGAACCATGGCTACTGTAGATTAAATGGGTTTCAAACACATCTAACCATCCAGTTCCTAACAAGCAGGGAAGTGCTGACCTGTTTCGAAGTGGCTAGCAATGAGCAGGGCAAGTACAGTGGTACCTTGGTTTAAGAACAGTCCGGTTTAAGAACGATTCCGTTTACAAACTCCACAAAACTGGAAATAGTGTCCCAGTTTGAGAACTTCACCTTGGTCTAAGAACAGAATCCAAGCGGTGGAAGGGCACTGGTGGCAGGAGGCCTCAGTAGGGAAAGCAAAACCTCAGTTTAAGAACGGTTTCAGTTTAAGAACAGACTTCTTCTAGAACAGATTAAGTGCATAAACCGAGGTACCACTGTATAAAAGTTAAAGAATAATGTTGGATTACTGATGTACAGCTATGCCCAGAAACCCAGAAAACTCTGGCCAGCTCCATCAGTCTTCAAAAGTATAATTCAGCCTCCGGGATCCTCATTGTCTTATTTTCCATGCTTCTCCCAGAACCTCTCTTCCTCCAATCCTTCAAGTTTTATAACCAGCCAAATATTTCTGCAATTGCATTACTATCACTCGTCTTTTTCTCCATCCCCCAGACAGACTCCAATATCAGCTTAGGCAATCAATTCTGTTCAGATAGAGGACTGTTCATTTTTTACTGATAAATGTTTAAACAAAAGCCTAAATTATTAATTGGGGAATTTTTCCCCCTGTTCTTTTTCACATTTTCTCGGAGGATGCAATTGGAAAGAAAGGGATCTATAGAGATGAAGCAGTGGTAGCACTTTATCGTTTCAAAATGGGAAAGTTTCCCATCCACCCCCCCCCCAAGTAGATCTTGGAGACTCTCCAGTGTCCTGTATCTGGTAAATTTGAACAGTGGGAAGAAGCAAAAAGAAAAGAATACTGGGAATGTATAATAATAACTCCAAAAGAAACTAGAGTACAGTGATACCTCTGGTTAAGAACTTAATTCGTTCCTGAGGTCCGTTCTTAACCTGAAACTGTTCTTAACATGAAGCACCACTTTAGCTAATGGGGCCTCCCACTGCCGCTGCCACACAATTTCTGTTCTCATCCTGAAGCAAAGTTCTTAACCTGAGGTACCATTTCTGGGTTAGCAGAGTCTGTAACCTGAAGCGTTTGTAACCTGAAGCGTTTGTAAACCGATGTACCACTGTAGTACCAGTAGCAGCAGCAGCAGCAGTAATAATGATGATGATGACGATGATGATGATGATGATGATGATGATGCGATATCATTGCCAGCATTTTTATATACTTATTGATAAAATATGTGTATACTGCTGTGTAGTAAAAAAAAAATGTATCAATGCGGTTTACAGCAATAAAAACATAAAACTATACTGTGGAAGAAGACAGGAGTGCCTGGCCTGCTCTGGTCCATGGGGTCACGAAGAGTCGGACACGACTAAACAACATACTATGGAAACAACAAAAAAGTTAAAAACAGGCATCAGTTAACCATTGTGGAATAATAATATTAGTAGTAATAGTAATGATGATGATGATGATGATGATGATGATGATGATAGTAATGATGATGATGATGTATTACTCACCCCCCACCCATCAGACTGGGTTGCCCCAGACACTCTGGATGGTCTCCAGCATAATAAAAACACAGCAAAATGTCAAACATTAAAAACTTTCCAATACTGGGCTGCCTTCAGATGTCTTTGGAAAGTCGTGTAGCTGTTTATCTCTCTGACATATGATGGGAAGATGTTCCACAGGGTGGGTACCACTATCCAGAAGGCCCTCTGCCTGCTTCTCTGTAACTTAGTGTGGCAGCTAGCTAACAAACAACCCTGTATGGAAGGTCAGTATTATTAGCCACCAATTGCAGATGGAGAGCTGAGAGTGAGAAAGACTCTTGTCCAAGTCCTTGTCTTGGTTTACAGACCTTTTCTTGCACCCATGGGCTATGCCAGCATCCGTGTTGCTGTGCCCGTGGACATAGCAGCATGCATTCTGTGAGGGCCCTGCTTCCCAAGTAATAGATGCAAGGCGGGGTGTGGGTGGGTGGGGAGCTGGAATGTATAATAAGATATGGTGCAACATTTATACTTCCACTCAACCGGCACAAGCTAAAACCTGACTTGAGAATTAAAGCTTTTATTTTAGAAAAGGAATACACAGATAAGCTATGTCTGGAAGGAAGTGGGGATTTTCTTGCAGGCACAGAAGTTTGGTGGTGGATTAGATTTATTTGTTCCTTTGTTGGCCACCACGAGGATGTGCACCCACCCCCAATTCACTCTAAGGTTGCCAACATTTTAGCTAGCTGCTGTAGCTATACTTTTAACACCAACACTCCCCACTAAGGATGACTGGATCTGCCAGTTTCGTGTCTCTTGGTTTCTTTTCTTTCTTTTTTTCACTTAAATTCAATTCTCCATGTTTCTGCAGCAATTTGTGCAATTTATTATTATTATTTAAACCCTCATGAGAATTCTTTAGCATTTTAGAATGCATTTCTCCCAACAAACATATTTCTGTTTGCAGTTTTGACCAATGAACACATTTTTGCAAGAAGCTTCTCCTAACAGAATGCATTTTGGTCTGTTATCATCACTAATAATACTAATAATATATTTGGTTTTATGCAGACTTTCCCCTAATACATGCCTTTTTGTAATAGGTTTTTAATTGGAAAACTGTATAGAAAATTTCAGATCAGTGCACATTTTGAATGATGGTTGTGTATCAGGTTCCCCCCCCCCCAAAAAAAGTGCAAATTTGGTAAATTCACCATTATATGTGAACTGAATCTCTCCCCAATTCCTACTCCCCACGTCCCTGATGTTCCAGTGGCAGAACTACCTGAGTTTTGGAGGAGAAGCTGCTGGAGAACAAAGAGTGTTTTTTGCAATAATTGATCCCTTTTCAAAAAGAGCAGGGGTGGGGAACATTTCATTTGTTGGGGTAGTAGCCTGGGAACTGTGAAGGCACCAACCTGTCTGCCCTAAGCCAATCCCCCTTACAACTAGGATAGGAGGCAAACCTGGCGATCATCTTCTTCCTCGTTAGTCTCAGTGTGGCCCTTCTAGAACTCAACAGGGAAGAGAATGGGGGGGGACTAGAATTAGTTGGCTCTGCTTCTGCCTGTCATTGACTCTGACTCCACCTGCTGTTGACCTCACTGCTAGCCCCAAGGGACACCAGCCACAACTGGATATGCTGCAATATTTTGTTGTTGGTTGGACTTGTCGTGGCAACTAACCTGTATGTACAGGGGCAATATACTTGAGTATATAGATACTGAGGTCAAACCACAGTCTCAAGTCTAGTCCGTTTTCATTTAGGAGACCACTGGGGAAAGCTGCACTGAGATCCATCTTGCAAGAAAGAAAGTACATGAATGTGAGAAATAAATACTCTTAATATCATGCCCTGCTCCTGACCTTTCCAGAAACATTTTGCTGCTCCCTGTGGGAGACGGGATTAGTCTTTTATCCTTGGAACTATGGTTAAATTATATTGCAGAGTAAAACATCTGCTCTCAAACTAGGGACCTGTGGGAAGCTTTACTCCTGTTTTGGCCCACTAGATACCCTTATTTAACCCATCAAGTGGTTTTGATTAGAAAACCCATAACCACCTGCCCATTATGTGATATCTTATGGTGTCATGTGCTGGACTGGCGAAGCTACAATGCAAAATTCCAAAGGAGGAATCAGGAACATGTTCTAAGCAGGCATAAATATATACCCAGTACTTCGCAGTAGTCTGTGGGAGAGCTTTTCCTCCAAGTTCCAAAATACCGGATGCCCACTCCGCAGTCACATGGATCAGAGCTTCCAGTCCGGTGCCCCTCTTCTATGGATCATCATTCCTGTTGGGATGTGACCGGTGCACACTACCTGCGCTTTCCAGAAATGATACAAGACATTTCTGTTCTGACCAGCTTTCCCAGCTGGATAGATAGGTCTGTGCTGTGGGTGTCTACTTGTATTGCTGGGGCATGAGGCGAAGTGCAAGATGCCCCACCCCCCTCACCATTCCATGTACAGAAGCTGAATGGACTGGCAGTTCACTCCTACTTCAAGTCTTGTCAAGGGGATTTCATCCTCCACCACATCTGACGAGTAGGACAAATTAGAATGCTGAGGACAGACTAAGTGGCAACAGAGGGAAATAGACTGGGACCTCAGGACAAACAGCTGGGAACTGCCACCTCTCAGCTTTTACCCCCTGATGCTGCCATCCAACTTTGCCTAATAGTAGGGTTACCCCTGCATATAAACATCAGGCAGAGACTTTTTTTCTAGAGAGAGGTCTTTGGTGGAGACTGCAGGCTGTTTTACTTTTGTTTTCTTTTTGTTGCTGCCTTAGGATTATGTTTCCCTCCTTATTGTTGACCTGCTGGTGTTTTTAATGGTTATTTTGCTGATATTATTATTATTATTATTTATACCCCGCCCATCTGGCTGGGTTTTCCCAGCCACTCTGGGCGGCTTCCAACAGAAAAAATAAAATAATCGATTAAACATTAAAAGCCTCTCTAAACAGGGCTGCCTTCAGATGTCTTCTAAAAATCTGGTAGCTGTTTTTCTCTTTGACATCTGATGGAAGGGCGTTCCACAGGGCGGGCTGCTCTTGGTTTTTCTAAGAAAAACCTGGACTTGAGAAAATGCAAAAGCTTATGGTATAAAACATGCCATATCATATCACAGAACAAAGAATGTGATTAGCAAAATCGTATTGAAGAACACAAGAAAAAGGCAAAGAATAATAGAAAAGGAAAGATACGTCTATAAGGGATATCTGTCTATCTGCCTTCTATCTGCCTGCATATAGTCCTATGACATATACCAAAAACATAAGGAGATGCTGACTGTCAATGATACTCATAACTTGTCAGCAAAATCATATGAAGGAAACTAGCCCATCAGGCTGAACATTATCTTGGAACTTTACACTCCAGTGCTTTTGATTTGTTTCAGTTTCTTCCTGTTTTGTTTTTCTTTGGTTTATGTATTGAGTTGATGCCATTCAATTATATCGTGTGCTCTGGCTTCTTTTGAGGAACAGTGGGATACCTTTTAAATATATACCTTTTATTTTTATTTTTTTGCAACAAGAAACAACTGATTGTTCTAAAAAGCTCCAGAAATATACTAGTCACTGTTGCACAGAAGCAATACAATGCAATGGCCCTTAGCCACAAGCTTATGATTTAAAACAGGGTTGGGGACCATTTGACTCTCCAGATGTTGCTGGATCTAAATACTGTCTCCATCCCTGACCATTGGCCCTTCTGGCTGATCTATCTGATTATGATTACCATATTTTAAAGCAAGATGTACTCCTGTATCCTTAAGAGAAGTCTGGCACACAGAAATCAAGCAGTTTTGCTTTGTTGCCCAGCTGGTCAGCCTTGTGTGCAAATTCCTTTCCTTGGGTCTGATGCAACAAGGCCATGATTCGACATCAGCTCTCCTTTGCACCACGCCTCCCATGGGGTGATGCAGTCACTTGAGCAACCCTTACCTTGGATGATCCAACATGTTAGGGCAGCAGTGAGGAATCGGTGGGGGTTGCCCTTGAAACTGTCCCAGAAACTCCAGCGGGTGCAGAATGCTGCAGTAAGGCTCCTCACGGGGTCTCTGCCATGGGAGCATATTCACCCAGTGCTTTACCAGTTGCACTGGCTCCCGGTGGAGTATAGGGTCAGGTTCAAGGTGCTGCCTGGTTTTGATCTTTAAAGCCCTTTGTGGCTTAGGGCCCTCATATTTACGGGACCGCCTCTCCTGGTATGCCCCGCAGAGGACCTTAAGGTCCATGAATAACCATAGTTTAGAGGTCCTGGGCCCTAAGGAAGTCAGACTATCCTCCACCAGGGCCAGGGCCTTTTCAGTGATGGCTCCGATCTGATGAAATGCTCTGTCCCATGAGACTACAGCCCTACAGGATTTAACCTCCTTCTGACGGGCCTTTAATTTGAACTCAGCCTGATCTTTTATTTCTCCCCCCACACACACTTTTATGAATATTACCCGCTCTGGGACCCCACAGCTAATTCTCCCCTGGCCTCCTCGCTGGCCCAAGTAGGACTAATTCAGCCAGCTAGCCCTGGTGACTATCTAATGTTTATTGGATGGATTTCCCCCAAATTGATTTTTGAATTTTATTGTTATTCATAGAATCGTAGAATCATAGAGTTGGAAGAGACCACAAGGGCCATCCAGTCCAACCCCCTGCCAAGCAGGAAACACCATCAAAGCATTGATGCTTTTATACTGTATTTTATGCTGCTTTTGTGTTGAATTACAATTAAGTGTTTTAAATTTGTTGTTAGTCGCCCTGAGCCCAGGTTTCTGAACCGGGAAGGGCAGGGTATAAATAAAAATGTATTATTATTATTATTATTATTATTATTATTATTATTATTATTATTATATTCTAGACATTACTGGACTGCAATTCCCATCACCCCCTGATCATTAACCAAACTGGCTAGGGCTCCCTAGTAAGGGGCAGGGCAGAGCAGGGTAGTGTGGCTCACCTGGCTTCCCAACGCAGAGGCAACCAAGAGGGAGAGGGGGAAGGCGGCAGGGAAAGAAGTGCAGGTGCAGCAATGGAGCCAATCCAGCACGTCTGACACTCTGGCTGGACTGCGCTAACCTCACCAGCAGTTACTGCAGGGGCTGATGAGAGCTGGAATCCAGGGACATTTGAAGGTTCACACTGTCCCCATCCCTGATGGAAAATGGCAGGGCTTGCCTGTCGTAGGGGTCAATGTCACACTCCTCTATCCCATGGAGTTTCCCACCTTGAAGCTACACAGCCCTAAACTGCAACCCCAACCACTGACATGAAATGATCACAGATCTATGCAAGCAGCAGCGGTGGGGTTGGCTGGTTATGACTGTCAGCCAGTTTGCTCTAGCAAAAACCTTACACGGTGGGTGAGGGCTTACTCATCCAGCAAACAGGATAGATGTTGCTAGGGCATGGAAAAACATGCATAGCATGGAAATCAAGCAAATGATGGGAGGCACAAATAAAATGACATGCTATTTATTCATTCAATCCGGTCTCTTCGGAAGCAGCCGTTGTTTACCTCGGCATTGTAACAAATCCCTTCTAGAAAACCAGGAGTGTGTGTGTGTGTATACACATTATAAACGATACCTTAAAAAAAAAAACAGCAACAGCAAGTAAAACAACACATTTTGCTCTGTGGACAAAAGCCTGCCAGCAAGGAAAATCTTGCCTGTCTGCTTGTTTGGTTTTTGGTCAAGGATGGAAATAAAACGTGGGGGTCAACAGATGCTCCGATGGTGTGGGATCTTCACTGGCTGCCTGCCTATATGTTACTGGGTCCAATGCAAGGTGTTACTGTTTGCATTTACAGTCATACCTCAGGTTACAGACGCTTCAGGTTGCGTGGTTTCGGGTTGCGCGCCACGCCAAACCTGGAAGTACTGGAATGGGTTACTTCTGGGTTCCGGTGCTCGTGCATGCACAGAGGTGCTAAATTGCACTTTGCGCATGCGCAGAAGCGCTGCACCACAACCCGAGTGTGTGCAAACTCGGTGCTGCGGGTTGCGAATGCTGCGGGTTGTGAACGTGCCTATGGCATGGATCACGTTTGCAACCTGAGCGTCCACTGTAAAGGGCTGATTTACCAGGGACCTGGGTTTTTGGTGGACCACCACTCTCCCCAGATCAGCCAGTCCTGACTCTGAGATCAGGTTGAGGAGTGCGCACTTGTGGTCTCATCAGCAAATATATTTCACCATGTGGGAGTGCAGGACAAGGCTTATCGGTAGTTGTGCCCTGGCTTAGGAACTTCTTCCCCCTCAGAGTCACATGACTTCTATTTTCTCCTAGGCCTTTAGAGGAGCTGGTCAGTTTGCCCTGGGCTTTTCAGGAGCCCTTTTAAGCTGCTCTGCTGCAACTGTCTCATTGTTTATTTTCTTTTACTGTTACCTTTATAACCCACCTTTTCTCCAAGGAAAAGTGGCATATAGGGTTCTCTTCGCAACAGCCCTATGAGGTCAGTTAGACTGAGAGGCAATGTCTGCCTCAGAGTTACACAGGGAGCTTCGTGGCTAAGTGGAGTTTTGAACCCACGTCTTCCAAGTCCTAGACTAAACACTATATGCCACACTGATTATTGTTACATTGTGATTATATTTCAATTTGTTTTAATAATTGTACTGGTGTTATTATGACTATTTTGGAAACTACTCTGAGGTGTCGACAGAAAGCAGTATATAATTATAATCATTTATTTATTGAATTTATATGCTGCACTTCCTCCTCAAGGAGCCCAGGGCAGAAAACTTCTGCAAAAGCATTATAAACCATTATAAAAACAATCACCATGAAGAAAATCTAAAAGCAGTTACCGTGGTAGACTGTCCTTCATTAGGTTTTTTTTTAAAAAAAAAAACAGAGGTTGGAGGGCCATCTGTCAGTGATTCTTTAGCTGTGATTCCTGCATTGCAGGGGGTTCGACTAGATGACCCTTTCCACTCTACAATTCTGTGAATCATGAATTCCAACTCCACATCCATGCCACATGTTCTGCACTACGTTAAACAGATAAATCAATATTTACAAATCCCAGTGCAATCCATGGCTTTGTCAACATGAAAACGTTTTACCGTGAAATACTGAATCTTTTTTTGACTGTATTTCATTTTCACTTCAGATAATATAATATTCATTATTCAGCACAGCTGAATTCACCCTTTTTGTGTGTGTGCCTCAAGTAATGTCCCTAGAGAAGAAAAATCAAGAGTGAAGCAAGTAACTTTTTAAATGGAGAGTGAACAGAGAAAAGTGGTTGTGAGGTAGAAAAAGATGTACATATTAAGACCTTAGAAAATCTGAGCCGATTTCCACATGATGCATAGAAGTCACTTTTTCTTTAATGACTCAAATATTGAGGCTGTTGAAACTATTTAAATATTAAGTCAGACGGGGAGGCTGGGAAGCATTAGAAGCTGGGATGAGCTGAAATGGGAGAGAGCTCAGAAACATTTGCATCTCCCATAAAATGCCCCCTAGTTAAGCAAGTTTAGTAGGGACTGTGAACAGTTTGTGGCTGCAGCAGGCAGGTTGGGGCTGGCAGGTGTGCTTCTGCTTCTTCCCCAGGCATTCTGAGCAAATCCAAGAGCAGGGCAATTGAGACACCACACAGCTAATTTTGTTCCATTTACCACACAAACCTTGATCTGGCTGGGGTTTTCTGGGAGGGCATTCTGAGGTGCCTCCTTTGCTACAAGAACTCAGGGACTCTTTTCATCACTGGACTCCTCTCCCAGTGTCAGAAGTGAGCCAGAAGTAAATCATACCATGCACATTGCAGTTAACTCTTTAGTAGCAAAAACACAATTGGCAAGGACCTGGTGGAGTGCCAGGCCTAATGAGCACAGCAACTCATTTCCGGCCAGTCTTGCCCCACATGAAGCAGTTGCTGAGACTGAAGGTCCCTGCCTCCCCACAGCTGCCTAAGCCCCCTCCTCTCCAGAGTTCTTCCCCCAGCAGTCAGAGACTGCACCTGCATGTCTGTCTCTGCTCCTCTCGCTTCATGCCTCTTCTGATTCTAGTATTCCGGGGGGGGGGGGCTTTTCTCAGCAGAAGGGGGAGACACCCATGAATCTTCACCAGTCTGACTTGTTTTGGCCTCTTGGCCTCTCTCCTCCCCCACCTGCTTCAGCTTCTGCCTCTGATTCCGGACTATTCTCTGCCACAGACTCTCCCAGTTCAATAAGCCCTGTTACCCCTTCAGATTCTTGTGGGATGTGTTACATCAGTACAGTCAATTACAACATGTTTTACTTCCTAGAGTGGACAGAGACAGGGGGATGTGTAACTTCCTGTTCCTGTTATAAGTGACTCAGCAGATGAGTGTGACACTATAAAAGCAGAGTCACACAGCCATTTTGTCTCTGTTCAATTCAACTCTCAGTTAAGTCTCATTCATTTTGTTGTCTGCTGGCTCTCAGCCAGCAACACTTGGGCCCATCCTCACAAAGGATGTAAGCCACAAAGTTATATCTTTGTAACCTGAAGCTTAAAGCCTGCCTTCTAAGATGTGCACTGTGAACAACTTGTGAGGAAACTTATTGCTATGCTTTTAAAGACAGACTCGTGAGTCTTGTCTTTATTTTAAGAGGGAGAAAAGGGGACACCAGGAGTAATCCATCTGGGCAACCCAGATTGGATTAGTCATTTTGTAGAGATTCAAACAAATCTCTATCAACTAGCTTCCATGAATATAGAGGGGATTTGCTCTGCTACATCACTCACTAGCGTGAGTGGAGGAAGGATAATACTTAACAAATATTTCCTTGCCTATTATCCTAAACATCCCCACACTTCCAACACGTCCTCTTCCCAGTCTTCTCCTTCTTCTCCCTCTGACCACTCATCATCGACCCACCACCACTCCCTGGGCTCTCAGCCTTCTTCCCTTGGTGGTTCTCCAGCTAATTCCTTCCCATCATTCCTCCAACCAGTCCAACCAGTCCATGACACCCAGACATATCATTAACTCTGCTTTCTACCTGCTATATATTGAAATTGGTGTGTGTGTGTGTGTGTGTGTGTGTGTGTGTGTGTGTGTGCTCTCATTCTTCAGTCTCAATTTCTTGTTCCCTTATTATCTTGTCTAAGGTGAGGACAGCATTTTTGCTGGTCTGCTGCTGCTTTCATAGGAAAAATGGCACCGCGCTCCAAATTCCTTTTCTACTTTTGCCTCACTTTGGGTGCTGCCTCTTAACTCTGCTACCCTAAGGCTAAGCTGTTCACTCTGAAAGTGGGATGGGAAGTGTCAATGTGGCCCATTATCTTTGCTCTTGTTTTTCTTTTTGTTCTTATTCTGACTCTAGATTAAGCCCATGCCCTCCCTTGGTGTTTCCGCCCTCTACCCTCATTTCATCAATTCGCATACATGCCCCCAGACAGGTGTTATTTGCCAGTCAGGGACTCAAGGCGAAGCAAAATGAACTCTTTCTCCTCTTTGCTGACCTAATTAGAAGCTGTTTGGTCTGTGCAGCATTTATGTTCTTACTGTCTTCAAAATGACTTAGCAAGTAGATGTACTTGGGTGGGGTAGGGGAGAAACATTTGAGGACAATACGCTGGAAATGTGAGTGTTGTAACATAGGCAGTGCTACTAAGATACAACCACACTCCAATTTTCCATGTACCTTTGTGATGTATTAGGGGGTCCAGCTGACTGCTTTTATCTGGCATTTAATATCTCATAAACTTTAGTTCAGAAGGAACCAGTGGCTTCCTCTTGGGTGTGGTGGAGAATGGAGCCATGCAGACACCTGGAAAGAGGCAATATTGACTGTTCTTTCCCCTCTTGTGACCTCTGGTGGCTCTCCAGGAAGCTCCTGGGCCAAATTCCAGCTGATCTGGACATGTTGGCACCCAAGTCCATGTATCGATGTTGTGTCAATAAACCACAGAAACTGGTTGCATTTCACCTTGATCTTGCTGAAGATCCCACAGTGCAATACAGTGGTACCTTGGTTTACGAACTTAATCTGTTCTGGAAGTCCGTTCTTAAACTGAAACCATTCTTAAACCGAGGCGCACTTTCCCTAATGAGGCCTCCCACCGCTAGTGGCCTTCTACTGTTCAGATTCCATTCTTAGACCGAGGTAAAGTTTGCAAACCAGGACATTACTTCCAATTTTGCGGGGTTCATAAACCGAATCGTTCACAAACAGGGCTGTTCTTAAACCGAGGTACCACTGTATACTTCAGCACGGTGATATCTTCACAAACTGCTCAGCAGCAAACCCTCCACCACAAAGCATTCCAGTGGCTACCTGAGATCCACACTTACCAAATGGCACTGCTGTCTCCTCAGCTCCAACCAGATTGGATGTAACAGCCTTCAATTAGAGTAATAAGCGTCTAAGTTGACTTGGCAGCTATTCAGACAGAATGATGCCTTGAATCCTAAATTAAAGCTGCATATTTTTTTTAAATGAAAGGTCAAAGCCTACAGTCACCTGAGAATTTACACAATTCAAACAGCTTGTTGCCAGTTTCCTTGATATTATTTTCTATCATCCCCTGTTGAGGTTAGAGCCAACTTTACGCCAGTACTGACTTTGGGGGAAGTGACCTTTGCTGGGGAATGTCCTTGGGTGTGACCTTGTTTCAGTGCTATTAATTGCCAACTGGCATTCATCAACTGCATATGTCTACCAATAAATAAAATAAAAAGCTCTTAATTGAGAGAATCAACCTACCTTTGCAGTGACAGGAGTAAGCAAGAGGTATTTGCATGCAAAACAGCAGGGCTCCTTCAATTATGCATTCTTACTGGAGCAGAAATGTTTATTCAAATGCCTCTGCTGAATATTCACAAGTTTGGATTTTGGGCTTAGTAGTAGAGATTTTAGTGGGGCAGAGGAATATAGCATATACCCCCTTCCAAGGAAATATTTACCTAATGTGAATATTAAACACTGTGAGTATCCCTCACAGTGAATCCCTCTGGTTCCCACCACTGCTTTCTCTTTGTAGGATCAGTCGCAAAGTTCAACCCAATCGGTCAGGCACCATGCATGAATGAGATGACATGGATGTACAGTGAAGCTGACATTGGGGTTGGTATCACTGGGCTGATGGTGCCCAGTGAGTGGGGAGGGGGAGAAAACCATGACAATGTAAATTAATAGGGAGGGGCTATTTCTCAAGGAATGTCAAAAAGCAGAGCATTTTTAGACACCCCCCTCTCCAAATATTTTTTTGCACAAAATGCACAAGATGTGTTGATAATCAGGATGGCTTTAAAAGGAATTAAGGCACACATGGAAAGGATAGCACTATTAGCAGCTACAGTCCATGGAATTAAATAGGAACAGAGGGAGTATTCAGTGAACTAACAGTAAAGAGGATGGTGGCCCTCGTGTTTTGTGGGTTTACTCGAAACATTTGTTTGCCCATTGTTGGGGGAAAACCATGATGAACTAGAATCTAGTCACTAGTTCAGAGAAGGGGGACCTTGGGAAAGGGGCCCCTCAAATGTTCCAGGCTTCTCTATCTTGCCATCAGAAGTCTCCATAGGAAACACACCTTCTTCCATGGTCACATCCCTCACCAGACCTTCTTCTGTGCCTTTGCTTTTGCCTGGCTGGAATGGAGGACTCTAATAATGTCAGGGACCGTGCTGAGGAGGGCTGCACTGAGGAAGAATGGTGGAAGCCACCCCCTCCCCCTGATCCTGAATCTTCCCAGGAGCAGGAGGACAGTATAGATTTGGAACAGTAGTTTGCAGAGGGGGATAGTTCATAAGGAGAAACTGGGAAATACTGAATGGGGAACAGCTAGCAGAAGAAACACTAGAAGAGAGCGGGTTAACAGATTCACAGTCTCTGGACAGCATTCACCCCCCCCCCCTTCTCCAAAGTCACGGAGAGCTCAGAAAGTGTTAGAACAGAAAGTGCAGAGGGCACAAGCTCAGATTACAAAACAAAGGAGTGATGTAGATTAATAGGGACCACATGGTGACCCTTAATTGGGAGCACTGCCATTTCTAGGAGATGTGTTCTTTGTTCTCTCACTGTGATTATTAAAAATTCTAACTGGTAAGACATTCCTTTCATTTGATCTTCTTATCTGCTGCAAATGGGGGGGGGTGGTTCCTCAAAGCCTGACAAATAAGGCCTCTTGGCCTGGCTGGCTGGAGGATTGGTAGATGTGTGTAGGAAGTAGGGTAAAGTTGTTCTGTCCACCCTTGTCTCTCGCCCTACCAGCCACTGGCATGTTACCCCTGGAAGGTTGACAACAAGAGAATACTGCCCTTAGGCCAAAGAAGTTTCTCCATTCCTGCACTAGATAGACCATCAGTGTGATCTAGTGTGGCTCATCTTGTGTAAGTGAAACAGCAGCTAAAAATGCAAAGTTTAGATTGCAAGATACCATAAAGATTCATTACTGGTGCCATGCTCATTACCCCAGATTTGCCTAAAATTGAAATACAGTTGTCAGGGTACCTCAGTTTACAAACACAATTGGTTCCAGTAGTCTGTACTTTACCTGAAACGTACTTAACCTGAAGCGAACTTTCCCATTGAAAGTAATGGAAAGTGGATTTCCCCCCCCCAAATGTTTTTTATTCATTTTACAATTAAACACAACCTACAACATATACAACAGACATAATATACAAAAAAGGAAAAACAGGGCACATAAAAACAAAACAAAAATGAACAAATATCAAAATACAATAAATCCTTTTCCTTTAACATTCTAAAAGGGGACTTCCTCGAATTCCCCCTACCTGCGGTTCATTTCACTTCATCTTTAGCAATTTCTAACTCATTGTTTAAAACTCCCTCCAATTTCAAATCTCTCATTCTAACAACTTAATTAACATAATTCTCAAACTCGCAATTTCTATACACTTCTAAATCTATTCTCAATATACAATTTTACCATACTTTTTAAAATACACTTTAAAATCTTTCCAATCTTCTTCTGTCGCTCCTTCCCCCCGGCGACTGTGCGACTGCGTGGATTAATCCGTTCCAGATGGTCCGTGGAGTACTTAACCTGAAGGGTACTTAACCTGAAGTGAACTTTCCCATTGAAAGTAATGGAAAGTAGATTAATCCGTTCCAGACAGGTCTGCGGAGTACTTAAACTGAAAATACTCAAACCGAGGCATACTTAAACCGAGGTATGACTGTACTTTTGTCCCCTCCCCACTAATTCCTTGGCTATTAGATTAAAAAGAAACCTCAGCATTTGCTGCAAACTTCACTTTAGCTGATATTTCGGGTCCAACATCACCGAAGAGTGGCTTCCCACAGGCATTAGGTAAGACACTGTGAATAGCGGTCTAGACTGGACTTTGGTTTGATCCAGGAGTCAGGTTCTTCTTATAAATGATAATAATATACATTGAACTAGGCCTATGACTTGGACTAAGGTAAAACAATCAAGGAAGTTTTATGCACAATGAGCAAGCAGAATCTGGGTTCTAGAAGCAGGGGAATTGATCAGGAAATAGATATAGTGCATGGGTTTTTTTCTTCTTCTTCCATAGTAATGGAGGGTGCCTCCTGTACATAAATAATCATGTCTCCCCTTTAACTGATGAAAGTGTAAATGACTTCTAAATATAGCCCTTAGTTCCCTGCATGCCACAGTCACAGTGCTGAGTTTTTACTGACAATGCTGTAAGCTATATGCCAGACACCTGCATGGAACAAGAATTTGTAAGAAATAAATAGAAGGGATTGCATCGTACTTTTCCCTGTGAGGACTATATCATTCCGATTTGGCCTTGTGTTTGGTTCATGCAAATACCTGCCTGCAGAAACACAAAGGTGTTATACAAAGAAAATTCAATTCCATTCATAGCCTCCTTTACACAACTGGGCAGCTTTAGTGATTGGAGGTTTTTACTCTCATTATGCTTTTAATACATGGGTGTATTATTTTTATCACTCTATGTCATTCTTGTTATAAATCATATCATGACTTTCTATTGTGGGAAGGAAAATATCTATTCAGTTATTCTAACCCGTGGATAACAGGACCTTAATGCATTCCCTTTCCCCAATGAAAGTGGGGCTGGTGGGGATCACTTTGATCTCCTGCACAATTTTGATGAGTAGCACTCATTAAGATGGTTCAAACTGTCGACAGACTCAGGTTTGGATTTGGGCTGATGGAAACACGTTCTAACCCACAAAGAGAAATCAAAAGGCCTCTTGTGAAAGACGGTTTTCAAGGGCTGCTGAGTCAATTTCTTTTGTGCTCGTTCCCAGTAACTTTCCCAAATGATTTATGGTGGGCCACAGCAAACGTACATAGAAATTAAGGACTCTTTCATGCTGAACCGTCATGTTTGGAGCAAGACCCTTGGAAAGAGGATCTAGCAAATGGAGAGAGAGTTTCAGAGTTGGCTCTTATAGCGTTCAGCTGACAATCTTGACAAAGTGTGCCAAAATCGAGTCCATACGGGGATACCTCTCAACCCCTGGACATCAAAATGAGGGATAGAAGCTCTCTACATGAAGGACAGTCAGGGACATGCCCTCTCCTTAGAACAAATGAAGGCATGAAGGACATTGAATGTTTGATGAGAACAATTACAGGGAAGGAAAGAAATTCAAAGCCTGTGAGTCTTTGTAACACAGTGATGGGAAAACCTTTTGCCACCTGAGCAGAGCCGTCTTTCCCATAGGGCTTTAGTGGTGTGTCGCGCCAGGGCACCGGCCTCTTAGGGGTGCCCCAGCAAGTGGGGGAGCTGTGCGGCTTTACTGGAGGCCTCCCCTTTCCCTGCATGCCCGCCAGGTGCGCCCCACCAACCATAAGGCTGGCGGGCATGCAGCTTCCCTCCCAAGCCTCCTCTGGAGGAGAGCGATCCTTGCAGAGGCTTGGGAGTGAAGTTGCGCCCCTCCCAAGCCTCCACGGAGGGAGAGCACAGCTTCACTCCCAACCTTATCAACCAATATAAATTAATGTCCATGCAGACAGCAGCTATGAAAGCCTCCTGCTAACAAATATGACTGCTAAAGTTATTGAGTTCAACCTCATACAACTGAATCCTTCCTGAAGTTCCAAAACGTATATAGAGTCCTCCCCCCTTTGCTAAATTACTGCATGCAGAAGAATTGTCCATCTATCAGAATTCATAACCTATCTGTGACCTTTTAGCCTCTCTTGAATGAGAGAAAATTAGACTTTATAATGCCAGACTCATTTAAAAGATCTGGTGTACTTAGAGCTACCTCCACCCGAACTTGCACTAGGGAGGTTCAAAACAGGAAAGGCCTGGAGCTAACCTAACTTGTAGCAAAGCCCCTTCTGCATTTCCGTAATTAAACTATCGGTGATCCCTCTAGTTTTTTCTTCAAAGGCTTTGGCCTCTACATATTTCCAACATGTCAGAACATTTGCTTTGACTTTAAACCACTTAAGAGTAGCCTGAGCCCTTCTTGTTCCTTTAATCTTCTTTAAAATGACAGTCATTCATTAAATCTGCCTCAGGAATTAGATTTATTCCTATTATTAACTCACGCAAAGAATCTTCTGGCCTTCACTGACCAGAGTGTTCATTTCCATCTTCTCAATAACTTCATACTTATCACAAAGCTGTTTTCCTAGTGCTTGCTGTTGTGTTGTTTTGGACAGTCTATCCATCTGTCCACTGCCAGAGCCCAGTATATGGTTGTGGAGATCATGGGATCACCAATGGGGGCAGGAATCCCCCAAGTCTTCACGCACATTGACTGTGGGGAGGTGTTATTGCTTCTTCAATCAATCTGATTACTGAGGCAGGGAAAATCTCCCTTCCTGCTCCCACCCTTTGCTGCTGCTTTCACCAACATTGCGGGAGGGTCCAGGCAGGGGGAGAGAAAGAAAAGTTTGGGGAATTAAGCCATCTTTATCCTAGCTTGGCTTGCCATATGCAAGCTACCTACTTGTCATCGTGTGATAGGTCTCTAGGGCTTGTTGGTCCTTTGCTGGCACCTTGCCCTTTAAGTATGTCCACCCCTTCCTCCACAGGGAGGCATAGAAGTCTTGGGTTTAGCCTGGCAAGCATGGAAGCCAGGCACACCCCAGGAGAAGAGGCCTGCTGAAGGACATGGGTGAGAACAGCCTGGGACATTGGTGAAAACAGGCTTAGAGATGTTTGACAGGTCTTTGGCACACATAAAGTTGCATTCTGCTGCCTTGCTCTGACTGGAGCTTGGATTTGATATCCTGCTTTATCACTACCCTAAGGAGTCTCAAAGTGGCTAACATTCTCCTTTCCCTTCTTCCCCCACAACAAACACTCTGTGAGGTGGGTGGTCCTGAGAGACTTCAAAGAAGTGTGACTAGCCCAAGGTCACCCAGCAGCTGCATGTGGAGGAGCGGAGACGCGAACCCCAGATTACGAGTCGATCGCTCTTGACCACTATACCACACTGGCTCTCAGACTAAGAGTAGGTCTGGCTTCTGGCTGATAGTTGGGGTCCGAATGTCTTTTCCCCTTGCGTCTGTATTCTCAGGACAGCTGTTGTCATGGACTGGCTGGATGCAGAAGAGTGGTGGGAGGCCACTCAAGGGAACCCCCAGGGGTAGAAGACTCAGAGCCAGGGGATTGGTGATGGGACAACGATGGGCGGTCAGAGAGAGAAAGGCTGGGAGGAGGAGGTGTCAGAAGTTGAAGGGGCAATGGGGTTTCATAAGAAGAAAGAGGCTGTGGCAGAGAGCAGTTAAGAATCAGAGGCAGAATTGGAGGGGGGGTGTTAAGAGACAGAGTGGAGGCAGGCTGCTGAATGAGCAGGGAAGCTCCTCTTTCTCCTGTGACCAGCTCCTCTCTTCCCTGGTCTCAAAGAACATGCAGAGAAATGAAGAGGGTGGAGAAAAGAGAGGCAAAGATTAAGCCTTAGACTGCTGGGGAAAGGAGCCTTAGAAAGTGGTAGGAAAGCCTTGACCTTCAGACCTTGCAACAGCCACATTGGGGAAAGACCTACTGGGAAGAGTTGTTCTGATTATTAGGTCTGCACTGTTTTGGTTTCTTTGAATAAAGAGTTAACTTCACTGACATTGGGTGTCCTACCCCTATCTTGTATTCCACTTTTGATGTTTTTAATTGATGTGGTACAGTACATAAATATTTTTAAATAAGTAAAATTATTCTTAATATTAAACACAATGAACTTATTACTACTAGAAATAAGAGTAAATATAGAGGTTTTTTATTGGTCTATTTAGTGTAACAGAGGAAGAATCTGAGAGGAAGTGGCTAGACTGGGAGGTGAAAAGCTTGGATGCATCTCCTGTGAGCACCATTTCCATATCTGAAATGGAGCTCTCGTCAGGAAGATGAGCAATAAAACACAAAAGCAGCTAAGCAGCCCAGATCCAGTCTTGCTATGGCCATGGGGCCCTGCCCTATCCACTCTACAGATCTCTCTTGCCACAAAGCACTGGAAAGTTTCCATCCCTCCCCCACCCTCCATGACGCTCCCATTGGAAATGGGAGAGATCTGAAGCTGTCCGAGTCTCAGAGGGCCCACTGAATGGCTGTGCACCGACTAGGAAAGAAATCATATGAAGCTGCGGTCCACAGCCCTGGCCATACGCAGTGGCTCAGCGGGGATGCAGAACCCTCTGTGAAGTGTTCAATTGTCCAGGTGGGGTTTCTACAAAGGCAGGCAGCAGGAGAGCAGCTGCATGTCAAGTACCAGGCCTGTGGAAAGCAGGCCGCTGCACCATGGGAGGGTGACGAGGTCTTTTATCTGACTGAATGGAGGAAGTGGAAGGCACTCCCCTCCACATAAGAAATACAAAGGTGGAGTCCTTAACAATACTGTAGGATCTGAGTAAGCTATAGTAAAAAATGGAAAGATGGCTGCTGTCTTTATTCTAGACTCCTTCCTTCCTGCCTTCCTATATTTATATCCCAAGCTGAAGCTGGTATGCCTGCTTCTCTTCCTCTCCATTTTATCCTCCCAACACACCTGTGTGGTAGCTCTGTGAGACTGTGACCCGGGGTCACCCCAGTAGGCTTCAAGGCTGCATGGGGATAAGAACCCTGGTCTCCCAAGTGCTAATCTCAAAATACTCGCAGCAGTACGCCACACTAGCTAATGTAGAGCACTTTGGGCACCGGCAGCACCCATTGCCAGCATGCGCCCCCGGCAGGTTTTTACCCTCACAGCAAAATCGTCCTCAACAGGAAAAAGGTTCCTCCATGCCTACAACATACAACTTTGGAACTTGTTGTGTATTAAAGTAATAGCACAGCCATGTATGTATTGTAATATAGAGTTTATTGTATTGTATTACAGAGTTTATTTGAATGTACAAGTTCCAGCGGGAACGTCTATCATTTGCTGGTTCAGGGTGCAGGATTTGGATCCTCTGCCGGATTGGTTTCCGCGAGAGGGAATCCGTGCCATTGGTTCCCGCCAAAATGTATCTTTTCCCTGCTAGTCCTCTGTTGTTATATAAGCCCAGTTTTCCCCATTCCTGTGTTCTGGCTCTTACCTGTTCTTTGAAGTAAAGAGATGTTGTACCAGATCCTCGCCTCCACTTCTTATCTGCACCGGGCTGAAATCACTGAATACCCACTACACAACAGAACTCATTAGGTTAACATGCATAGGATTGCCCTGTCAAGTTCAGAGGTTTGGTGAGGGCCATAGCTCAGTGGCTTTGTATACAGAAGGGTCCAGGTTCAATCCAGCAAGGGTGGGCAGAATCCTGGAAAATGATACCTCTAGTGACAACTCTATCAGCATTTTTAAACGTCTATCCCAAATCTCCCTATAGGCACAAGACAGGCAGGAATTTTCTGAGGACGGTTACTGTACTGGAAATTCAGGATTGTCCCTAGTTGTTGTTGTTTTTAAAAAAGAGAGCTATTGGATCATATGGACCCTTTTAAAGCCATCCAAGTCAGATGAGGCAGAAATTCCATTTGTAGTTTGCATTTCTAGGAAGACCAATCTAATTTGCCCTTGCCTAAACAATATGTGAACTGAAATACAGCCATTGTTTGAAATGCTCCTTTTCTGAATTTTGCAACATAGTTCTCCAGCCAAATAACGTCTATAAAAATGAATATGCCGGAGACAAGTAGCATAAGGATGTATATGTTAATGAAAATAACACCAAAAATACATTAGGGATAATGTGTATATTGGGCAAAATTAAAATGAAATTGTTTATATTAGGATACCTTTACATTAAAGTGCTGTTGAATTTTCACCAGGACTTAAACAAACAAACAAAAGTTCACAAACTGTCATGGAAATGTCAGTTAATATTGCTATAAATTGTTCTGGAGATTGTGGAGTTTAATCTGAAGGTTAGTTAGTTGGTGGTACTTCTGACTGTTCTTTTATATTGTTGATGTTTGTTATACTGCTATCATGTTTGTATTTTGGTACACTATAATGCAGTTGCCATGGCCTTTGGCTAGCAAAATAAACTTATTGAACTGAATTTGGAAATGTGGAGAGCTGAACATAGGAGTAGAAAAACGAGAAACTGAAATTGATAAATTGATCCATCCCCTGTACACATGCACAGTTTAATATTATCAAACCCACCTCTCTCTTTAACCACTTTTGGTGTTTGCACAGCATGCCATATTGTGACCAGCACCAGGCCTTTCTGCTGCTGCACAATGCTTGACTCCTTTGGGGCTCTGAGACCACCCCTGAGGTTTCACTGTTGCTCAGGTTACATCATTCGGTCTCCTGCTTGCTTCTTTTGAAAGAGGCTCTCTGGCTTGGCTTTCCTGGCCTGTTGATCCTGCATAGAATAAGCAAGGCTTAGTAATGCCGCTCATAATAATCATGTCACATTTACATGAAACCTCCTAAAGCCCAGAAATTGCTGGAGTTCTAAAACTAAATTAATTAAGCCTCAACTTCCACCCTCCCTTTTGCCCTGCATGAGACCTTCTCAGCATTTCTAGCTAGCCTGGCTGCACCATTTTGGCATGGCTGTTATTAATTGCTTTTTTGTGGTATTCAGTGTCTTCATCAACAGAACAATTTAGCCCTTGCAGCTGAAGCCTGGGCTGGGAAGAGGGAAATAACCAAGGCCACAAAGGCAGTGTTTTAGCAGCTGCTAATTCTGGGGCAGATCGATGGATTACTCTCCCCCCATGTACTACCGAAATAAACAATAAAAGGCCAGTTTGTTACACCACTGAGATTAAAGAAGGTCCACTTAACCGCACCACCTGTGCACTGATTCTTTTTTTTAAAAAAAATATTCATTTTCATCTTCCAGTTAATGACAAATTAAATCAAATCTGTCCAAATTACAATAATAACAATACCACCAATTATATATCCTGTGCACTGATTCAAAGAGCTGTGCATTCATATAGAGAAACGTTCTTCAGTGAGCTCCTCATTTATGGAATTTCCTTCACCTGGAGGCTCCATTTATGGATGTAATGTGCAAGATATTGCCGAGAGATTAAATGGTTTGTGCCATTTTGCAAGCAGTAAGGGTGTCAGGGAATTCTAACAAAATCACCAGAAATTGTTGGTGTTCACCTATTCATCCCATATCTGAAATGGAATATGATCCAGCAAACAAGCAAACTCATTTTTTCAGTTCACAAGTGATACATCATTGATTACTCCCCATTTCTATTTATATTCCATTGCCTTTGCACTGAAATGAATGGGGTGGAATAACAAAGATAATGTAACTTATATAATTTACACCCTTAATTACATAAGGTATATAGATTACATAATTTTGCTGCAGCTAAATAAGAGACAAAGAAGGTATTTTTCTGAAGAGAAACCACAGAGGAATGAAAACAGTGCTTCTTGTTACAAATGCAGGGTAGTACAGAAAACGATGCCTTTTTACATCCCTATCTGTTGGCATAAAAAAATTGGTGGCCTGGATTAAATGTGCATTATTGCGTGAGAGACAAGAATTTAAACATGCAGTATCTCATTTATGACTATTGCTCTGTTTCCATTTCTCTGACCAGGGATAGGGATAGAGGTAGAATTTGTTCATTCTGTTTTTTTTTTACAGTGGATTGACCAGGTCCGATGCTTACAAATTCCCTTGAGGATTGTAAGTGGTGGAAAGTATAGTTAAGGATGAAATAACCAAGCATATAGAAGAAAAAGCATTGCTGAAGCAGAACTGGTATGACTTCTTCAAGGGCAAGTTCTGTCTCACAAAGCTATCAGAGTTGTTTAAGAGTGTCAATAACCACATAGAAAGGCATGATCCAGTTGACGTAGTGTACTTAGACTTTTAAAAGCATTTGAAACAGCAACTCACCAAAGATTCATGAGTAAGCTGAGCAGCCATGGAACAAAAAGAGAAGCACTTTTGTGGATCAGCAACGGGTTAAGTAGCAGGAAGCAAGGAGCAGGAATAAATAGTCATTCAAATGGAGGGATGCAGAACATGGAGTCCTCCAAGGATCAGTATTGAGACCTGTGCTCTTTAAATTGTTCAAAAATGGCCTAGAGCTAGGGGAAGCAGTGAGATGGCCAAGTTTGCTGATGATATTAAATTGTTCAGGGTTGCTAAAACAAAAAAGAGATTGTGAAGCACTCCCAAAGGATCTCTCCAAACTGAGTGGATGGGCAGTAAAATGGCAAATGCAATTCATTGTAAACAAGTGTAAAGTGATGCATATCGGAGCAAAAACATCTTAATTTCATGGATATGCTTATGGGGCTCAGACTGTCAGTGATTGACCAGGAATGAGATTTTGGAGTCATAATGGATTGTTCTAAGGAAATGTAGACCCAGTGTGTGGCAGCTGTGGAAAAAAAAAAGCAAATTCCATGCTAGGGATCATTGGGGAAGAAATTTAAAATAAAACTACCAATATCATAATGGCTTTATATACATTCAAATGTGACTGCAGGAATATGGTGTACAATTTTGGTCAATTGGTCACCTCACCTCAAAAAGGATATAGCAGAGTTGGAGAAGTTTCGGAAAAGGGCACCAAAATGAACATGGGGAGGGAGCATTTGAAACCAGGTTAAAAATGCCAGCTAGTGAGAAATAGTTCCTTTCTAATCAGCATTAATGTTTTCACATTTAGTGTTTATATTTCCCTTTGAAACACTAAGCATTTCTGAGACCTAACCGGTGAGCAATAGAGCGGGGGGGGGGGGGGAGGAATACGCATTATAGTCCTTTATTATCTTGCTTAACAATTTTAGTTTGCAGAGAAAGCAAGGGAAAAAAATACTTTCACATGATATCTTCACAAACAATGTTTTCCTCAATTATTTCGTTCACTTAGGCAAAGTAAACCAAAGCCAAAAACATCTGCTTTCCTTTGGTTCTCTGAAGTCTCCAAAAGGAAACCTTTCCTTTCCACATACAAAAATATGCACATTTTTGAAAATGGACTGATTGGTGCTTGTGCAGAATGTGTTGCCATATTCTGTCCTCGCACCTTGTTGTTGTTGTTGTTGTCGTCGTCGTCGTTCAAGGTGTAAAAACTTCCTGATTGCTATCCAATTTTGGTTAACAGTATGTTTTCTTTGCATGTCTTTTTGTTCCTCAAATATTTTTCATTGAATTTGAATAACAACTGGGGGGAATTGCAGGGGTGGGGGGAATGAAGCAAAATTCATTAAAAAATGATAAGTTACCACAATTGCCAATAAAGGAAGTACAGGATACAGCTATGCAATTTACCGAGTCAATAATAAAACATATCAAAAGGAAAAGGATGGGTAGTGTATGATTTAAAAAGGGTTCCGTAGTCTAAATCAATTACAAATTTTTATTTCAAAAAATGAATGAAAGGTAACTTTAAACAGTACTAAACCCAGACATTCACACAGACTGATCAGACCTGACCCTCTTGTGTTTGTATATGAAATAAAATTAAGCCACATGGCAAAGAAGAAATCCCAAGTACTTGGGCCAAGACACATTCAGCTTATGTGAGGTTTTGCAAGGAAGGTGATGTGCCATGTCTGGGAATACCAATGGTCTGAATTATTGAGAATTAATCATGAATCAACAACCAACAGTGCAATTTCGCATATGTTTCTTCTCCATTCATTTATGGCCAAACACTCTAACCACTACCCCACTTTGGCAATAGCTCCCACTGAGGAGTTCTGAATTGCCTTTCCTTCTTGTAGTGCTTTTGCTGACTAGATGCTACTCTGGCACTGTTGAATGTCAGGGTTCACAAGTACGCTAACACTAGCTTCTGCCTCGCCAGGTGTCACCCAAGATGCATTATAGTTTTAAGTAATAAAAGAAATGAATGTTGCAAAGAGGCAGCACCAAGCTCAGACATCTGCTGGGGCCCACACTCTACCAAGGGTGCCCATTTTTGCACTGAAGGGGAGGTCCAGGAGGCTACCCAAACCTGGAACTGTTACAAAACACAGCATGAAGGACTGATTGTCACTAGAGGAGCTGATAGTTCAAGCTCCCTGACATAGAATCATAGAGTTGGAAGAGACCACAAGGGCCATCCAGTCCAACCCCCTGCCAAGCAGGAAACATCATCAAAACATTCTTGACATATGCCTGTCAAGCCTCTGCTTAAAGACCTCCAAAGAAGGAGACTCCACCACACTCCTTGGTAGCAAATTCCACTGCTGAACAGCTCTTCCAGCTTTTCAGTATCTTTCTTGAACTGTGGTGCCCAGAACTGGACACAGTACTCCAGATGAGGTCTGACCAGAGCAGAATACAGTGGTGCAATTACTTACATGGTTTTCTTCATTTCAGGCTGCAGACACTGACAATGGCTGCCACCTGACAAAGGCAGAGAAGCAAGATGTTGGACAGACAGGTGGGAATTTAGCTCAACACTGTTCAACATAAGGTTTGTTCACAAGCTGCCAGCCATTGTAGAAAATACTGAGTTAGCTGGACTAATGGTCTAAGGCATACAAAGCAGCTTCCTATGTTCCTACAGCTTCTGTGGTTTTGTCAGAGGCTGTGACCCACTCAATTCACCAGCCTTCTTCAGTGACAGTTCTTCGGTTTCAGCAATCACCTTTATTTGCTCAAAGAGAGGCGTTTTCAGGAGTTGTGGTCCAGGAGCCTCTTCCCAGTCCTGTCAAATGTCCCATGCTGGATTTGTGGAAGCACAAGTCTGAATTGTTGCTAGGAGAACAATTTGCTTATTCAAAGCAGCTGCCAGTTTCTGAAGATGCAATACTGTGACATTTTCTTCCAGCACTCCTTTTGGATGATTTCAACATTGCCAGTAAGTGACTTTACAGCAGAGGTGAGTAGCAACTGCTTTGGGGAGGTTTGGTTTGGCCACAGGGCATTGGATATATAATGGTGTACATGAGTGCTGGGCAGATTGGGTGATTTGGAGCAGAATATCATGTTTCCTGTTATGCCTCTTGGGTCCTCTAGAGATCCTTTCAGATCATGATTAATAAGGCATGTTAAGGCAGTCTCCAACAATCTCAATAATTTCGTTACCTCTGTTTTTCCAGCACACACCCTTTTGCTTTATGAGAAACAGAATCAAGCTGCAAAATGCCCAGAACTTGAGAGGGGAGGTGTGAGGAATTGGGGAATATTTCATTTTGGCAAAGAGAGCTAGCATTTCGCCACAGTGAATTATTGTCCCAGTGCACCCCAGTTGCAATGATTTGGAGGAAAGGTGGTCTTCATATGGGTTGTTTCAGTGCTTTGGCTATGACAGCAGGGTTCAATCTATGGAGGCAGACTTGGGTACAGATGAGCTAAACATAGATTTGGGTTCCTTTCAGTTTCTCATTTTTCCCCAGTCTTAAATCAAATTTTCCACATTTCCATGTCAGTTCGCAATTAAAAAAAGAAATCCTTATGAAAATTAATTATCACTGTAGGGCAAATTTCTCCTTTTAGACATATTTTTGTATGAAAATTTTCATAACATGCACATTTTTGCAAAGCGATTCCCCCTGATAATGGTGTGTACTTTCAGTAATGCATACATATATATTCACAGTTTACCTGAGTGTATGTGTTTTTGTATGCATTACTTGACTGGAGAACTACACTGCAAACGTAAAGAAATGCAAATTTAGAAGTGTGGCTGGGTTTCAGTTCGCACATTGTTTTGCAAAGTGTGAATTAGTTAGCACCACCTTTAAACGCAAACTGAATCAATTTTTCTCCCCTGTTCCTACTCTGGAGACTGTGCTAACTGGGAATCCAAATCTTGCTTAACCACAAAGTTCACTGGGTGATTGTGGGAACATTGTTTTTCTTTTCCTTGCAGTGTAATCTACCTTGCAGGATTATGGCAGGGTTAAAACCTGATGAACCCATTTATGTGGTTCCTGAGCTGCTTGGATGAAAGGGGGGAAGGAAAAGGGATGAGGTGGGAAGATGATAAACAAAACCAAAAACCAAAAAAAAAGGAAAGGAAAGGAAAAAAGGAAAAGCAACAATATGAGAAGTGCCCCCAATTTCACCCAAAGCAATTTTTCACCATTACACATATTATAAACAGCTGCATCGCCTGTTTACTGATTTGATTTGAAAATGGCTGGCAGCATTGCTGGCAGATTGTACCAATGGCAAACATTGACTGTGGAAGTTCTTGGTTAGTGAGCATCCCAGCTGTTCCATGTGGAACTATTTTGCTGTTTACTTTGCATATTAATGATTGGGGTCATTGTTTGAAGAGGGCGCTGTGGCGTGTGAATACTAACAAGCCTGTAAGCTACTCAAGGAAAGCATCCCTGGATGCCAACGCAGCAACTGCAATGGAAAGTAACACTCTCCCTTGCCTTAGTGAGATCCCGAGAAGAGAACTGGCTGGGGAAGTACAGATTTGGCCTGAGACCTATCAACAAAAGCAGACATGGTTTTTCACAAGGTGGATCTCAATTATTTCTGGAAATTGCATGGTGAAGAGAGACCCCAGACTGAAACCGTGGAGAGCTGCTGTCAGTCTAGATGACACTGAGCTAGATGGAACAATGGTCTGACTTGGTATAAGCAAAAATGAAACAATAATAGTACTACTTTAGAGGCTCATAAAGGTGTTATTCCATAAAATGATGACCAAGAATGATACATTTTATGACGGTTATGTCAAAAGAAATTTGTTCATATTTAAGGTGCTAGCACTATACCTTTTGCTGTTTTCCTACAATCTGCAGGTTATGAGGCTAAAAAGACGATAAAACACTTCAGCAAATTGAAATCATGATTTAAAAGAGGAAGATCATTTGAAAATGTATGGAGTCCCATGTTAACAACCCTGTGTGGAACCTTTAATACTAACCAATTCAGGCTGCCGTCCTGTACTTACTTATCAGGGAGCAATCCTCATGGAATTCAGTGGGGCTTGCTTCTGAGAAATGTAATTTCTTTGGCATGAACCCACACTAGAAATGGTGGCAGCAGAGACCCCATCTGAACCAAGCTATGATACTTGAATGCTAAGTATGAACAAAACTGCACAATGTTTTAAGTGCCCACTGTTTCTTTGCAAGGGAGGAGGATAGGAAGAGAACCAGAACAGGGTGGGACTCCCACAACCTTTCTGTTGACACCAGGAACCCTGCTGAATCAAAGCAAGACACCTTTCAGTTTAGTGATAAGTATTTTTAAAAGCATAATGCTTAAATTCTCACAGTATTTTTTGCAAGGGAGGAGGCTGGGGAGAAAACCAAAACGACTTGGTCACATCACTGTGACCTTATTGGCTATGTTTCTGTGACCCCTTAGGAGCCCTACCTACCGTCTTGTCTGCACCAACCTCCACTGGTCTGGCCCAAGAGGGATATAAGGCTTCAGGTGAGCAACAGACCTTGTGGGAGGAAAGTGTCCTGAAATTCCAATCTGATACTCAACTGAAGCCTTTTATCTCCCTTGGGCAGGGGGACAGAACCTGTGACCCTCCAGAATTTGCTGGACTACAATACCCATCATCCCTGACAGCTGGCCATGCTAGCTGGAGCTGATGGGAGCAGGAGCCCAACAACATCTGGAGGGCCACAGGGTTCCCTTTGACAGCTGTGCTCTTTTAAGACACAGTCCTCTGTCCTCGAGGTTAGAAGTCCATTACCTCCCAGTCAGCTCTTCATTCACACTCAGTGTGAGAGTGGGGTTGTGCACTGGGGTCCCTGATCTGATTCAGGGCCTGATCAGGCACTTTGGAATGGTCCCAAACCAACCTGGGATGATCTGGAGGCAACCTGACCTCTGAACTGGTTTGGCGGCCTTGACCAGTACAGTGGGTGGTGGAGGAGATATGCCTAGGCTGCCTGCACACCTCTCCCTCCCCTCTCCTCACTATCAAGCCAACCCCATTTTGATAGCCCCATATTAGTCTGGGTAATCGAAGCTGGGACAATTCAGGGATGCCTCAATCTGATCTGCCCAAATCCTTGTCTACCTGAATCACCCTGAATTGGTTTGGGATCCAGTGCACAGTCTTAATATGAATCAGGTCTCTAGTACATTCTAGGCACTGTAGCCTCAGCTTCTATCTTCAAGTCCAGGAAAAATGGGATGGGGAACCCACAGACAACATGGTTGCTTATCTGTCTGGTCTAATCTTTAATTGCCCTTGAATGGAACACATCAGTTCCATAAGTGTCAAATGGGACCGGATAAAAGTCAACTTTTCAAAACAGGAGGAAAAGAGACAGAAACAGAGAAGCTTGAAATATGTGGTGTTTCATGGCAAGGTGACAGATCTAAACACAGTGCAAGGTCAACACCTGGATTAGCAATAAAATCATGTCAAAATCTGACCTGGGTGTTGAAGAATCTAGAGACCCTGATTAATTATCTGTTTTAGAGAATGGACGTTGCTGTGAAGGAAACAACCAGAATGTTATCAGGATGTAAGTGTCCACTTTTCCACAACTCTTCCCCTCCCACCCCCTCTTTTTTTAAAGAAGGGAACATTTCTCAATTTTTCTTTCTCCTCTCTCCCTTTCCTTTTTTTCTTGCAGAAGAAAAATGGACAAGACAAACTGAAGCCTATTTTATAGCAGCCTGGGGAACGTTTCAAAGATGAGCGCTTCCATAAGCTAATTGGTCCCCATTATCATGAAATTAAAAGGCAACCGGAGAAAGAAAGAGCCGCTCAGACTTGTCTTTCTTGTATTGTTATTTTTGGAGAGGCACCTTGATTTTTGAATAATTCCAGGGAAGCCAATTTGATGTATCAGGCTGACAGCCCCTCTGCTTCCTTGTCAGAAAAGGGCATATCATCGAAAAGTCCAAAGGTGCTAAAAATGACAGAAATGACAGCTGAAAAGCTTGGGACTGCACTGAAATATTCTGTAGGTAATCTAGAAACAAAACATTATATATATATATATATATATATATATATATATATATATATATATATATGTATATATATATAATCTCCCCACCATCTTAACCACGGGGGTGGGATGTTCCTAGGAAACTGACACTGGGTTTTTCCGCTTGCAAAGATTTGGTGCAATTGAGCTCTAAAACCAAAAGCAGTAGGTCTGCTTCTATTGGTCAGTGTCTTTGGCCAGTTCCTCTTGATCTGTCTCATATAAGTTCGCTTAAACATGGGAGACAATAATTAATGTTCAGTTTATTGAGCAAGGATGAGGGGATGGAGGAGGACTGTGTATGATTTGGATGGGGTTTTTTTCAGCAGACCAAGCCAGTTCAATGTACCTCGTTGGAACATCACATCTTCATCTTGCGTGATGCAGTTTCACCTCTCCCCTCAATAAATAAAACAGAGTTATTTTATTTACTGCATATATATCCCAACCAAGGAACCCAAGGTGGTGCACATTCTTTACTTCCACCCCATTTTACCCTCATAGCAACCCTGTGAGGTAGGTTTGACCAAGAGACAGTGACTGACCCTCATTCACCCAGTGATGATTATTATTTGAACCATGGCCTCTTAGGTGCTAGTCTAATACTCTAACACCAACACCACACTAGCTCTATGCCACATAAATGTGGTTTTCAAAAAATGTACTGAGTGCGCTCATGACTGAGCACCAGCAAAGCTGATGACAGAATTAGCTGTGTCCATCCTTCACTAAGTCATAACATTTGGTCCATCTAGCTCAGTATTCTATACAGCAACTGGCAGTAGCCCTCCAGGGGTTCAGACAAACATCTTTCTTACCTGGAGATGCCCGGATTAGAACCTGGGGCCTTTTGCATGCAAAAGCATTCACTCTACTGCTGAGCTATGACATATCTTATGGTGCCATTGGTTAGCTTCTGAGATATTCTGGATCTGGGGTTGAGACCTAATGTGACAACCTTTACCCTTGTGATGGGCAGGCAGTACAAAACCTCTGGATTTTCCCCAATATAGGAAGTACACTGGTACTTCTTACAAATTTAATGCGTTCCAAAGGCACATTCGTAAGTCGAAAAAAATTGTAAGTCGAATACCATAGGAATGCATTGGGGAAAAAAATTGTAAGTCGAAGCAACCCTATCTAAAAATTTGTAAGTAGAAAAAATCCTAAACCGCATCCAAGATGGTGGACGGAGCTCCGTTCGTAAGTAGAAACATTTGTAAGTCGAGTTATTCGTAAGTAGAGGTACCACTATATGTCTCTCCTTGCTTGATCAGCCAAGAGCTTTCTACTTGCTAGGTCTAGATTTTCTGGCTCTGGATTATCTAGATCCATTTCAGTCTGCTTTAAGGCTCAGTTTTTGTACCTAAACAGCTTTGGTCACCCTTTATCGGGAGAGAGGCAGGGGAGTAAGTCCCTGTGTGTGCTAGCTGGGCTGATGGGAGTTGTGGTTCCAAACATCTAGCGGATGCTAGGTTGGCAAAGGCTGCTCAAGGATCAACTAACTCCTGGAACAAGGAGCATTCTGGTTTATGGTGTTAGCATTATAGCATGATCTGCTGGCAGTTCCCTTCCCCATCCAGGAATGGTTACCTGACCCTGTAGGGTTCCTGGTGCAAATCTTGCAAATGTCCTTGCAATCTCCATGCTTTCTTGGTAGCAGTAGTTTTTTTTGGGGGGGGGGGAATGGGCCTTTATAAGGAATGAATGGAGTACTGCACAATGCAAGTCTGAAGAGGCTTTGCAGCTGTTATTGGCTCCTACGATCTGTATATTTCTAAATATGATGAGATTCTTGATGGCTTTAAATAACTAATACTCAATCCAGTCTGCTAGTTTCTAGCTGTGATAGGTCTCACTTTTAGCATTGCAGAAACTGGTCGGCTAATTATTTTTATTTTATTTCACAAAGCATAAGACCTTCCTCTCACTTCCAGGGCGACCCATCATGGCAAATGAGTAGCGCAGCACTTGCTCTGTGAAATTGCTTTTTGATTTTGTTGCCCATTCAGCTATTGGGGATATAATCAAATATCACTCGAGTACAACAGGAGCCGCAAATTGTTTTGTGTTCAACTTTTGTAACCTTATTTTAAAAGGGGTTGTTGCACCTCAGGTAATTTATTTATTTACTCCTCAATTGGGTTATTGCAAAAAAAAAAAAACTGGCAACAATTGCTCCGGATAAAGACCTAGCTACTCAATAAGATTGCTAACAGTTTGGGAAGCTGGAAAGGGCCATGGTGACAATCTGGCTTAGGCTTCATGCATGACAAGAGTAAGCAGTGCTGACAGAGGTTTAAAAAAAGTGTAGCACCGAAAGAAAGGGAGAGTGGCAGGAAAGGGACTTTGACTGCTGCCCACTTGATATGAAAACTGGAAGTCACCCAAAAAGCTAATTGGCATTTACATGCAGGACAGCACAAATTTCTTCATACAATGTGTCATTTATTTACGGCCCTGGTAAGGAACTTCCCCCGCATCAAGGGTCACATCCATACCATCCATTTAAAACACCTCATATCACTTTATCAGTCATGGCTTGGGAATCCTTTGGAACTGTAGCTGGGAGCTATGCTGATTCCCAGCCTCCTTAACCAAGTTCCATTACCAGGATTATTTGGGGGAAGCCATGCACTTCAGGTGTGCTTTAAGTGTGGATATGACCCAGGGCTGCATTTCCTCAGCGGTATTCTGAGGAAATGCAGGGGGTGATAGGTTGGGTCGAAAACCCTGGCAGGTAGATCAGATCTAAATGTGGGCAGCACCAGAGTCAAGATGGGTGAGGCCACACCTTTTATCTCTCCTTCCCTCACCCTCCCTCTTCTTTCTCTTTCTGCCACCCTTCTCTCTCTCCCTCTCCAGCCCAAGCTTTCTCCCCCTCCTCCCTCATCCAGGGGGCTTACAGGAGAAACACAGATTGCTCTTACCAGGGGAATGAAATGGTTACTTGCAGAGTGCCCCCCCTCTGCCTTCTATTGTTCCCTGAGTTTTTGTCTTTACCTTCCCTCCCTCCCTCCTCTCCCTGCAAACTCCTGCACCCCTTGTAATGCATCCAACTAAGTTCCACTTAGCGTAGATCTACTGAGATTAAAGTTAGTCATATGCATTAATTATACTCTAAGTATGATTAACACTGGGTAGAACCCTATGAAATCAACTTGGATGGCTTTGCTGATAATGTTTAACAGACTATTGTATTTTAGTATTTCATTGGAAGCTGCCCAGAGTGGCTAGGGAAACCCAGCCAGATGGGCGGAGTATTAATAATAATTATAATTATAATTACACACAGAGAGAGAAAGAGAGAGAGAGTGGTACCATGGGTTGAATTTCCCTAGATGTGATCTTACAGGTCTACCCAGGGGCAGACAGTCTTTCAGGTAACCTAGCCCTAAGTTGTCTTCTTGAAACACCTTCCGAGTTCTGCTTGCTAATTTGCCAGAGGTTTGGCCCAGACAGGAACCACCAGAACTTCATTTCCTTTAAAGAGGAAACCTCTGCATTTTAGATGATAGTTTGAGATGGGAGATGTCAGGTTAGGTTCTTCTGAGCAGGCTTCAATGCTCATTCCTTATGTGAAGACCTTCCAAATCACCTCAGTATGTCTTGCTGGCAACTCTACCCGTTGAACGTTGTTGTGGCTCAAAGCTCTTTGTTGCTGGGGCTGTGGAAACGACATACAGATGCCTTTTCCTGAGTTCCATCACTACTCGTCTAACTCTTCCTTTTCATGTCTCTCGGAGACTGTGAGGCTATTTGACGGGACTTATCTTTTTTTCAAAAATACTGGATGTCAAACTCAATGCATCTTTACATGTCAGCTTCTGTCGAGACTCTGGGGCGAGACGGGGAATGGAGGAGAAGCCGAGTAAACCAGACAGCATAGATCTGCTGTGCATGGCATATTTTATTTTTTATTTTTTTAAAAAAGGACAAAAAATGGCCATCTATTTTTAAGGCCATATTTTGTTGTATTAAAACAGCCTTCACCAACCTGGTATCCTCCAGATGTTCTGGAGGTCCAACTCCTAACAGTCCCAGTCAGCACAGCCACAAGAGTATAGGATAAAAGTGGAGAAATCGGAATGAAATGAGATTCACCATGAATTTAATGAAACTTTATGGTGCAACCCTATGTGTGCCTTTGTAGAAGTAAGGGTGCATTCAGACATGGACAATATTGCATTAGTTTGCCTGACTGTAATGCTAGCACTTCTGTTTTCTAATGACCCTTTCACTCTGCAGTACCTATTGTGTTATGGAACTGCGGTGTTTTGAGCGAAATACCGGCATGTCATTCCACAAATTTATTCACATCCAGTGGGCATGGTGTGACATGGCAACCAACATCTTTGGACAACCGTGCTACGCCCCCTCCCTATTTACACATGTATGTTCCTGCTTCCCCATGATTCATCCATGAAAACAGCTGTACCTGTATGTTGGTATACCACCCCAAATTTCATCCCATTACTCCTGTAGTTTTCTGAGTTAATGGGGCTGCACATGAATTTCGTCAGAATAAATTAACATGGAATTGAGTGCTAAACTTCTGCTATATTCTGCTAGATTTCCTGAAGTGGCTTTTACATCATGCAAATGCTCAAATTCCCACTGAGTTTGATGGGGCTTACACTCGAGGAAGCAGATGTAGGATTCCAATTTAAGAGTATGCAACTGTGTTCTTAGCCCAAGTGAAGAGAAACTTTTTCAGTCTGAGGGTTGCATGTCAGTGGTGGATATGGCCGGTGTCAAAAGCAGTTGTACAGTAGACTATGTTCCAGCAGTTCAAAAGTGAGAAGCTTTCTCTTCTTCTTGCCAAGCAAACACAGTTCAATGACAGATTCTAGCCAAGCAAAAGCACTTGATGAAGGCATGGAGCAGGGCAGAAGGTGGGCATGCCCTGAGGATAGTCCTAAGATGTTGGTATTAAAGGGTTAAGTTACACTAGTCGCTCTAAACACTGAGCAGCTGAACCTAATTAAGCATCCGGGAATGTAAGACAGCCTGTATAAATAGTCAGTTCCTTGATGTGTTCTTTCTCTTAGGAGCGTTTTTTTCTCTCAGTAGTGTTATCTCTTAGTTTTGGTTGCTGTGTGTAGGAGTGATGCCTGAAGTTTGTGCACTGAGGCACAGTTTTGTTTAAGTTTTTGCTTGGCCAGAGATGAAGAATGTCTGCCTTATCTCCTGGCTACGTTTTGTAAATAAAGCCTTTTGAGTTTGCAACCTGCTCCAGTGTTCCTGCATTTACAACTCTTGCTGACTCACCTTACTCTTTGCCGCTGTGCTAAAAATGCTCTGCTGAAAGGGAAGATTTACGTCCGGAAGCGCGACTGGACCGGTAACGTTGTTTACTTAAACACAAGCTAATTAAAGCTTATGGACATAAGAGCTTGACAGAGAAGACTGGAGGATCATATTCATCCCACAGGCCTCAGTATCTCCACCCTTGTGACAGTCTTGGCCCCTAGGTTAGTTATGAACCTAATGGTGTTAATAATATGTGTTAATCACTTCATCAGTTAATTTGCATATTATGCAAATTGACCATGCTGGCTGGGACTGATGGGAGTCCACCACCATCTGTTTCCTTCCATATATTTTCAATTGACTTTCACCCCATCAAGCAGCCTCCACTGGTATATCTCCATACCTGGCTGGCCTCCTCCTCCACTTGGGTGGACAGAGGTACCTCTAGTGCCAAGTATCTACACCACAGACAGAGTTATTGGAGCTGGTGCATAAAGGTGCCAGGGAACAGGAGTAGGAAGTATCCAGGCACATAGAAATATAGTTATTCAACCACATGCATTTCACATATAGCTGGGCTGAGATTTATGTACAATAAAAGGAAGAAATGGGAAATCATGAAGGAAAAGTATACATGAGTACAGTTGCAGGGGGAAGGTTAGGCAAGCTTAAGCTCAGAATGAGTTCAGGGTTGCAAGAGAGGTTAACAATAATTTTAAAAGTTTCTTCATCTGTGTTTGAAGCAAGAGGGAGGTCAAGCAAGTAGTAGGTCCTCTGCGTGAAGAAGACAGAAAAATGCTATTGGCAGAACTGCTCAACACCTACTTTGCCTCTGTCTTGACCCAAAAGGAAAGCAGTGTCCAACCTAGTGATAACAGTATAAATGATACAAGGAGGGAACTGCAGCCCAAGATAGGAAAATAAATTGTAAGGGAACACCTAGCTACTTTATATGACTCAAATCTCCAGGGCATGATGAGCTGCACCCAAGGGTACTAAAGGAGCTTGTGGGTCTCTGTCTTTGAGAATTTTTGGAGAACAGGTGAGGTCCCTATGAACTGGAGATGGACAAATATTGTCTCCATGTTCAAAAAGTAGCATGTGGGAAATATAACTACCGACCAATCGGCTTGATGTCGATACCAGGAAAGGTATTAGAACAGATAATTAAACTGTCTGTGAGCGCTTAGAAAATTATGCTGTGATTACTAAGATCCAGCATGGGTTTGTCAAATAAAGTCATGCTAGATAAATCTCATTCTTTTTTATATACAGTGGTACCTCGACTTACGAATGACTCGACAACTGAATTTTTCGACTTACGAATGGGGCAAATGGCCGCACGCTTACAAATTTCTCGACATCCAAATGGAAACCACGGTGGTTTTAGATAGGGTTTCTTTGACATAGGAATTTTTAGATGGGGTTGCTTCGACTTACGAATTTTTCTGTTTCCAATGCATTCCTATGGGAAATCACGTTTCCAATGGCGCTTTTCAACTAAGAATTTTTCGACCTACAAAGGTGCCTTCGGAATGGATTAAATTCGTAAGTCGAGGCACCACTGTATAAAGTTACAAAGTTACATTCAGGGGAATGCTGTGGATGTAGTGTATCTTGATTTCATTCAGGCCTTTGACAAAGTCTCTCATGATATTATTGTGGAGAAGTTGGTAAAATGTGGGCTGGACAAGGTAAGTGTTAGGTGGATATGTAGCTGGTTGACTGAACCCAAAGAGTGCTCAGTAATGGCTCATCATCATCCTGGGAGGAAAGTGGCAAATGGAGTACCACAGGGTTCTGTCCTGGGCCCATTGTTGTTCAACATATTTATAAATGCCTTGGATGAAGGAATTGAGAAGATGTTCATCAAATTTGCAGATGACACCAAACTGGGAGGGGTAGCTAATGACACAGAAGACAACATCGGGATTCAAGATTATCTTAACTGACTGAAAAACTGGGCCCTTGCTAACAAAATTAATTTCAACAGGGACAAATGTAAGATTCTACACTTAGGCAGGAAGAACCGGTTGCACAAATATAAGATGAGTGATACCAGGCTTGCTAGTAGTACATGTGAAAAGGATCCACATGAACATGAGTAAACAGTGTGGTGATGCAGCTAAGAAAGTTAATGCTATTCTAGGCTGCATCAGAAGTTTAGTGTCCTGACCAAGGGAAGTAATAATCTTGCTCTAATCTGCCTTGACCAGACCACACCTGTACTGTGTACTGGGTCCAGTTATGGGCACCACAATTTAAAAACGATATTGAGAAGTTGGAGCATGTATGGATGACAGTGACCAAGATGATCATCTGGAAACCAAACTTTATGGCAAACGGTTGCAGAAGTTGGGTAAAATAGGAGACTGAGATATGAGAGCCATCCTCAAATGTCTAAATTCTTACTAAATGTCAGGATATTCTGTGTGATGCTAAGAGTTGATCGACAGTGGAATGGACTCCCTCAGAATGAGTTGGACTCTCCTTCATTGGAAGTTTTTAAGCAGAGGTTGGATGGCCATCTATCATGGATCCTTTAGTTGAGATGTTTGCATTGCAGGGGTTGGGCATGGATTTAATTTGGAAGTTGACACAATTTCGATTTAACCTATTGACTCCCATTTCCTTTGTGTGTGGGGGGGGGGATCTTCTGCATGTGTGCATTTAAAATCCCAACTGTGTGAATGATGAAGGCAAAAGCTGAAAGGTAACTCTATTTGGACATTCACTTAGACCTGGAAAAAAATGATAAATTTCCCATGTGACTGCCCACCCAATACTTTTTAGAAGAAGAAGAAGAAGAAGAAGAAGAAGAAGAAGAAGAAGAAGAAGAAGAAGAAGAAGAAGAAGAAGAAGAAGAAGAAGAAAAGTGTGTGTGCACACTTGCTAACCAGGGTAGGGACCGTGATACACAGGGATGATGGTGAAATCTGATTCTTCATGTCACTGAAAATTCCCAGCCATCTACCACTTGTCTCTTAAATCAGTGTGAATCATTCAGTGGATCTAATCAGGCTGGTAGGCTTTCCCATTTGGCCCACAGTGCTATTTTGGCCAAACTATTGCTACCTGCTCTACACAGTTGATGCCATCAGGTTCGGGGCAGGTAAAGGCCTGGCTGGCCCCAAATAGGGCTTGCAGTCACTTTCAATCTGGCAACACCTGCAAAGCCACTTGCACAGTCCTTTGCAAACATTCATGATCAGCTGATTTAGACAAAGTTCAGGCTATACTCTCATGTTGCAAACATATACTCAGTTCTGTGGTGTCTGTGTGTATGTTTGTGTCTATGAAAGAGGGAGGGAAAGTGAGATCACAGAGCCAGGAATGGAATCTTACTAGAGGATTCTGAGATCCAAGAGTCTTTTTTCTGCACCACTGAGAAAGTACAAAGCAGTGTAGATATTAGGATTACAAAAAAGAAAGTCATTCGGGAAGCTTTAGAGATTATATGATGCTTAGAATCTACAAACAGCATTTCAACATTGACAAGGGAATTAAAGCCTTTGCTTCATGTGGGTGTCAGCTCAAGATTGATACCAAGTTTGATTGGATCTGGGGAACTCCCCTTTGCCATTGATTTGTTATGTGCTGTGGACTCCTCTAGAGCTTACATGCTTCAGTTACCTTCAGGAAAGCACCACAAATTCTTCTCAATTCAACTTAAGCAAAGACAACATGACTCCTGGCATGTTAGAGATGAAGAGGTTGCATTTCATCCTGTGTACTCTGAGCCTTGAGTAATTTCATATGAAACATCTGAGCTCAGGAGAAGTGTGCAGGAGGGATGATATGAAAACTCTGGGGTTTTCCATGCTGACGTGAGATTGGCTCAGATCACTATTTCACTCTTGTTTTTCCTGTGAAATTTGTCAGAGGTTTGGTCGGAAAAGGAATTTCTTAATTTGTGCTTTGTGCAAAATATAGAGACGTATCAACTCTTTGAGAATTTCTGCACATCTTTGCAAGACTCTTTCAGAACCAAGATGGTTTAAAATGTCAAGTTAAGCAGAATTCTGGGGAGCAACTCTGATGAGTCTATGAAAAAGCGGCCAACCTCTCCACACTGAATTTCAAATTGTGTGGCTTTGTCAGTGAGGCGTGGCAAAAAGTTTAATGTGCATGCTTCCACCCTTATGCAGATAAGGTAAATACCACATTTCTGCTTTCCCTGTGTCCTAGGATGATGTGGCATCCAGCCAGGTGAGATAGGAATAAGTCCACCCATTTGACTCTATGACAATAGAGCAACTTCTTTGGATATGCTAAATAGCAGCACTTAGCTGACCAGCCAAGGCCATTACCTTAACATAGGAACTGAGTTGGCTGGTTTCCTCCTGTGGATTCTGTCCTACAGACACAAGATCACAGGTCTCAAAGGGATGTCAGATGTCATCCAGACTGCCACCCCCCCCCAAATCCATAACAATATTATTTTCGTCCTGGTATAAACTAGGGATGGGGAACTCATGGCCCCCCTAGATGTCTTTGGACTCCAACTCCCATCAGCACAGACCAGCATGGCCAGAGGTGGTGGGGATTATAGTTCAGCAATGTCTGTAGAGCCACAGGTTCCCCATACCTAGTGTAACTCCTTGTGGTTCACACACAGATCCCTACCCAAGCACTGAAAAGGCTGTGAATGAAGGCCTAATAAGGAAACCTGCAGCTTCCCATTGAGCCAAAATGAGCCAAGGAAATGTATTTCTTTATCATAATTGAATTCTCTCCCCATTTGTTTTCTCCATTGCTATTTAATAATTTATGAGGTAGTGACAATTCGTGTACAACTATGGATATATATTCTAGGCAGTTTTATACCCATTTTGCAAAACAAAGACAAAAAAAAGCACTATTTCTTTGGGTGCATGTGAATTTTACAGAGTGGTCTTTAATAGAGCTATAGATTTAGCCACACTCGTATGATTGACTGCAATATGTGCTGTGTGGATAGGAAGGGGTGCTTGCATCTGTGCCTGAGGCCCGAAACATATATTGTTCAATATCATATCATTACATTCTTTTCCAGTTGAATAAGTTTGAATTAGACAGTTTGCTGCAACCTGCTGACAAGAGGAAGTGAAGTGATTGCCAGTTTTTTAGTGACACATTACATAGCGGGTGTTCAGGATTTGGGCCTGGCTGCTGAACTTAGTTGTTCGGACCAAGAGAGGTTCCTGCATCGACAGAGTCGGGAAAGGGCCCTCTCACTGCAGTTCCAATCCATGCCCAAGACCTGATCCCACCAACCTTGGCAGGGTTTTGTTCCATAGACATGACCTGGCCCTATTAAGTACAAGTGAAGAGCGTTGAATTCAGAAGAGACTTTATATCCTCCAAATGTTAGATCATTATTATGGAGCTTTGAAGCCCACTGGGAAAAGTCTACCAATCTTCCTAAAACTCATCTAACTTTCCTCAGGAATCGAATCTATTTTCCCCCCCAAAGACGAACCCCCAAATTTGCTTTGAATTTTGTTTTAGGCTGTTTTAATCTAAAGACAATTCACTTTTCAAACGTCTTTCGATACCCCTCAATAGTCCTCCACTTTTCTGCTGAGAAGGACCTCCCAGTTTGCTCCAGATCTTGCTTTAGGCAAAAATTCCATAGAAACTCAAACAATGGCTCCCTTCTGCCTGGTCTTTAGTGGCTACTAACAGTTCTGTCTCTGCCACATATTTTCTCCCAATGCTTTCAAAGCGGAGAAAGCTTCTTCCACTAAGACCAATGGGAATTTAATTAGATTGTGGGAATCAGTTGCCTTCTGTTTGTTTTCCATCCCTTGGCTTCTCAAACAATATGCTGTTTCAGGTGCATCTCTTGAGGGGGATCAGGTTTTGTTGCAGCTTTTACGCACCGACTGTTTCCATTTAACACACCTTTGTCTGGCTCAGGTACACCTCAGATAGTTGGTATGGAATAGAAACATGACAGTAATTGCTATGTACATTCTACTCATTTTTTAATCACAGGCATAAAATGCCCCATACTCTGTCTCTGTAGTATTTGTCACACACACACACACACAGAGAGAGAGAGAGAGAGAGAGAGAGAGAGAGAGAGAGAGAGAGAGAGAGGCTTCATTTGTGCCAAGAAAATGAAGTCTTAAAAGATACAACTAAACTTGCCATGATCATTTGGTATATTGACTCACAAGGTGGTAGGGGGCTGTTCGTGTTATCTCCAGACCCTGTTGTGACTTATTGCCCCAACCCCCTTTAACAAAATAATACCATCTACTACAGCAAACATCTAAAAATAGTATCTAGGATAGCAGACACAAATGGTAGGGGGCCACCAATTACAATTTGAGTATTAAAGTATGGACATGTTGAATGCCTGTAGCAAATATTTTAGTGGCCCAACCGGTAAAAACATGTTCTGTTAGATAACCAGCAGTGGAGCCTGGAGGAAAAAAAACACCCAGTAAGCTCCAGATCCTATCAAGTTCAATCCAAGGCTCCACCCTTGATTTACTAGACTCTTCTTTAACTCCATCCTGACCCAAAGATTCTGCCCTGCCCCACCCCACCCTTGCTTCATCCTTGAGCTCCACAGGCTCTTGGCTGGTTCCAGCTACTGCTGGTGGTAGGGAGTAATTTTCAAATCAAAAGTAGAGAGACCTGAAACTAGGTGCCTTCTGAGATTTGGCAGTTGAAATGAGTAGCGTTGGAATTGTTGGCATCTGGCTGTCTTGGGAGACAATGGAAGAGCGTGCCTCTGAGGGTGAAGTCAAACTGTTGGAATGTTGCAGCGCTTGCTGTGGTTGTAGAGACTGACGTGGAACCTTCTGAGATATGACACACACTATTTCCATTTGTAGTAGGAACAGGTGAATCTGTCAGTTTTGGTTTCCCTTGGTTTCTCGTTTTTCCATTCTTAGGTCTCCACATTTCCACATCGGTTTGCATAGTGTTTCTCCCTCCCTCCTTTTTTAGAAGCAAGCACTCATGAAAATTCATCAGTGTTTTACTACAAATTTATCCCAATCTGTATACTTTAACTTAGTATATTCATTTTTGTAGCCATTTCTTCGCTGGAGAACTGCATTACAGAAACCAGAGAAGTGTGAATTTCAAAGAATGGCTGTGTTTATTTTTGCATATTGTTTTAGAAAATAGTGCATTGGGTAAGTTTCCCTTTCTATGCAAATTGAATCAAATTTTATCTGCATCCTTATTTCTGTAGGAGGTGGATAACACTGTCCATTTCCAATTGGTCTAAGATGGCAGGGCAAGTTCTCCCTATGTGAGATTATGTAGGACTGGCCTTAAGCTGGCTTTGTTAGCACGAAGAGGAGTCAACAGAGATGGTTGGAAGTCCCTCTTTTGAAGGGTGGAGGGTCTACTTAAGGCTCCCCCACTTTTTCACTTGTGCCAGAAAGCTCAGGTCCAAGTGGTTTTCTGCTTGACTCACACTTTCTAGGCATGGGTCTGAGAAGTTTTCCCCTTGCCCCACTCCTTTCCCAGGGAAAACCCACTCTTTAGTCATAGTTCAAAACAAATGTCAATCTGGGGAAAACCCGAAATGCCATTTGCTCCTAATGAGCACTAAAGAGAGCTTTTCCCTGGTAGAAAGCATTGGGACAAGAGGAAGTGTGGATAAGTCCTGAAACATAGTTGTTTAGAAGCATGTGCCTCTCACATGGGAAAGGAAAGGAAACTGTCACAGTGTGATTTGGGCTCTTATCTAACATGACAGCATCAAAGTAGCACTTGTGCTTTGTACATGAGGATAATGAGTATGTTTGTGCAGGGGGGTAGAAGAATAACACAAAAGCATTTCCCATTTCTCTAAAGAAATGATTAGATGATTACTTGGTGGGCAAACTGGGATGTAAAGGTATTTGCTTCTCTTTTCACTCTCATCAGCATCTTGTCTTCTGCTATTATAATAGGGGATGATGTATTTGTTCGGCATTGATTCAAACAGATTGACATTTGCTGCTTTAAATTATCCATTGTTATCTGCGGTGTGAAGCAGGGAAAGTTTTAGGAATTGGAGTGGAACCTACAGCCCAAAGTGCCACCATTTATTTCAGATCAATGCAAGAAGTTTGAGGGGGGGGGCGTTTCCAGGCTGTCCTTATTTCCAGGCTCGATTCTGTCACATGTTGGCAAATTCAGGGCACACAATTAAAGCAGATTTGGTGGTGGTGTGCAACAATCCAACCCTCCCAGACCTTCTGCAATAAGAAAAGTGACAGGAAAAGCTTGGTGCAATGTTGTATTAGCTCCCCTCAAAGAAATAAGAATCAATGCACAATAAATAGTTGCTGTCATATAACCTCCCTGAAAACTTTGCACAATCAAATATGGCTTAATGTTCCATAAACTGTTGACCTGGAAGTGTCTTGTGTGTCCTCTGCTCCTTCTTGTCCTTGTATTCCAAGTGTGGTCGCACAAAATCAATTTGTATAGTGGAATTATATTGGCACTTTTATTTTAAATTCATATCCTAATGACCCTAAGATCTCATTCCTCGTCAGTCACTGCCACTTCAGGCCCCATGAGCGAATACATTAAATTAAGATTGATTTATTCTTTGCCTGTCTAAAACATAGCCATCGTGGCTACTAGCCACTGATAGTGTATCATGAATGTGCCTAGTTTAACCATGTGCCATCCGAAGAAGTATTGTCTCTATTGTCTGTCCAAAATCTCCCATCACTGAGCTTCATTGGGTAGTCCTGGGTTCTAATATTGTGAGAGAGCAGAGTCAGGCCCCTGGTTTCTCTGCCTCATGCTGCATCCCTCCCACCCCCATGGCCTTTGGCCACTGGCCCTCGGCATAATTCTACCTCCTCTTAATACGTATGAGGTAATTGGTTTACATATATTTTTTATTGCGTCCCATGATTAGAGGGATGCGATGCATTCAGATATATTATATATTCCTTTAGTTTTATTATATTACAAGGAGCCACGTCCTAAAACAGCCGTTGCCTTAAACACCTTATAACTTATTCATAGCCTCTTGTCATTGAGAGAATGGTTTAATGGGGCAAGAAATGTCTATATAAAGTTGTATACATTCCGTTTTACAGGTGATAGTGGTATTATGGTCCATTGAATAAGGGAATTGATTTCATATAGATAAATGTATAGAGGTAGGCAGGGGGAGTGGAGAGGAGGGAAGGGACACAGAAATCTCTGGGCAAGCTGTTTTCTCATCATCCAATCATCCAAAATTGGTGAACCGCATCACAGCATAACACGGGAGGGGGGGGTCCGTTTCCTCAGGTTAGGAAGGCCGAAGCTTGGGAAATGGTATGAGAGCTGATGCTCCAGCAAAAGAACAGCTCAGACTGGAAAGTTGTACAGGAGGAGAAGGTTCCACCCATTCATGGCTCTCTGTTGGACCCTGATCAGTGGTGGCTGGTGTCCACTGAGACTTGTAGGGCAGAAGGCAGTAGCTGGAGCCAAAGCCCAAGAGAGCCAGAGCTAGCTATTTTTACTTTTGTCCACACCCTCCTTCCTGCTGAGTTCTACAAGGGCAACATTGGGATTGAGGAGAATGCTTCCTGCCAGCATCTACAGCCTGACTGTAAACAAGCGGCTGGCTGGTGGCAGACTGGAGTTATTGAGGCAGAACTTCTTTTGTCCTACTGTGGTTTGATGACATCACCACTTATGTGCTGCAGTAGAACAGCAGCCCACTTACCATGTGGCTTTGTCAGGTTGGGTATGTCAAACCAAATCACCTTATTTGCCAAAGACAGACATGGAAGCAGTAGAAAAAATACAACTCAGAAATGTAGAGGGGTTGCTGTTGCCTTTTGGTGGGGTGTGTATGAATACATAGTTTTTCAGACATCTGTGTAGGTGCCGGCTCTATGGACCATTGTATATTGCAGAAAAACTGACGTTCAGTAGAAAATTGGCCAAAGGAAAGCTAAAACCTTTTGACTTTTTTGCCCGCGAAAGCCCAAGCATGGAATACATTAAGGGGCCTATACAAGGTCTTCACCACTTGTCTGCCTTCCTGAGACTGTGCAACACTGGTTGACGTGTCCTCTGTCATTTGGACTCTAAATTATTCTGCTTTGAATATCCTCAAAAGCTATTCAGCTACTTATTCTTGTGTGGGTGAGTGAGGGGGCCATTTTCTTATGAAAATCAATAAAATATATTTTAAATAAGAAATTAAAGAAAGTATTCTGTTTGTCTGAGATGTTGCTATTCAGAGCACACACTGCTGGCCTTGACGGACCAATAAACCAGCATGATACTGTCACCAGGGGATAGAAAAGGTGGGGTACAAATTTAATGGGGAAAATCTGTATCTTGTAACACTCAGTTTGATACTTTAAGTTAAGTTGTAAATGCCTTTAAGATGTTTTTGTTTTTGAAATATAAAGTGGTTTTGGTCTGTCATGAGGATAGAATATAACAATCCCATATATGTCTCTCTCTCTCTCAAAGATCTTCTTGGCTGAAGTGTACAATGATGATAAATCCATTTCCATAATAATTGTTGGCAAATTTCCTACCAAACATAATTCCTCCATTCAGCAACCCTCAGTTTGTTTGCTATTTTCTAGAGTCAATCATGATTGATAAAGTCATTTAATTTGCCATTCTTTAATTGCTGGAAATAGCAAACAGTTGGATATATGGGTCCATATCTATCTATCTTCCTGCTAATTGCTGTTTTCAGTCATTCTCTCAGCTAGCTATGTACACCAAGCAACATCTTAGAATATTAATCAGTCAATTATATGTCTTAGAAAGCAGATTATAAGAACATTTCAAAGTACTGAATCCTGACACAATGGTGGTATTGTGGGTTGGTGGTTGGTGGTTCCTGGGTGTAGTAAAAGGGTTTGATATCCAGCATCTTTTGAGTTTCTTCCCCTTTTTTTATTATTTGACCAAGTTTTCATAGTGTCCCCTAGTTTATTTTTATAATTTATTATTACATTTAGATCCCAGTTTTCATGTTGGCATACATGGTTCTGCTTCCCTCCAGGTTAGTTAGGATGAGAAACTGTGGCTGTTCCTTTAACTTCATGGCTGAGTGGGGATTTGAAGTGAGAGTAGCCTTTAATATTTTTTCCTAGCAAGGGTTAAATTTACCTGATCTCAATGGATGGTTGTCAGGGTCCAACATAAACCCTGATCTCCCAGGTCTTAGTCCAACCCTGTGACCACTACGACCACATTTACTCTCAACATGGAATTTCATGTTGTTGTTTTTCTCAGCAAAGGTTAGATTTATCTGATATCAGTAGGCGGTTGTCAAGGTCCACCAAAAATTCTGAAAATTCAGTTCTTTGGTTTTCAAAAAATGAACAAATGCTATGATTAATAAATAGTATGAATCATTCTCTGTCACACACACACACACACACACACACACACACACACTGCCTTCACCTGTTCATTCTGAATTGATGTGATTCTCTGCCTGACTAAGGTGGAGTGAGAAAGTGGGATGGTTTGAAGAGAGTGAGGTGGCTTTGAAGTGGGAGAAAAAAAGGAAGTGGAATGGCTTGACCTTGTTGGGAATCTTGCTACTTGCACAGAGGCTATGCTCAAACAACTAAGCCTTTGCTGGGATACCTGCCATTTCCTTTCCTCTGTTGCCATTCTCATGACATGACAACTTGGCACCACATCGATACCTAGTTTATGACTACCTTGAAACTTAATAAACGTTAGGCAGATAATTATGTTTGATAGACAAAGGGAAGAAGAAGTATCCACACATGCATGATGGATGAAGAGATATATGTGTACGGGGGGGGGGGGAGGTGTAAGAGCTATGGAACCCTTTGTCAATTATTTGCTTTAGTAGCATTTTACCCATAGCAGAATGAAAAATAGCTGACCACCTGGCATGTTTCAATGACCTTGAGCTATCATTACCTTCAGCTCTCTGCAACATCCACTTATAGCTTGCAAAGAGACAGAAGTAAATTAAGACATAAGAAAGCTCTCATCTTCCAGAAATGCTTTCAAATTCCAGGGCATCACCCTGGAAGTGCCCTATAGGCTGCCATCTGTCATATTTGTAGAAGAAATTTCCCCTCTGGTTAGAGGGGACGTTTCTTGCTTTTTCTTAGAGTGTGTCTTTTTTAAAAACTTTACTTGTTGTCAGGTCTGGTGGCCTGGAGGCTCAGACATGGATGAGCTGAGCAGCAGAAGGGTGATTGCCATCAGTTAATCAGTCGGAAGAGGTGATTGCACTGCTGTGATGCTAGGCAAAACAAAGTTACAAGCAGGTACACCCTGTCCATCTAGCAGCATCTAGGGACTATTTCCTAAGGACAAGTTGCTCACACTGAAGACCCAGGCTGGAGTGGGAGGCTTTGTAGGGCCAGGAGAAACATGTCACATGACACCTGCTGCATTAGTGGAACTTTAGCTCAACATCTCCCTCTGGCCATGTTGGAATGCCCTTCAGCTCCCTTGCTCATGAGTAGACCTACTTGCAGGAAGGCTTCCATTTGAAGTGGTCCATTACTTTCCTGCATCCATGCCTTATGTGTGGCATGCTGTGTTTACATAGTATGCATCTCAGTTCTTGATAAACTGCATGCCTGGATGGTAATGATATTGTTTGGTTGAAGTGCATATGGAACAGATGCACAATCATGCTTTCTTTCTTTTTTCTTTTTTTCGGAAACCGATTAACCCTAATTGTGCTGTCAAAATAGCTTAATTGTAATGGCTCCACTGGGAAGATTCATATTTTTCTCCCCCTCCCTAATTTCTTTTGTTTAATTTACGAGGCATTATTTATTGGTATAATCAAAGCACAAGACAACTTACAGCTAATAATTTGCTCAGTGATGTATTGAAATCTCAGCAGAGACACGATAATAATATCCAATATTTATCAGAGGCAGAAATATAATGAAATGTGCGTGTGTTTCATGGGTGGAGTGGAGAATGGTGAAGTTGTGTATCTACTCTCAAGGACAAAGTGGGAAGGAAAGATGGTGCCTGTTTTAGTAGGTATTTGTGTCTTTCAGAAAACAGAGGGTGGAATTAAAAAAAGAAAAACCCATAAAAGTCAACCTGCACACTCAAAGGGTATGTTCCCTGTCCAAATGGGAAGGCAAAACCAGAAGGCGAGGTCCAGCCAAAATTTGGCATACTGAGAAGTTCACCTTTGGACGATGATGAGCCCCCCCCCCCCGCTTACCAATTTCTGACTTCCCAAGCCAGATTATGATCCAAAGTGAAAGGGTGGGTCCTCTCCAATAGTGGTCTCTTTTCTCTGCCTATTGGATGGATGGCCTGTTATGCCCTGCCCCCCCCCAAATGTATTGAAGTTTTTATTTTTTATTTTTTTTATTTTCCTTGGTACAAAATTATGCTGTCTCTAATTCAAAATTTTGTCATAAACAGAGCCAAGAGAATAAACTATATTCCATTGAAGCATGCAGAAGGAAACAGGGGACATGAGAAGGATATAAGCTGGTCCTGTGGGGACAAAAAATGTGTATGAATGAATGTTTTGGGAAATAGCGAGTCAGGAACATGCTCACTAGCCTCACCCCCAAACCTCCGCCGAGGTCTCACTGGTATTGGGTTGAAGTACTATTGAGCCTAGGCTCTGGACATGCAATGTGTCATTGCAGATTGGATGGCATGGATCGTATATGAGCAGCATACGGACATTTGGATTTTTGCACATAGGTCCTATAGGGACATCTGGAGATTGGGATGGTAGTCTGTCAGTTTCATGGGAGAGTGTGGGCTAATGGGATAAGGATTCTACTGGCATGGGGTGTGTGTGTGAATTTTTTGATATGCGAGTGACCCAAACTGTGCAGGCTTCCAAGTGGGATAGGAAACAACAATTTGCTCTTTAGTTGCCATCTCTATTTGTGTCGTGATTGTATCTGTATTCTTTCTTACTATTTGATGCTTTGATGGTTTTTATTGTTATGGCTCCTGCTAGTATTAGATTTCTTTGTTTTTTATTGCTTTTGCTTATATTGCTATATTGCTCCTACATTAATTAGATTCAAAATGTCTACCGATATGCTGGTATATATTTTCCTCAATAAATTGCTATTGCTTTCGGGGTTTCTGTGTGCGCTTATTTGGAGCCATTTAGAATGCAATTGTTTGTGGGAAACTAGCATGTGCATTTAAAAACTCATCCCCCAAACCCCTAACCAGATCACCTGGAAGTTCTATTGATTTCCATGGGAGTGATGGAACCAAATGCTTAACTCTTCCAGAGATATCAACAAAGCTTTCATTGTTGAACAAAAGCCAGTCTGGGCAGGGGAAGCCAGAGAATTTGGTACATAGGTACAAAAGGAGCTGCCGTATAGAGTCAAATCACTGGTTCATTTAGCTCAGTATTGTCTATTGTAAGTGGGAGGAAGCCGGCTATGCTTGCTGGTCTGATGGGAGATGTAGTTCAGCCACATCTGGAGGGCCAAAGGTTTTCCACACCTGATCTACTGGGAGCTGCTGTCTATGCAAGCACTGATGGAGTTACCAGGTTTCAGTCAATTTGTGAAATACTCAGCTAAAGGACATTGAAGGCACAGTGTTGGAGCACAACATACTGAATCACACCACACCTTGTGTGCAGACAAAGCTCCCATCAGCCCTAGCAAGAATGGCCAGTGGTCAAGGATGTTGGGAGTTGTAGTCTGAAGCATCTGGTGGGCATATTGTTGGGGAAGGCTGATCTAAATAAAGCGATGTGGGGCTCCATTCCAACCTAGCAAGCTTGTTTTCTCCTGCTCCAGAGGGTAGGACCTGAATCAATGGCTTCAAGTTACAAGAAAGAAGATTCCAACTAAACATCAAGGATGTCTGACAGTAAACTGTTCGACATTGGAATGGTCTCCCTCAGAACACCGTGGACTCTCCTTCATTGGAGGTTTTAAAGCAGAGGTTGGATGGCCATCTACCATTGATGTTTAAGCTGTGATTCCTGCATTGCAGGTGATTGGACTAGATGACCCTTGGGGTCCCTTCCAATTCTACATTTCTACAATGCCACAATTCTATTATTCTAAGACCCCCAGACCTAATGAGCTGATGTGCCTTAATCACTTATATTGCCATCACTGGGCCATTGCCATAGCAACTGGCTTAGCTGACCTTGCACCTGTTGTCTTATCTCAATCATATTGTGATTTGTGCTCATGAAGCAAATTAACCCCTTCCTCCATGTCCAGTTCCTCTAGTCTCTAACTAGTCTCCCCCACCCACGCCCAACAGCATGGGTTAGGACTGCAGTGTAACGTACTGTAATTAAGAACTCTTATTTCTCTGCATTTCCTTTTTATCTTATAATCTGATATAACGATGTTATTTTTAAACTAACGACACTAAATTACATTTTATTTCCTCAACAGCTGCTGACTCTGTGAGACAGGCTGGGTGCTCAGTTATCTCAGTAGTGAATGAATCTATTTTTTTCAATAGCATTCATGGTAATTCCATATGATTGAGATATCTGGGTGACTCCCAAGAACTAAATGTAAACACAAAGCAACAAGAATAACAAAGATGCAATTTAGTATTAGAGGCACCTACGGGAGTGGAGAAGCCTCTGTGCATCTCTATCTCACCCTCAGGACTCTTTCTCAGACACAGACCCCATAGCTGACAAGTTTTTCCTTTCCTCATGAGGAAGCCTATTCAGCTTAAGGCAATTTTCCTTTAAAAAAGGGAGAACTTGACAGCTATGACACACCCTGCTTCCTAGGCACACCTCCTAATGGCCCTGCTGTTAACCCTCCTTGAGTGTTTTTGCCTGGCTGCAATGTAACCTCTTGCTTGCCTGGATGGAAGCTAGACAGGAGTGTCTGTAGAAACTAGCCAACTGCACAATGGTAAAATTTGTATTAATTGCTTTAGCTGTTCGTGCCTCTGGCCCCACCCACCACAGGGATGCGGCTCACAGAAAGTTGCCCAGAAGGGAATGCGGCCTTTGGGCTGAAAAAGATTTCCATAATTTGTGCACTGTGCAAAGAAATGCTTCATGTTGCCTTGAATTTCCCAACATGCAGCTTGCTTGGAGGATTCTGTCCCTTCCTCTGGATTATTGCATTATGAGGAGGCCAGGTTTTCCTCCTCTGACTATTGAGCTGAAAGCTAGGGCTGTGGCTGTGACATGGTCTGGAAAGAGAGTGATTCATTCATCTGTGGATTGAAAAAATGGAAACTTGTAAGCAACATGCCACATGAAGCCCACCTGGAGCTGTGCACACGAGCAAGTTGACCAACATGATTTTTCTTTCTTAGCATACAAAGAAGAGAGGAAGTAACCACTTTCCAAAACATCAGTTGACCTTACAGACTTGTAGCACAAAACAGATCAATATAAGTATGTAGATCATAAACAAATGAGGGGGGAGGGGATGATCATATTCCCTTATATTTTTAATGTACACCAAATGTACATTTCCTCAATTTGCTTATATAAGTGATAAATTGATACCACACCCAATCAAAATGTACTTTTAGTGCCCCCCAGAAGCACTCTAGGATAATAATAATAATAATAATAATAATAATAATAATAATAATAATAATATATTTATACCCCACCCATCTGGCTGGGTTTCCCCAGCCACTCTGGGCGGCTTACAACAGAAAAATGAAATAAAATAATCTATTAAACATTAAAAGCCTCCCTAAACAAGGCTGCCTTCAGATGTCTTCTAAAAATCTGGAACCTGTTTTTTTCTTTGACATGTGATGGGAGGGCGTTCCACAGGGCGGGCGCCACCACCGAGAAGGCCCTCTGCCTGGTTCCCTGCAACTTGGCTTCTCACAACGAGGGAACCGCCAGAAGGCCCTCGGCACTGGACCTCAGTGTCCAGGCAGAACAAGGGGGGGGGGAGACGCTCCTTCAGGTATACTGGACTGAGGCCATTTAGGGCTTTAAAGGTCAGCACCGACACTTTGAACTGTACTTGGAAACGTACTGGGAGCCAATGTAGATCTTTCAAGACTGGTGTTATGTGGTCTCGGCGGCTGCACCCAGTCACCAGTCTAGCTGCCGCATGGTGGGTGTGATGTTCTGAGAGTGCTTGAAACCTGCCTGCTGGTGATGGAAGAGTAGAATATTTCTAGTGCCTAGCCACTGTCACTCTGGTGGCTGCCAAGAGCAAAGATACTAATGTTTTCTGTTTGACTTCAGGATTCTAGATCATTTCCAGAGATAGCGGAGCTAAAGAGGGGCCTCTAACAAGAGTTTTACCTGCAATAGCATATAATGGAGGAAAGACTGAAGACCGCACATTCCCACCACATATGGAGGAAGGCACTTCTAGATCACACTTATTAAGGTGATTATATACTAATCCACATCACATAAACTAGTATGTCAGGGTAGGGGGATCCAGCTGTGAAAATTGCTTATCAACTTTTATTGACAAACATTCCCAACATATTGTTTTATTTATTTATTTTATCATTAAGATTGAATGTACCACTTGATTGTAAAAACAACCATCTCAAAGTGGTTTACTAAAAGAATAGAACAATGAAATTATCAATAAAAACAGTAAAAAAAAAAACCAATATAGAGAACATTAAAAATCAGCTTAAAACACCTATTAACATTCTACATATCCGGGTAGGCTTGCCTAAACAAAACTGTTTTTTATCAGGTGCCAAAAAGGGATACAGTGAAGTTGCCTGCCCAATGTCAATATGGAGGGAATTCCAAATTGTGGGTGCTACCACACTAAAAGAGTAATTTCTCACCAATGAGAAGTCATATGTGGCATCTGTAACACTTCCAGTTCCATAGACCATGGTGCTGGGTTGTGTGTGTGTGTTGGAAACAAGGAAGCAGGAGGAAAAGGTATGAGCCAGGCACATTGCAATTAGAAAGTGGAACATTGATAGAGTTCACTGCTGGCTCCATAACACGTACAGAGCTGCAAAAGTCCCCCACACATGTCATGTTGCCATTTGTTATCGTTAGGGCTTTATTGACTAAAATTCGGCAGAGGAGAATTGAGAGCAAGCTCTTTAATAAGAAGCACGCTTTGGCTTCTAAGCTTGGCTGCACCCAATGTCAGGCAGCAATCTCTCTCTCTCTCTCCACCCCCCTCTCCCTTTCCCCCAGCCACCTCCTTGTTTTCCCTCCCTCTGCCTCAAGTTGCTCCCTTGCCAGTAGTAGAAATTAAAAAATTACACCAATTGCAATTATTATTTGCTAACAAGGCAGCTGAGGGCTGTCAGAGGCAAAACATTTGGAAAGGTAGGGAGAATCAACATTTGCTCATCTCCTTGTAGTTTTTCATTCAGAAGCATAGCATGGTTCTCAGTACTCTTGTCTCTCTTTAAAAACAAAACAAAAAGAAAGTATTCAAATGCTTTTAAATAAATATTGAAAATGCAACGTGTAAGTTAAAAGAGAGAGATATGGTGAGCAAAGGTGCTCATTCTATCATTTCACCCACCTATTTGTTTAGTTACCTTAGTAACTAAATCACACTTCATATGCACTATGAATATAAATCATGCAATTAATTGGAAAGAATTTAAGAAAGCTGGCTTTCAGAACTATGTTTGTAGGAAATCCTGTGGTTCCTTAGTAGCTTCAGGAGGTTCCTTAGTGATAAGAGCAGTAACGATGATTGAGCTTTCCTGAAAGACAGTTTGTTCACTGCTGCTGTTCGCTCTCTGGAATCTGAAGTATTGGGGGAATTGTTGGGTGTGCTTTAGATATAGGCCTGGCTCATTGCCTTCTATGGATTGAGTGTGTGTGTGTCCCTAGACAATTGCCCCAAATCCTCTTGCAGCATGCAGGGATTCATTGGTAGATGCACAGGTGCTCTTGTCAACCTAGACAGGGTAATCTGAAAACAGCTGGGGGGAAAAAATCACTTTTAAAGAACTTCACAAGCAGGATCTGCAACAAAATGTTGCAGTGCGAAGGGCTCCTTTTCACGATACTCCATCCATTCCCAGTCTGCATTCTGTGACTACTGAGCCTGCTCATCCTCACTGGGCTCTTCCCCTTTTAGTTTTTCCTCCTGAATGTTTTATTTTATTTTATTTAAAAGGATGTCTGCAAACCATGAGGGTTCTCTTGAGCATGCTGAGACCTTCCTTCTTGCTATGGACATGGCTTTCTAGCTACATCAGGGCTGGCACTCAAAGAATGACACTGCTATTCATGTATATTAGGCTGTGCATGGCCCCACTATAAACCCAAAGGTCCCAATCTGAGGGTCCCCAAGCAGGCTCACCTATCCTGGGCTACCCTGGGGACCAGCAGCTCTCACCCTAGATCTGATATTGAATTACTTTTGAGTCAGGTCTAATGTTTAATTTTTCCTCACTGCCAACTGAGAGCAGCGAAGTGGGGGTCAATTATGTAAGGTGCTCCTTTGCAAGTGGCTTCTCTGCAATGGAGAACTCACATCATGCAGGAGTGATGGCTCCACTGGTGCAGCCATTGATCCTGCATGGTGTTGCTTCCGGGACAGGCATCAAGAAGGAAGGCGAGTCAGGCAACGGGCTCCTACAATAATTATGACAATGACAACGACAACAATTTTATCATCTGTACCCCACCCATCTGACTGACCATGAAGATGCAGCTGGCAGTCAGGGTAGGTCTTAGCCATTTCATGGGGCTTCTTGTCTGATGCTTTGCCTTCTTATAGCCATGGATTGCTCTGGGCTATCCAACCTGTAGTAATCCATGGCTGCCTGTACCCAACTTTTCCGATGACCAAGTCCCTCTGAATATGCTCTGTTTGGCTTGAGCCTTCGACAATTCTGGTGCACAGCCCTAGTATGTATGATGCTGTTGTTCTTAAAGCTCTAGGGAAACAAAAATCTGTCAATGACAATTGCAGGTTTCCCCCCTTTAGACACATAATGAGATCTATTCCTTCAGCTGTACAAAATATATATTAACACAGGTTGCTTTGACAACAGTCAGTGTTTACTCACCTGCTCAGGGCCTAGTTGAGCTACATATTCATCAGCTGTGAAGAATCTCCAGTCCAATGCTCTGATAAATTTGTTGAAACTCAGTTTTGCTTGAGGAGGAAGCCCTGAATTCATCTGCCTGTCTATCTATGCAGCATGCACTCATGCTTTGAGTGAAATTTGGTGGCAGGCTCTATTTCTAGTTTGCAGCAGAGCCAGTATGGTGTGCTGGTTAGACTAGGATTTGGAAGACAAGGGTTCAAATCTCCACCCAGCCATTAAGCTCTCTGGGCGACCTTGGGCCAATCTCAGCCTAACCTACCCCAGAGGGTTGCTGTGAGGAGGTAGAGAACTACCTTGAGCTCATTTGGAGAAAAATCAGTTGATCAATCAAACAGCACTGACCTGGGCTGGACTCCTGAAAAATTTCTAAGGCTTTTTTTTGGGGGGGGAGCACCAGCCAGATACATGCATCATTCATCTTCCTTCAGTACACATACCTTGATTCTGGCCTATTTTTTTCCCCAATATACAATGGTAATTTCATCCTTCCTGACGCTAATAGAGGTGTGGCCTCCTGTTGCCAATCTCTGTATTAACTCAATGGCATTTATGATGCCTTTGGCACCTCAAACATTATCCTTCAGTTCTGTGTCAGACCATTGCTCCTGCATACAATGGGAGGCAGGAGGGCATCAATCAAGATTTAGTATTATTTCAGAGCCTGACAGCTGTTATAACTTCTGCTGGGCTGAAAATGCCAACAAGAGAAACCACATAGTAACTGGGGAGGTTAATAAACTCTTCAAAGTGCTCCTGAGTCAGGAAAGTGTTTGCCTGATAGCCACCATTATCTTAACTCACAGATAACCCCTATCTGTTCGGTTCCTTCCTTTGCCTATCATGTCTTATGAGATAGCAAAGATACTGCCAACTCTTTTACAACTGCACATATTTTGCCCGACTGTTCAACGAAGCCTGGATAGAGCTTGACTTTTACTTGGGCAGGGAGAAAGGTGAAAAACACAGTTTCCTTTGCTGAAACATGCACAGGCTAAGATGCCTTCCTGGGCAGCCTGGGAATCACTTTGGACTCACAGCTGTCCATGGAGGGGCAAGTCAATTCTGTGTCCAGGGCAGCTGTTTACCAGCTTCATCTGGTATGCAGGCTGAGACCCTACCTGACCTCAGACTGTCTTGCCAGAGTGGTGCATGCTCTGGTTATTTCTCGCTTGGATTACTGCAATGCACCCTGTGTGGGGCTACCTTTGAAGGTGATCCAGAAACTGCAACTAATCCAGCTAGACTGGTGACTGGGAGCGGCCGCCAATACCACATAACACCAGTCTTGAATGACCTACATTGGCTCCCAGTACATTTCTGAGCACAATTCAAAGTGTTGGTGCTGACCTTTACAGCCCTATATGGCCTCAGTCCAGTATATCTGAAGGAGTGTCTCCACGCCCATCATTCTACCCGGACACTGAGATCCAGCACCGAGGGCCTTCTGGTGGTTCCCTCACTGCGAGAAGCCAAGTTACAGGGAACCAGGCAGAGGGCCTTCTCAGTAGTGGCACCTGCTCTGTGGCATGCCCTCCCACCAGATGTCAAAGGGAACAACTACCAGACTTTTAGAAGACATCTGAAGGCAGCCCTGTTTAGGGAAGCTTTTAATGTTTGATGGATTACTGTATTTTAATATTTTCTTGGAAGCCGCCCAGAGTCGCTGGGGAAGCCCAGCCAGATGGGCAGGGTATAAATAATTGATGATGATGATGATGATGATGATGATTACACATGACTCCCACAATATGGATATAAAGGGACTGGAGCTTCATGCATTTAACCTTAGCCCTACCCCAAGGTCTCACAGCTCCTCCCACCCCCTTGTGTGTTGAGGGATAGTTTGTGAAGCGGGCAACCCTTTTCATTCAGAATTCTCAATAGTGTGGGGAACTACATGGTTATAAAATTATTCCTTCTTTTTCTCTCTTGTTGCTGAGACATCTTTTAAAGCTCAACAGTGGAGCCACTGGGAGCTGTCCAGAGTTCTGGCCTGCCTAGAGTTACCATGAAAATAACTGCAAAATAAACGGCCTCAGCCCAGTATACCTGAAGGAGCGTCTCCACCCCCCATCGTTCAGCCCGGACACTGAGGTCCAGCCCCAAGGGCCTTCTGGCGGTTCCCTCACTGTGAGAAGTGAGGTTAAAGGGAACCAGGCAGAGGGCCTTCTCAGTAGTGGCACCCGCCCTGCGGAACACCCTCCCATCAGATGTCAAGGAAATAAACAACTATCCTAGTTTTAGAAGACATCTGAAGGCAGCCTTGTTTAGGGAAGTTTTTAATGTCTGAAGTTTTATTCTGTTCCATTGAAAGCCGCCCAGAGTGGCTGGGGAAACACAACCAGATGGGCAGGGTAGAAATAATAAATTATTTATTTATTTATTTTGCATAGCTTGAGCATGGAGGAACCATCTGACTTCAGGGACAGGACTAAACGTGTGGCTCTACAGCTCCTTTGTACCTGTATTTGCTTCATGCAACCGCATGTAAAGAGAACTATGGATGTGACATGTTCTCATTTCACTAACCAATACACCAATTGGGCCATGGGTTATGATGATGTGATGTTGTAATAGGGACAGCAAATTGAAACAGTTGAGAGGGAATGCTGCACCTGCTTTCAAAGTGCAACTGGTACCCCAGAGGCACCTACCAATTGCACAAGCTTGCCATATGTACTAGTGAATCAAGTGCTTTCATATCTTACTGGCCAGTTAGCTCTAACTGGCAAAGCTGCAGCTGAAACCCCTTGCCCTTGTTTCATTTGAACTTTGGAATCAATTAAGCTTTTCAAAAGAGTTCTTTCTTGTTGACATAACCTTTCAGTGACAAAATATACCTCCAGAGTTCCTGTATTTTGTGGAAGGATTGAAGTACATACCAGAACTTTAAGTTTGTACATTTAATGTGAATTAGGGGATCCTGTCACCCTAACACAACAGATCCATTTTAAAAACAAAGACTTTTGTGGTTTGAAAGTGATGGAGAAATGCATTGAAAAGTGTGGGATGAACGAATGATTAATTGCATGATACCCTGGAAGGATGAATGTTCATTGTCATATAAGTGTCCTGCAAAGAAATGAGAATGAGTGCTCAAAAAAAGACTGATGTGCAAGCAAATCAGTATGAATCTTGAATAAATCGGTCATCTGGAGGAGCCCTAATTGATCCACATGAGATACTTGCTTTCACTTCCCCTTTGATTCTGAAGGCCTAGTAAAACTCCCTCCTCCCCAGTTCCTCATTATAAAATGAAGTATCAGATTTATTGTCCCACTGCAATGAATTAAAAGTTTAGGGAGTGGGTGCTGAATTTCAACGGGTCTCCGGGTCTCCTTAGGAAGGGGAAGAGAGACTTGTGAAGCTTCTTCAAATAAAAAGGTACATCCTATGACATTTGGAAAGCAAGTCTCCTTTTGAATGCAGATGTATAAGTCTAATAAGAAAGCTTCTGATGCAAGGTGACTATTGATTATTTAATGGTTTGATAAATACCACAGATAGGCAGAGTAATTGCTCATTTATGCTGGTTTCTCAGCCTGTGCGTGTAAGAGATGAGGAAAGTGACTCAGCAAGATTCATGTCTGTGCAACTACTGGTAGTTGTTTGCTCTGACAGTGACTACTTGCAGATTGTGGCATGCCTCTTAGAGGTGCTGGATGTCAGTATTTTCACTGCTACTATTGCAGAGGGTCACATGATCGGATGTTTCCATTTCTTATCACTCTGTGTATAAGGGGAAGTCAGGCTGCCAAAAGTCCGCTCTTTGTTCTCTCTCTCCGGACAGAGAAGATGTGTGAGAAGGAGCTCACACCACACACCATGTTGCTTTTGTTTTCTTTGCTGTAAATAATAAATGTTTGATGCCACAATTCCTGCACAATCTTGCTTCTGCTGACTCTGCTGGTGTCTCATAGCTTGCACATGTCTTTCGGATGTGTGTCGATGTTTACTACAGGAATCCGGCAAGTGGATCATCCTGTTACTGGACTTAGCCTGTCCAATTTGTCTCACACATCTCCAGCAAATTAGTGAAGATGGGGTCTAATTTATGCTGGAAGTGCCATGAGGTGGAGGGACCCCTGATCCATATGTATGTGTGATACATACACTAGAGAGTACAGTGGTACCTCGACTTACGAACGACTCGACAACCGAATTTTTCAACTTACGAATGGGGCAAATGGCTGCATGTTTACGATTTTTTTTGACATCCGAACGGAAACCGCGGCGGTTTTAGATAGGGTTTTTTCGACTTACGAATTTTTAGATGGGGTTGCTTCGACTTATGCATTTTTCTGTTTCCAGTGCATTCCTATGGGAAATCGCGTTTCTAAAGGCACTTTTCGACTTACGGATTTTTCGACCTACGAAGGTGCCTTCGGAACGGATTAAATTCGTAAGTCAAGGCACCACTGTATTGGGAAATGATCCAGACAGAATTAAAAAAAGATTCCAAAACTCACATTTCCCAAAAGACCAGAGGCCTTTCTATTAGGGATAATAAGTGATGACATTCCCCTCCCCCCCAAAAGCACTCAATATCTTTCTGTACATAACCACTGCAGCTAGAATAGTATATACTAAAGGGGGGAGGGGGGAGAGATACCCACGAAGGAAATTTGGCAGAACAAATTGATAAAATACATAGAATTAGTAACCATGGCCGCGAAGCTAAGGAATAAGGATGCGTTAAAGATAAAAGAAGAGTGGAAGTGTTTTGGAGATTATCTTAGAGGGTATAATATACAGTTGAACCTACAAGTAGGAGTTAACATATGAGCAGCAGATAACATCAAAAAAGGAAGACTTGACATGATAATGGGTGAAATATCGGGATATGCAGCAGATCAAGATTTCCCTAGTATGCCATAAAGAGATGGACTGGGAAGTCTTAGGAAAAGAGATAAGCGATGGATACTATACAATGTGTGTATAAATGCTGTTAAAATAGCATAAATAAAAGTTTTTTTAAAAAGGAATAAATGATCTGTTTTTTGGGAACTTACTGCCAATGGCTTGACATATCAATAAATTAAGTTACAGGTAGGTAGCTGTGTTGGTCTGAGTCGAAACAAAATAAAAAAATTCCTTCAGTAGGACCTTAAAGACCACCTAAGTTTTAATTTTGGTATGAGCTTTCGTTTGCATGCACACTTCGTCAGATCAGTATCTGATGAAGTGTGTGCATGCACACGAAAGCTCATACCAAAATTAAAACTTAGTTGGTCTTTAAGGTGCTACTGAAGGAATTTTTTTAAAATAAATTAAGTGACATATTTAAAATTATTATTATTATTTGTCTCACACATCTAAAGAGAAAGTCTCACATATCACAGCAACTCCTGTGATGCCTTTTCCTTGGCCAGCTCAACTGCTAGGCTTTATTATACACTACCATAACTCTACCACCACAGAAGAAATCAAGAAGCAGTAAAACTTCATTTGGGTACTAGTTCTTCCCATTAGACTTAATTAGGTGGAATCTAGCCTCTGGTTGTGCGTAAATTGAAGACCAATTGCCCCCCCCCAAATTGCCTCCAATAAAGGAATATTTAACCATGTGAACCCCTGTCTGCAGTGTGATGTGGTAAGAGCCCCAAGCACCTCTGTGAGAGTAACAGCTGAGTCTTGGCATATTTAGTTCAAAATATATATTTTTACTATTGTCTTGAGCCACCAGTTGCAGCCCGGGGGCCGCGGGATCATTTGCAAAACAGTGATAAATCTTCCAACTCCCTCTCCCTCTCTCTTGCTATTTGCCATAACACAATTTCCTATCAATAAACCCAATTTATGATGTTGTAGTGATGATCGTGGAGGAGCAAGGCTTTCTGCAAGTCTGAGACTACTCCAGTTGTTAGACTCAAGGGAGATCCTTTATGATCATTTGCAGAAGACAAAAAAGAATGGAACACTAATTTGCAGACAATCTGTCATGGTAATAAAAGTTAAATTAAGACAGTAAAATTCAGATGAGTGGGCTACCACCCAATGGGTGAACTGTGGAGCTCATAAATGCCTTGCATCTAGAGCTCCTGCATTGTCAAACAAAAGTTGAAATTGAAAGTGTTTTACAAGGACAGCATCCTGAACCAGTAGGGTAGTTTGGGGTGGCAAAAAGAAATATGTGGCAAATACCTATTAAAAGAATGATTTGCTCACTTAGAAGTAGGTGGTCTGTTGGCTCTGCAGGAAACCTAAGGAATTTTACATGCTGGCAGCTGGTGTACAATCTTGTACAAATTATTCTTAAGGAAGGGGATTATTAACTTGTAGATAAAAAGTAATAAGGAATGTGAGAGCCTTGGCTAAGCTCTGAGTAGAAAGAGGGGCAATGATAGGCCAAAATCCTGTGGAGGAAAAGCAGTGTGCTGGGAAGCCATGTGCATCAGGAAATATGTGGGGCTTGTTCACATGTTACACGGAAGACAAAGGTACAAGCTGTCTCTAAACATGTACAAGTGCTTGTCTGAATTAGGGTTGTGTTATTCCAAAAAGTGAAAATACAGACGCAAAAGTTGTTTAGCTTTTTTTTGGCAGTGTTGTTGAGCATTGGGGTGGCGGTGGAGTTATTGAGCAAATCGGCAAAAACAATGCTTCCGACATGGGTTGCCAGGCATTCTTCCAACTGCAGTATTCCAGGTATGTCTGGGAATTCTGGATGCATGACAAGCCTAGTCGGAATGGGTGCACATATGTTGATTTGAACAGTTCAGCCACAGTGTGCACTCATCCTTACCTTGCTTTCAGCAGCAATCAGCTGCATTACAGATTTCCTAATTGGGAATGGTTGATCAGGAACTTGGCAATTGCAGTAAGGAATGATCAGGGTCCCTACTGTTCCTTTGCAGCCAGGTTTTTATCAGCTCTAACAGATATGATGCCAAGTGTGAGACAGGTGAGTGTGGTTTGTGGGAAATGACCTTACAGGCCAAATTAGACCCTGGCCATACCTGCATTCAAAGAAGAGGCTTGTGGTGTTCACAACAGCATCATTCCTTTTGTCTACAAGGGCTTCAGCTCCAGAGCTACTCCATGAATCATGGTTGGATAGCGCCAAGTGAACAAGGTGCTCCATCGACTGCTGAGACCAGACTGAGCCTTTGTAAGCCTACACCTGCAGACTACCTCTTTCAGGCTCTGCCTCCTTGTGGATTCTTAAACCCTCTGGGCTGAAGATGGACACCCCTCCTCAGTTCTGTAGACCCCTGCCTGGTGTTCTCTGTGTGCTACTAGACAATGTAATGTAAGAACCATGAATGGAGGTAAGCTGGATGTGGTCAAAAATGAGATGACAAGAATAAATATCAACATCCTGGGCATCAGTGAACTAAAATGGAAGGGAATAGGAGAATTCAGTTCGGGTGACTATCATATCTACTACTGTGGGCAAGAATCCTGTAGAAGAAATGGAGTGGCCCTCATAGTCAACAAAAGAGTGGCAAAAGCTGTAATGGGATGCAATCTCAAAAATGACAGAATGATCTCGATACGAATCCAAGGCAGACCTTTTAACATCACAGTAATCCAAGTTTATGCACCAACTACCGGTGCTGAAGAAAGTGAAATTGACCAATTCTATGAAGACCCACAACACCTTCTAGAAATGACACCAAAGAAGGATGTTCTTCTCATTACAGGGGTTTGGAATGCTAAAGTAGGGAATCAAGAGATAAAAGGAACAACTGGCAAATTTGGCCTTGGAGTTCAAAATGAATCAGGGCATAGGCTAATAGAGTTCTGTCAAGAGAACAAGCTGGTCATCACAATCACTCTCTTCCAACAACACAAGAGACGACTCTACACATGGATATCACCAAATGGGCAGCATCGAAATCAGATTGATTATATTCTCTGCAGCCAAAGATGGAGAAGCTCTATACAGTCAGCAAAAACAAGACCTGGAGCTGACTGTAACTCAGATCATCAGCTTCTTATAGCAAAATTCTAGCTTAAACTGAAGAAAGTAGGAAAAACCACTGGGCCAGTAAGATACAATCTGAATCAAATCCCTTATGAATACACAGTGGAAGTGAGGAACAGGTTTAAGGATTTAGATTTGGTGGACAGAGTGCCTGAAGAACTATGGATGGAGGCTCGTAACATTATACAGGAGGCAGCAACGAAAACCATCCCACAAAGGTCCGTATAGTTAAAGCTATGGTTTTCCCAGTAGTGATGTATGGAAGTGAGAGCTGGACCATAAAGAAGGCTGATCGCCGAAGAATTGATGCTTTTGAATTATGGTGCTGGAGGAGACTCTTGAGAGTCCCATGGACTGCTAGAAGATCAAACCTATCCATTCTTAAGGAAATCAGCCCTGAGTGCTCCCTGTAAGGACAGATCGTGAAGCTGAGGCTCCAATACTTTGGCCACCTCATGAGAAGAGAAGAATCCTTGGAAAAGACCCTGATGTTGGGAAAGATTGAGGGCACTAGGAGAAGGGGACGACAGAGGACAAGATGGTTGGACAGTGTTCTCGAAGCTACGAACATGAGTTTGACCAAACTGCGGGAGACAGTGGAAGACAGGAGTGCCTGGCGTGCTATGGTCCATGGGGTCATGAAGAGTCGGACATGACTAAACGACTAAACAACAACAACAACAACACTAGACAATGAGGTCCTATGGGAGGCATTTGGCTCCTCAGGCCCAGGGGAAGTTGTCCATGGGGGTCCAGGTTCTTCTAGTGGCTCCTGTCCATCAGCCTCAGGCTCAGTGGTCTCCTGATCTCTAGCAGCAGACTGGGGTCCTGCACCTGGTCTGGCTCCTTAGCTGAGACTCTGCAGCCTCTGAGTCTCTACTGCTGCTGGACTCTTGGGACCATGACAGGAGCTGGTGTAGCGGAGCTCACACTGTTATGAGCAGTATGTTTCTTTTCAAGGTTTAAAAAAGAATGAAGCAACCCTCAGCCACCTCATATGTTCAAGTTAAGTGGCTCACCCTGCTCCTCTCTGAGAGAGAACAGCCAGGGGCAGGGGGAGGGCTGGAAAATACCTGGTTCATGAAGTACACTACAGAATGAAATGAGTGAGGAAGGGAGAACAGAAAGCTAAGAAATTGCCCATGAAAAATAAAGTGGAGAGAATTTACATATGGGCTATGTGATAAATACCAAAATTCATGACTCAGTATAACTAACATCTGGATGCACCTTTCAAGAATTTGAGAAATGATAGGCTATTATGATGCTTTTACGGGCATCTTTTTCCAGTTTTGCAAGCACCAGTCCCAATGAATGTGGGGAATGAGGTGTTCCTGCTTGTGAGTAGATCGTAAGTGAGAGGTATGTGGTCATTAACACTGATCCCAGAGGTTGCCATGAAACCAGAGAATGATATAAAGTGTTTTCTCTTTGTTCTTAATCTTTGCAGTAAAAAAAAGAAAGTTGTTTTATTAAATTGGAAGGGAGGTAGACTTCTCTTCACTGGGGATTTTTCTATCTCATTGTCTGATTCTCAATTTTTTTCTTTTGCTTTACCGCTGTTAAAGGGAGTGGTTCAAATTAATTGAGAAAACTGAACTTTGGGAGTCTATTTAGAGGCTCTGCAATACAGTCTCAGAGGCCATGTTTTCATTTTTAATATAAACAGAATTCCGAATTTTTCTAGTTGTGAAGCTTGTAAGAAGCTTGGTGTAAATGTTAAAAAAGATGAACAAGTAATGGGTTGGATCCAGATTGGCACTGCAATACAATTTTTCTATACGCTGGCCTGGTGTAAGATAGGGTGAAGGCACACACGCGCGCACACACACACCCCGAAGCTCTCACAATCTCCACTGGCCTCTGCGCATAGAGTGACATCTGTGTTACTCTGCTGATTCTAGATACTTCTCAATGGTCTCATATTTTCAGTATTATGCGCCACCAACTGTGTACTTTGCAGAAGGCAGCCCTGTGGCCTTTTTTTTTTTTTTTTGACTCAGAGGATGAGTTTCTTGCAGTACCTCTGTCTCCCTAGCCTTGCAAAAGACAAAGACTGCAAAACCAGGTGGTGACTCAGCGGAGGCAATTTTTTTTTATTGACTTATTTCATAAAATGTATCTACTGTTTCCTTGTAGAAGAAACATCAAAGAGGCAGAACAGAGCCAGAATGGCTCTCAGCTCTCAGTTTCCCCATGTCTTTGTCTACTTCTCTTCTGAAGCCAACATGCAACTTTATCTTCAGTGCTACCCATATAATCCATCTCCCAGTTGGAATACAATGTTGAGTTCTGTAAATAGCTCTTCCTATCAGCGGCGGAGCTTCATGCTCCGCCACTGGGGGTGGAGAGCAGGCGCGCTGCTCCCATTTACGTGGTGCACGTTTTGGGGACGGGGTGGGGCGCGTGTTTTGGGGCGGGGCGTGCCGTGCGCAGTGACATGGTGCACATTTTGGGGTGGGGCGCGCTGCCTTTTGGGGTGGGGCGTGCTGCACGCAGGGGTGGGGCATGCCTTTGGGGGGTGGGGCGGGTAGCAACGATGGCGCCCCTGGGATCGCGTCGCTCGGGGCAATCCGCCCCCCCTATCTTCCTACGCCCCTGCTACCTATTTTCCCCTGTTGACCCTTGCAGGGATGGGTTGCCTTGCTTTGCATCCAACAGCCAAGCTCTGTTTCCATTCCAACAAGTTAGCAACTCGAGTATATTGAAAAACAAAGTAAAACATCGCCAAGAAGGTGCCAGGAAATGGTAGCATTTGTGGCTGTGGCTGTACAAAGTTATCAACTGCAATTAATTTTTCCAGTGATTGGGGCAAATATCTCCCACTCAATTCCCCCCTCCTTTTTTGAAGCTGATCATAGCACCACGTGAAATATTTATGCTGAATTCATTTAGAAGGCTGCCTTGTGCATTCTCAGCAAACTGAGTTCAGCCACAGAGCTGTTCAAAAAGCATTTGGATCCTTCAGGAGGGATAGCATCATGCAGTAAGAGGCATTGCTCTAGTTTCTCTCCCACAACCTCTGTGTGCTCCATGCCGTGATAAACCTGCCATTCAGAAACAGTGGTGGAAAACATTGCTTTAACGAGAGAACATCCTACCGTATGTATGCAAATTGCTCATCTCTTTTCAAAGCGGCATGCAGAACCTTTTTCAGCCCGAGGAAAACATTCCAAGAACTGCGTGCCACTGTGGGGCAGAGCAACATGTATAATACCTTTCTGCATCAATTAAAAGGTAACGGTAAAGGACCCCTGACAGTTAAGTCCAGTCGCGAACGGCTCTGGGGTTGTGGTGCTCATCTTGCTTTACTGGCCGAGGGAGCCGCCGTTTGTCCGCAGACAGCTTTCTGGGTCATATGACCAGCATGACTAAGCCTCTTCTGGCGAAGCCAGAGCAGCACACAGAAATGCTGTTTACCTTCCCACCAGAGAGGTACCTATTTATCTACTTGCACTTTGACGTGCTTTTGAACTGGCAGAGAGCTGGGACCGAGCAACGGGAGCTCACCCCGCCGCAGGGATTCGAACCACCAAACTTCTGATCGGCAAGCCCAAGAGGCTCAGTGGTTTAGACCACAGTCACAGTGTCACCTACGTCCCTTTTTTCTGCATCGGTTACACTCAGTTAAAGGTTTCTCTAAGCACACCCTACACAAATCTGAAGTAGAGTCCCTAAGGCAGTTGAATGGTGCCTTGTATGCCTCCTTCTGGCAACTCTTGCAGCCAAGCTGGTGCCAATTGTTTTGCTTTCCTTTCCTTTGGACCACATCAGAGAAGCTGAGAGGGGGGGGGTCTTGTTGTCTGAGCAGCTCAGGACCTACAGACACACTGCCCAGGCTTGTGCCAGTGGTGGACCTTGGGGTCTGTGCAACACCAAAATTCAGCGCCCCCTGTAACTTGTCTTCCTTTTTAACCTTGTAGTTGCGGAGCTCCCTGTGGCACCCCCAAGGCTCCACCCCCAGTCTGAGCAAACCAATCATGCTCCTCTCAATCTGCCTTTGCTTGTGCCCCCTTTTCCCCCTCCTGATTTCTCCCCCCTCTGGTGTTGCCACTGGTTCAGGTTCCACCTCCACCCACTGTTGTCTTCCCTGCCTTCTGCCCAACTGTCCCAAGAAGACACCAGCCATTATTCCTAAGCATGGCGAGAGCATTGGTTACATCACTTCCTCTAACATTTATCACCCAGGGGGTTGTGAGGGAGAAAACTCCATTTTCTCCTGCTCTTTGAAGTCCTTAGAGGAAGCATGGGATGCCAATGAGATAAATCAATAAATCCACTGGGAACAATACAAGCATTCCTGGAATTTGCCACCACTCTCCCAGCCAAGAAATACTGCAGCCTTTTTCTTCTTCTTTTCCTTTGGATGCTGCCCAGGCTGCTTCAATGATAAATATGCCACACTACTGATTTTAATAATTAAAAAGGCACTTTATAAAAATGGTCCTCTCAGCCTCTGCTGTAGGGCAGACGATAGCATCTGTTATAGCCTCTCCTGATCCTAAAGCTGGAATGTGGAGGTCTTGTTTTTATATTGGAAACAAACAGATGTCTCTCAAACAGCATTCTTGTTCATCGCAAGTGTAGTTATTTTGTCTTTTAAGATGTGGCATCTGGATCATTTAAATGCATCCCTTTTTAATTTAAGAAGTGTTGTGAATGCCAGAACGATGAGGGAAAGGTTCGTCTGAGGGAACAACTGCCCCCCGCCCCTACCGACAGAGTTTGGCACACAAGGCAAAATGTCCTGCCATCGTGGCATGATTGGTGGGAGAGCGGAGTGGTGAGGCTCTGCAAGGAAAAGCCCTTCAAACATATATAAAAACACAAGAGAACATTATTATTATTTTTTTAAAAAAGAAACCTTCCTTATACATGGCTGCCTTCAGATGTCTTCTAAGGGTTGTACAGTTACTTATCTCCTTGGCTCGGGGGGCTAGATAACACCATACCCTCCAAGATTTCTCCAATGAAAACAGGGATGTCCTAAGGAAAAGCAGGACATTCCAGGATCAAATCAGAAACTGGGACAGCTTTTGTAAATCTGGGACTGTCCCTGGAAAATAAGGACACTTGGAGTGTCTGGATTCTGTGTTCTTATTAAAAGAAGATCAGACAAATTCATGGAAAATAAGGGCATCAATAGTATAAATAGCTTGTGGTCATGATGGCTCTGTTCTGCCTCCACTGTTGAAGGCAGCATGCCTATGAATACCAACTGCTGGGAATCTCAAGCGGGGAGAAGTGCTGTTGCGCTCAAGTCCTGCTTGCAGGACACTGTGAGAACAGGAAGTTGGACTAGATGCAACTGGGTTCTTTTTTGGCCAGATGCAGCTGTTTTCTTCTTATGTTCTCAGGATGTTGTCACACCTATCTGTCCCGGAGAGCTGCATGTTCCAGGGCACACCTGCACAGGGATGCCTATGTCTGTGCAGCTATATATATGCAGGCACTTCGTGGAATTAGGGGCCCTGATTGCACACAGTTAGGAATGTAGAAAGCTGCCTTTTGTTGTGTCAGGCCATTGATCCATCTAGTTCAGCCTTGGCTACACTGACTGGCAGCAGCCACGATGTCTTGTTAGCTGCTGAGTCCTAACAATGCAATTAGTCTGTACAGTAGAAAATTCAAGGGAGAATGGTAAGAAAAATGCATGACAGGCAGAGCTGTTGTCAACAAACCAAGGCGAGACAGGCCTCTAAAATTGCAAAAGAATTGGGAGATGTGTCTGTATTCCAAATTATGCCTCCTGCCTCCTAGCCCAATTGGGCAAGTGCTGAAATGCAGTCTTTTGCTTATGTTTCTCTCTGTCTGCATCATTTTACAAGAAGGTTCCCTGTTGTGGGAGTATAGTGAAGTTAATAATAACCTTCCCAACACAAGCAGATGAGATATCGGTTATACATACACATATACACCATTGTCTGTCACTGTGGAACAGGAGACTCTAAAATGAAGGATTCTCCTGCAGCACTGGGGAGAAAGAGATATGATTCTTTAAAACGGATGAGGCATCTCTGGCTTGGGAGCCAGATGTGGCCCTCCAAGCACCTCCATCTGACCCTTGGGACTCTTCCCAAGCAAATGTCCCTCACTGGTCCTGCTTTGTGTGTTTCTGCTTCCTTGGAATGTATCATGCCTCTTGCTTCCCAAGATGAGGATAGAGAGGGGTTGCCTACTGTACAAAGGCAACCATTATTATTATTATTATTATTACTATTATCCTTTTGTGTGTCGAGGCTTCCCAGAAAATTACCTTAAATAACTCACAACTGACAACAGAATTATGGTTTGGTTTTTGGCAAATAATTTAGGGCCACAACTTTATTAAATACACAATTTTAATCCGAGTGTTGGCTTAGGCTTTTGGTTATTCACTCGTCCTTCCTAAAGAAGGACTATCCCCATCTGTCCATCCAGGACAGGACTCAATCAGCTGTCCCCTTAGGACAGGACTCACCTCATCTGCCCCACGTGGCAGGACTCACATCAGCTGTCACCATTGGACAGGACTCACCTCATCTGCCCACGTGGCAGGACTCACATCAGCTGTCACCATAGGACAGGACTCACCACTGTCCGCTTGGACAGTTCCTGCTCCGACTTCCGCATGGAAGTCAAGTAAACATACCTGGGAGTGAGGAGGTGGCTGCGCCCAGTCATTCCCTCCTCACCTTCACCAAGAATGTTCCTCAAGGCTCTTGCTCTTAAAATTGGGCCCACCATTCCCGCCAATGGCGGGATGGTAAGGACAAGAGTGTAAGCCCCGAGATTCCTTTAACGGAATACTTCTATATGGAGCAAACGGAGGTGAGGGTAGGCATCCGTGTGCCACCCCCTCTACCAACCGATTAACCAACCAAAAGCCTAACCGCCAACCTAACAAGTTGTGACAATTTGCTAGCGCAGTAGGCGAAAACCAAGAGGCACAGCCAATCAGCCAATTGGAAAAATTCCTACTGACCCCTGAATACAGGCGGCCCTGAAGGCAATAGCAATGTCATGCTAACCTGCAAGAAAGAAAGGGCGGGTGGGAGGGGTTCAAACGCCAGGCAAAAATGTGACCAGAAAATGGTGGACGCAGCTTTAAGAGGGGCCCCAACAACCAATCAGATCCAAGGAATTTGCATACACACGCCCCCCATTACTCAGCATGAGCTGTGGCCTTACACAAACCAAACCCTAAGCTAAATTTCTTAACAGCCCTACCACAATCCGCTTTATATTATATGATATAAAGCGCTTTTTCCTCCAAGGAGCTCAAGGTGGCATGCATGGTGGTGGTCCCTCTCCTCCTTAATCCCCACAACAACCTTGTGAAGTAGGTTAGGCTGGGAGACAGTGACCAGTCCAAGGTCACTCAATGAGCTTCATGGCTGAGTGGGGCTTTGAACCCGGGTATCTCGGGTCCTAGACCAACACTCTAACCACTGCACCACACAGCCTATTTGCATTTATTGCTGTGCCCGACCCTGGCACGCAGTCCTTGGAAGATGTGGCCCTTGGCTGAAAAAAAGTTTCCCAATCCTTTTTTTCTTTTAGATTTTTTTTTTATAAAAGAAGAATAATAGTTCTGATGCCACGCCACAGAATAGGGATGATTTATTATTTATTAATTTTATTTCTATACTGCCCTTCATCTGAGGATCACAGGACAGTTTACAATTTTTTAGATTAAAACAAACATCAGCAATTCATTCATTGTGCGTTTCTCCTACTATTTTTAAAATGTAATTTTGCCTAATATACATACTAATATACGTAAGCAATTTTTCCTAATTCAATGCATGTTAGTATTTCATTTTCACTAATGTATCCAATTTTATTAACACTTCCTCCAGTTTTATATGCACACCATTTTTTGCACATTATTTGTATGGAGAATTGCATTGCAAAATTCAGAGAAGTGGGGAATTTTGAAGAACAGCTTTGCTTCAGTTTCTGTATTGTTTCAGGAAGTGTGCACTACATAGTTTTGCATTCACTGTCTGCCAGTAGCACTGGGTTTCTGTTTGGACCCTGCATCTAGCTGTGATAATCTCTGTGTAATACAGAACAATGCTCAGAACTGGGAGCAGACTTGCTACCAAAGTTTGCCTAGAACAACAAATGTTTTAGGGGCATGTAGAAGTTTTTGCAATAGGGGAACCATCTGCGGAATTTCAAATGAGGGAGAGGGAGAGGGAGAGAGAGAGAGAGAGAGAGAGAGAGAGAGAGAGAGAGATTCGCTTGAAATATTCTGCCTTGCTCATTGTTATACTACTACCTTCCCCTATGATCTCATTTAGTCTAGGTGCATGACAGGCAGATCTTGGAGCTTCCTCCTTGGGACCCAAAAATCAGTGGGAACATGTGAGTAGATCAACCAAACCGGGGGGGGGGGTAGAATTTAAGTTAGGTGCTCACAGTAAGCAGTCAGATAGGGACAAGGACTGTCTGAGAGAGTGCAAGCATGGATTGTCTGTGGATTAGGTAGGTAAAATAAGGACTTTCTGTCTGGGTGGGCAGAAGGTGTTTTTGGTTATCTGAACAGCCTTGGACAGGATTTATCTGTTAGAGCGACCAGTTCATTTAGTGGCTCTTAGTTAGAGTTAGGAACAGTCAAGGATTTAACCACTTGAGGGAAAGGCTACTACCGGTAGCACTGTAGAAAGGGCTGAAAGGTTTTTAGGGATATTATAAGCCAATAGCCATCCTAGAAAGAATTTCACTGCTCAGTGACAGATTGAAAGTATTAAGACACAGTGATTAAACATCTCTGTTAAAAGTGAATATTTAAAATAAAATATTGTGCCTTGCAGAAGTAACCACTAAGCTACGTCTATGAGTGTAAACAAAGTTCCTGTTTTGCTTTAAAAGTGCCTCATCCTTACTTGGTTCTGCTGGGTGAGGCTTGAGTGCTTGCAGAATCTCCTTCAATTTGTTATCTTGTGAGTTATCTGCATGATATTTGAGAGAGGAGGGTGGGGGAGAAGTAGCTCCCCACAAGGCTTGCCCTCCCCCCAGTCGCCTAATATTTTTTCACTCTTTCAGAAATTTAACACGTGGAACAAAGGTCGTCCCCCTCATCAGCATATTTTTATTATTTTTGCCCTGGGCTGTACTGTACTGCATGTGTGTGGAAGGCTGTGTATTTCAGCTCTGGGTAGCAAAGCACAGACAGATTTACAAATTTGTGGCGGGGGGGGGGGGCTTCAAGAGAGGCCATCTAGTTAGGCTGCAATAGATTGTAATAGATTGTTTTGAAGTCATTTCAGCAACAGGTAAAAAAAGAAATCACCCCAATGCCGCCCACCCCACCATCCTGTCCTGTATTTTGCTAAAACAAAGGTGGCAACCCTACTTATTAGCTCCCATCAGCTCTTGTGGATTCCTGATTTCCATGATAATGGCCTTGTTAACAACACCAGCTTCACTAGCACAAGCAATGTTGCCTTTGGTAAGCAATGTGTCGTTTTGCTCTGCTCTTTTATCCCACTGGTGTCTTCCGTTTTTCTGTATGAGGTGGATGGAAGGAAATAGCTACGTAGCCAAAAGCTATAATCATTTTTCTGCGACATTCCCCCCATTTTTATTGTTGCACCTTTTTGATATATCTGGTCGCTTTCTCAGAGCCACCGGTTGAATTATAATATCTTTTACTACAGTCCATCAATCAGATTTCATCATGGGTAGACCCTATTACTGATAATGCGTCTTTTTCCTTCAGTGAACACCATAAAATCAAAGAGAGAGAGACAAGAATTGCTTCTGAAGGGATAGGAGAAGGGGGTGGTAATCAAATCGCTATGTCCAAAACTTGACAGGAGCAACGGAGTCTTTTTTTTGCCATCTGAAGAAGCTGTCTAGATATTTGGTTTGTGTGTGTGTGTTTTAAAAAAGCAACCTCATACTACCCTGTTCTTCAAAGGATAGATGATAAAGTTATTTCATCTCCTTGGGTTGCTTTCATAAATATCAGGATCTTTCTGGTTTTGGCAGCTGTTGGAAACAAATGTAAAAATAGGATGTTTTGTATCATTATCATGTACTCTGTGAACAACATGTCAGCTTTCTCCCTGCTACGCCAAGGAGGTAGCTCAAGGTAACTTATTGAAAAGAAATGAATTAAATTGTCCAGTTGTGTAGTACAAGGCCTGGTAAAGCAATCGATGATTTTTTGGATTGCATGGCTTCGGTTTGCATGATAAACTGGCTGAAGCCGGCAGTCAAAGGAATACAGTGAGCTGTCGCCAGTGTTGTTGTTATTGTTGTTTTAAAAAAAATCCAACCTGCTAATTAATATGCAACTGATTTCCAAGGCTCACTGGGAAGGAGGGGTGCAAGAGCACAGTTGTGCAATCTTCCCTGACATGTTAAAAAGGGGGGCTAGTGAGTGGCACCCTCCTTGCTGAATCATAGAATCATAGAGTTGGAAGAGACCACAAGGGCCATCCAGTCCAACCCCCTGCCAAGCAGGAAACACCACCAAAGCATTCTTGACATATGCCTGTCAAGCCTCTGCTTAAAGACCTCCAAAGAAGGAGACTCCACCACACTCCTTGGCAGCAAATTCCACTGCCGAACAGCTCTTACTGTCAGGAAGTTCTTCCTAATGTTTAGGTGGAATCTTCTTTCTTGTAGTTTGAATCTATTGCTCCGTGTCCGCTTCTCTGGAGCAGCAGAAAACAACCTTTCTCCCTCCTCTATATGACATCCTTTTATATATTTGAACATGGCTATCATATCACCCCTTACCCTTCTCTTCTCCAGGCTAAACATACCCAGCTCCCTAAGTCGTTCCTCATAAGGCATCGTTTCCAGGCCTTTGACCATTTTGGTTGCCCTCTTCTGGACACGTTCCAGCTCGTCAGTATCCTTCTTGAACTGTGGTGCCCAGAACTGGACACAGTACTCCAGGTGAGGTCTGACCAGAGCAGAATACAGTGGTACTATTACTTCCCTTGATCTAGATGCTATACTCCTATTGATGCAGCCCAGAATTGCATTGGCTTTTTTAGCTGCTGCAGCACACTGTTGACTCATGTCAAGTTTGTGGTCTACCAGGACTCCTAGATCCTTTTCACATGTACTGCTCTCAAACCAGGTGTCACCCATCCTGTATTTGTTCCTTTCATTTTTTTTTTTGCCCAAGTGTAGTACTTTACATTTCACCCTGTTAAAATTCATCTTGTTTGCTTTGGCCCAGTTGTCTAATCTATTAAGGTCATTTTGAAGTGTGATCCTGTCCTCTGGGGTATTAGCCACCTCTCCCAAGTCTCCAAACTTGCTCAGGATGCCCTCTAGCCCATCATCCAAGTCATTGATAAAGATGTTGAATAAGACTGGGCCCAAGACAGAACCCTGTGGCACCCCACTAGTCACTTCTCTCCAGGATGAGGAGCCTGAAGAGGACAGGCAGCTGGTCTCTCCTCAATTCTTGCCCCTGATATAAAAAGCCTGCTGAATTAGACCAAAGAACCACCTAACCTAGCATCCTGTTCTCACTGTGGTCAACCAGAAGCCTACGGGGAGCTCTAAGGCAGGTCTTGAGTGCAACAGTGCTCCTTCCCACATGTGGCTCCTAGTATTCACAGTCGTACTGCCTCCAACAGTGAAGGTAGAATGTAGCCATGCATGGTTTTGTCTAACTCTCTTTTAAAGCCATCCGAGTTGGTGGCCATCGCTACATCTTTGAGGAGTGAACTGTGTAGTTTGAAGTATGCACTGAGAGCAGAAGTATTTGCATCTCCCAACATCCAGCTTCATTAAATTCTAATATTATGTGCTTTTGCCACCCTATCCACTTTCTCCACACCAGGCATGGTGTACCTATACCCCGCCCCCCGCCCCCGCACCATATATATGATCATCTATTTTCTCCATAAAATTATGGCAAGCATTTCTGTGCTACCCAGCCTCCTATTTTATATAATCCTCTCCTCTAACTTTATATCTATTTTCTCCTCAATGCCACTTCTGAAGTTCTCTATCAAAGCAGTTTTGAAGCAGAAGAAGAGTAGCCAATGAGGTGTTTCTTTTTCAGATATCTGTTCCCATCAGCCTCAGGCAGCATAACCAATGGTGGGGGATTATGGAAATTGTAATCCAGCAACACTGGTTGGGTACCACCATGTTGGCTACCCCTGAAGTAGAAATGGGAAGAGTGGGTGTGGCCACTGAGGGCTCGCCTACACTTACCTTTTGCCCTCTGCTTTCCAGGCACAGGTCTGCGCTTTAAAGCATCCTGCAGCATTTTAAAGACTAACTATAAGGCAGAGTCCACTTCATTAAATACATGCAGAGTTATCACCTGTTGGCAAATAGACAGATGCACACACATATGTTATTGCATGGGCACAGAGAAAAGTGCCTTATAAATACTGGTGCCTGCAAACCATGAATTGCAGCCTGTGGTATTTCTTTGCAGATCTCAATTATATCCACGGTAAGAGCAGAGTGACCCATTCATAAAAGCAATCACAGGAGATTTGGGTTGGTGTGCTGGTCAGGTCACTGACTATTCTTTGAATACCAAATATTCCAAGAATACCACCATGCTGCTGGTAGCTTACATTTTCAAAAATAAAAATAAAAATCCAGGGTGGTGTCATTTGTTAAGGAGGGAAGCTTGCCCCCTCGCCCAGGTCAGGAACAAAATTAGCCCCATGGCATGGCAAGCTTCTCTTACTAGCTGTCTACCATTTCCAGAGCTACAATTCTCAGAGTGGTTTAACAATCAATCCCTCTTCCCAATTGTATCTATTTTAGCCAAGAAATTCTTGCAAATTATATCTGCCTATATGTATTGGTTTTTTAAAAACTTTATTTACTCTTGCTTTATTTTATCCTGTCTTGCCCAGTGTTTTTGTACATTGTGTTGCATAAGATTATATTGTGGGCCTTTGGCCGTATGCGACGAAAGTCCCTCTCACTTTCAGTCTTATAACTCTGACCTCTCAATTATTAAAAGCACTAACAGGGATTTCTGAGGTAAAACAAACCTCCCACTTATCCCTCTAGCCTTTCTTTAAACCCTCTGCACTTGTGGGTTTTCAAAAATAAGAGAGAGTCCTCTTCCAGCCTAAACGTGACCAGGTACCTATATAGACTTGGGGCTATAAATAAGACTGTTCCTATGTGCACTCAGATAAGGGTCTTCACTAGAAACTCCCTTACTGTAAAGCTAGCCTCCTTCCTGAGGTAACTTTATTATCATTCAGAACCTGTCTCCTCCTTTAGCCCCCCCCCTTTCTTGGTGCACTCTCAGCCACAAACTAACCTTTCTCCTCTAAAAGGCAGTTTTGACAGTTTAAAAGAGTTCCCCACCACCTGGGTTCCTGGGTACCTTAGCTGGAAAATGAAATAGACGATTACTAATGTGACACTTTAAAGATGGATATTTATTGGCTTGAATCTTAATGGTTGCTTTCTGCTAACATTGGTACAAACTTAACTTCACAGGTAACGTTCTTGGTAATCAAATAACAGAATACCTATCCACTACTTCATCTACTCTAAAATCTACCTTCTCCACAACCACCCAAGCTCCCACACAAAAAAACCCCAACCGACAACTCACATAACTGTTCCCCTTTCCATTTTAAACCCCATGCAGGCCACGCCTCCCATGGAGTGTTGCTGTCAGTTAACCAGGAGTCTGGGTTAACCCTTCGATAGGTTGGTTGTGAAACAAAAACATGACGTAGCAGTTTCAAATTCGCCACACCGTAATAACAATAAAGTTCAAAGTTCAATCCCTCTTCCCAGGGATCTTTGGGAATTGTGGTTCTGGAAGGTGAACAGGGGTCTCTTAAGAACTCTCACCATCCTTAATAAACTACAATTCCCAGAATTATTTGGGAGAAGGTGTGACTGCTTAAACTGGTAGCAGAGTGCTTAAAATGTATAGTGTGAACATGGTCATAATATAAGGCAGCTTCCTGTGTTCCTAATACTCACATGGGTTTACCTGAATCTGTGAAGCAGAGCTACATATCTGCAATTCTTCAGATTCGTCCGCCTATATTGAAATATATCTGCCAAATATATAGTTGATCAGCCTGGATAGCTCAGATGGTTAAGGTAGTAGAATAGTGGTAATAGATTTGCAGTTTGAATAATACAAAAATAAAATAAAATAGGCAGTGCTTCCTAAATTAGAAATAAAGAAGTGGATCAAAAGGGTCAAACCTTGGAAGTCATAGCTAGGTTCATGGAGACAGCAGCAGCCCAAAGCTTGACACTGCCAAATGCACCTGGCAGGTATGAATCTGGAACTGATGGGCAATATGAGAAAGGCCCTTTTCTTTCAAATGCTGACCTTTGTGCATTACACCAGCTCCAATGGCAGCTCATAAAAATCCCCTCATCCAACATTACCTTTTATAGTCCACATTCTGATAGAACTTATAGAGCCCGGTTATGGCCCAGGAAGCTTTCTGAATCGGAATGTTTAGTGAAGTCCAGTGCAGCAGAACTTAATATCCAACAAGAGACAAATATTTACAGACACAAACACACAAAACCCACCTACTGCAGCGCTGGGCACACACAATGACTACAGAACATTGTAAAGTTATACAGGGCATTTAGAGAGTTTCTCGGCCACATTGAACAAATAAATATATTTGATTTCAAAGACAAAAAGATAAGGCATGCTGCTATTTCACAACAGGCATTGGGGAGCTTGGGAATGTTCATTCTCAAGTTATTTTTCCCAAGTAGGGGAAAAATATTTTTAAAAACCAAACAATAACTTATGAAATCTTTGAACTTCTTGTGGGGGAAAAATGGGATAGTCTAAGGATGGGCAGAATTGCTAAGCTCAGTTCATAAATGTTTAGCAGAACAAAATAGATCCAGTTTTGCTAAAAATAGCTGAAGTGGACTTCTGAATTGAGAATGAATGTTCAGTCCATTTGGCGTTTGCAGCTTGTGGAGATACCCAGGTCACTGAGGAGTCAGTGGTGAAACAAAATAAAAAAAATTCTTTCCAGTAGCACCTTAGAGACCAACTAAGTTTGTCATTGGTATGAACTTCCGTGTGCATGCACACTTCTTCAGATACCGAAACCAATGACAAACTTAGTTGGTCTCTAAGGTGCTACTGGAAGGAATTCTTTTTATTTTGTTTCGACTATGTCAGACCAACATGTAACTAGATCAGTGATGAAAGTGAACCTGCACCATGCCACAGGTCATGAGTGGAGAGGCATGCCATGTCTGGGGGTCATTCCCAGGCTATTCTTTTCCTGGAACTGACCTGTAATCTATAAGAAATATGTTTTGAGTTTGGTCAATTTGGTCAATTTTAAGCAGAAGCTGAGAACTTTTAACCTAATCAGTACTGATCTTTGGGTAATCTTGTAACTGAATGGAGGTGTTTGGCTCGCACATAAGCATAATGGAAGCTAAAATCTAAGTTTCCCACACCCACAGGGCCTTTGAAGCTTAGGACAGCAGAGGTCTTGAGCTTTTTCACTCCTCTCCAAAGCTCTGTGAAGGTAATAGATCAAATGAACTAGGGAATGCAAGTGAAGTTGCTGAGGTTATCTGCTGAGAGAGAAATTGACCTGAGTGTGCATGCTCTGATTTATGAAGAGGAGGCCTACAGTATGGCATGCAGCTCCTCAATGACGCTGGCGGGTGTGGGATTGACAAATGCCTCAACAGAAGGGGAAGAGCAGGACGAGCAAGTGCAAAAAATAAGAAGAGGTTTAAGTGCTGATTCGGCCACTGCAGTCTCAACCCAGGTGACTGAAATCACTAAAACTGCTAATGAGGCAATGTTACTGGCTTCAGACAGTCAAACTGAATTGGAGCTATTAAAAATGGTGAATGCTGACATTGAGCTGAAGCTAGAGGAGCACTCCAACCAGGAATTTTAGAGTGAGTGATGTCCAAGGGAAAGAGGGAGGGAGGGGACGGACATGTGACTTTCCTGGTGGGCTGGTTTAAAAGCCTGAATCTTGATCTCCCCTTTCCCCCTGATGATTTTGAGAGTGCACATAGGGCGTTGGGCCCATGGGCCCATAGTGATTACAACATTATCATTCAGTAAGAAGGACTCTGTTTTTAGGGCACCCTGCAACTTCAGGGAACTAAACTATAAGCAGCCATTAATAGAGATTTTCCTTGATAGCTGCCTTGAAACTCTGAAGAGGAGGTGAGTATTCATGCTCTCCACAACAGCGCTGGAAAAAAGCTAGAATCCCTTATCACTGGCAGTTCCCTTTCAAGCTCATTGTGCCATGAGCAGGCAAAATTTCTAACAGTTAGTGCTGAGCGGCAAGCTGAGCAAGTGTTAGGTGATCTAAAAATCACTTACTCTGACACAGGCCCTCCCTCAGAGTCAGACCACCTCCAGAAAAGCAGAGAGGCAGAATGGAATATGAAGAAAGCATGTCAAGAGAAAAGAGAGGGCCATACATACCTAAACCACTGTGTTGTTTGCAATTTGAGCCACAAGCCTCTGCACAGTGCAGCCAAGAACTGTTACATTCTTTGCTTGTGCCTCATGGAGGCTCTGCTGCCTCCCAGGTGCTTTGAGACGGTTTCTCCAGTTTGCCCTATTCTCAAAGTGGGGGGAGGAGGTTGCACCCTGGTACTTTTTAAGATTTTGTTTCCTTTCTAGTTCCAGTGGAGTCTAGTTGTTTTTGCAGAGTGCAAGTAATATTTTATTTTACTTGACTGGGACTGGACATTGTATCATAGTATCCAGACCTCTGACTTTGTATGTCTAGGCTAAGCTGGGCCTTGAAGATACTTCCCCTCAGGATGAAAGGATGAGGCAACACTGGCCTCTGCCCCTCTTTTCTTCCCTCGCTCCTCTGATGCCCTCTTGCATCTCTGCCTCCCAAAGGCTTGCACAGCTGTTTGTTGCAGCAGCGCTGGTTACAAGCTCCCCAAGCAAATGGTGCCTCTGGGGCTGGCCAAGGGGTGCTGGTTGCCAGGAGCTGAGGCAGCCTCAGATTAAGTAAGCAAGCAGGCAAGGCTGTCTTAAGCATATCTGACGCCATGGTGCGGACATCCCTCCGGTGCCCCCTCCCCTGTTTCCCAGCGTGGCTGTCTGGTGCCCTGGCACATTGCGCCACCCAGCCTTGCCTTAGGGCCGGCCCTGCAAGCAGGCGAGAGAACTAACCCACCCAGCCCACCCCTCGCTGTTGGGAATGGACAGACAAGTCCCAGGCCCCTGTGGGCAATGTGAGGAGGCACCTCTCTTTGAGGCAGAGGGGGCAACTCAGAGACCAGGGGCGACAGCAGCGGCTGCTCAGAGAACTCCCAAGGAGAGGGGAGAAGAGAGGAGGCTGGGGGAACCCTCCACAAGGGAGGGTGCTCAAAAAAGGGTGAGAGGCTGCCAACTCTGCAGGCAAGGGGTGACATAACTGGGCTCCTGAGCCCCACAGCAGTGGCGTACGATGCATTTTTTTTTTTGCAGTTGAGCAGTTAGGGCTAGAGGCACCAGTTTGAGGGATTACCGGGGGGGGGGGGAAACGTTGTGATGTCGCTCACATGAGCATCATGCCTCCCTAAACCAGGTAGAAACTTCCCAGGCTTTAGAAAGGAGACGCTAGTTTTTACACTTCAATATTCTAATTTACTGGGAACATTTAGAGGACTAGCTTAGTCCCCCTAGTCCACTGACACATGCCACTGCCTCACAGGGGTGCCGCAGAGAGAATGTAGTCGGTCAAGGGAGCTGTGGACTCTAAAAGATTGAAAACCTCTGGGCTAGGGGAACAATATTCTGCTGCTGGAAATTCTAAGTCACAAGGTGTTGCCATCTTAATAGCATGGAAGTGCCCCCTGGTGGTGAAACAAATGAGGGTTGTTGTTGGCATTCATTTATTTTGTGAGACAATGGGGAGTGCGCTTTTTCGGGGTGAAGTCAAACTCTTGGAAGAGCTTGCTGTGTCTGAAGAGACTGAGACTGGAGAGAGATGTTTGGTTGTTGCTGGAGCAGATGGGTGTGTCCCATTGTACTACTGAAGATGGGCCATGACATTTCTTCTCTCTGCACTCCTCCCAGTAGTTATTCTTCCACAGGTCACTGCTGCTGATAGGCAACCTGTCTGTCTGACTTCAGGCACAGCAGTTGTCTGCAATGGTTTCCCATAGGGCGGGGTCAATGTTGCCAGCCTCCGTGTCATGCTTGCAGACATCTTTGTAACACAGAGTTGGTCTGCCAAGTGGGCCTGGTGGCTGAAGCCAGCTCCCCATAGAGCACATCCTTGGGGATCCTGCCATCTTCCATTCAGTGGACATGACCAAGCCAATGTAGACGTCGCTGAGACAGGAGTGTGAACATGCTAGGAATATGGGCTTGGGAGAGCATGTTTTCATCATTAGCTCCTCACTTGTGGAATGCTGCCTCAGGGAGGATCATCTGGTATCATTTGTGTTTAGTTTTAGGCACCAGGCAATAACAACAACAACAACAACAACAACAACAACAACAACAACAACAACCCTTTCTACCAGGGCTCTGGCTATTAGTTTGAAGGGATTTATGACCTCTTTTCTTTGGGTGGGATCTGTTAGACTTCTCTTTTATTTGAATAGTCCTGTTTGTTCGTTAAGTTTTTATTGATTATTACAACTGTTTGTTGTAATTATTTTTTAGTATTTCTATTGTGTTTGTAAGTTGCTTTGAGTCATTTTTATGAGTAAAGAGACTAAACAACAATTTAAAACATTTTATGGTAGTGTAGCCAATCTGGTAGCACAGAGCTTCACCAGCATTGGTGCAACCTACCTGGATGGGACTGGAAGTGGGGCTGGGGGGTGCTGTGTGGGCACATTGGCAGAACCAATCTGACACTCCCATTGGTACATCCACAGAGCCCCCCCCCATCCTGTCAAGCTGAAGCAATGCCCCACTCCAGCCCCATTTAGGGAAGCTGTATCAATGCCCCATTCCAACCCAGTGGCTTCGCAAGGGGTGGGGTGGGGGGCAGTGTGCCCTGGGTGCCATGTCAGGGGGGGGTGACAAGAAGGCACCCCATGGGTGCTTGCCCCGCCCCCAGGCACAGTGGCGTGAGCAGCCATAACGCCACCGCAGTTGCATGTGGAGGATCCTCCCTTTGCAGCTGCAGCCATGAACAGAGGATCCTGCCACTGTCCATATGGCGTTCGAGCAGCGCCAGCAGCAAACCACTACATACAACGCATGCACTGTACGTAGCGACGCCACACATGCACTGTACATAGCGGTTTGCTGCCGGTGCCACCCGAGCGCCGTACGGACAGCAGTGGGACCCCTCCATCGCCACTACAGCCGCAAGCAGAGAATCCCTTCGGCGCTGCTGCAGCCACAAGCAAAGGATCCCACCACCATCTGTATGGTGCTCAGGCAGCGCCTGTGGCAAACCGCTACGTACAATGCTTGCACAGTGCCGCACGCATGCACTGTACATAGCGACTCCACACATGTGTCATATGTAGCAGTGCAACGCGTGCACAGACAGTGGTTTGCCCCGTGCCAGGTGTCGGTTAGCCTTTGTTTGCCCCTGTTCCAACCCTGTCCAACTCACTCTGGCCCCATCCATGTAAACTCAAGTCAGGCCCTGTGGTAGCTCCATCCAGATAAATTGCTGCAATGCCCCACTCCGTTCTTATCTAGGGAAGCTGCAGCAATGCTCCATTTGAGGCCTGTTCCAATAACCAGATAAAATGCAGCTGTGCTCCCCCACTCCAGCCCCATCTAGGTAAGCAATGTGCCCCACCACATCGGCTTATAGTGCATAATTTTAATACGTTTTCTAAATGACACCTTTTCTTTTTTCTGTTTGATACCCGCTCACACTTTGCATCTCCTCCCCCACCTCTCATTATTTTCTTCTCCTTTTGCTCAGGGTGACTCCATCCACAGTGGCTACGGGAAAAGGTTTTAAATCACACAAGGTGCATATGGCAGGCAACCCTGCAATGAATAATCTATGGGATTGGCCCATAAACAACAGGGTTTCTCCTTTTTCCCCAACCAAGAAGGCTCACTTTGCTAAATTATGGCAGGGCGCTTAGAAAACCCAGCTTGTTAATAATGGACTCCCCAACCCAGTGCTACTGAACCAAACACAAAAGCAACACGGAGGGAAGATCTTATATTAAAAATGCAAGACTTGAGCAACTGCATAAATCAGAACAATGAATGGGCATAAAAACAATGAATGGGAATAATTTCAGTGTGGTTCTTTCCAAGATTCCCCCACCCAGATCCTGTCCTGATCTGCAGCGCTTGAGACTTTTTAGTTTAAAGAAAAAGCATGCAGGAGGTGACATGGCAGAAGTTTACAGAATTATGCATGGCATGGAGAAAGTGAATTGAGCAAAGTTTCCCCTCCCTCTCTCGTAACACTAGAACTCATGGACACCCAGTGAAGCTGAAGGTTGGAAGATTCAGGACAGATAAAAGAAACCACAGGGAGGGACAGTGTTCTTGTGCTTTGGTCCTGTCTGAGGGATTCCCCACAGACCTCTGGCTGGCCACCGTGTGAGGAAGATGCTGGAACAGATAAGCCATTGGCATGATCCAGCAGGTTCGTCATATGTTCTCACGTTTGTTCCTACGTCCACCTGGAGATTTGCCCTGGGAAATCCCTCACATCACATGACCCAATAGCTTGGGCAGGGTGTCAGTGTCCTTCCAGGTGAGCAGAGGGGTAGAATCCCATTCCTGGTTCACATGAGCAATGCTACGACTGGGCTTGAGGTTCCACCCAGCAGATGTTAGATTGATAAGAGCCTTTCATTGCCAGCTCACCATCAAATCCAGCTGATGGAGAACCTGTTTGTCTTACTCTACTGGTCAGTATCCAACAACGAAGGAATGCAGAGAATAGAATGGAATGGAATGGAATGGAATGGAATGGAATGGAATGGAATCAAAACAAACCAACACAACTATGCCTGTGATTTTCAGCTACTTTGGCCCACCTTTAGATTCCCCATTATAGGCAATGGGGAGGTTTGTTTCATATGAAGCGACTCAGGATCTGAATTGAAGATCAAAGCTTGAGGGAGCACAGAGAGACCCAGAAACAATTTTAAAAAGCACACAGACACAAGGTGAAACTTGGGTCATGTGCACTCCCTTAGTTCGTACATATGTGTGTAGGTAGCCCTTTGGGTCAGTGTTCTTCATTCTTGGATCCCCAGGTGTGGTTGGACTACAATTTCCATCATTCCCAGCCAGCTTAGGCAAGGGACACCCAAAGCTGAAGAGCACTGCTTTAGATATCCTGGTCCTACTAAGTTTAAAGCAGGTATCCCCAAACATCGGCCCTCCAGATGTTTTGGACTACAGTTCCCATCTTTCCCGACCACTGGTCCTGTTAGCTAGGGATCATGGGAGTTGTAGGCCAAAACATCTGAAGGGCCGCAGTTTGGGGATGCCTGGTTTAGAGCTTGGAAAATCAGCATCAGCGCCTTAAACTGGGTTTAGAAGTTAATAGACAGTCTATGCAATGTGCAGAGTAGAGATAATGTAACTAGAATGAATGCCTGCCTCTAATAAACATTCTTGCTGCACATTCTGCCTCAGTTGAAGCTTCCTAACCATCTTTGTGTTCTTGCTCTTCCTTCTGCCTCTTTTCTCTTTCTGCCCCTGCCCACTTTCCCCCCTCAGCAAGGACAGAAAGGAGAGAAATGCTCTCAGAACGCCTTGAGTTAAATTTGACACTTCTGTCAAGACAAAAACATATCCGTTGAAGGTGAGCAATTAAATCTCACTCGGCTACAAATAATACCGCAGTTACTCACTTATGTCCCAAGCTGTTTAAAATGCCATTTGGCCCCATAGGCTGAGCTGTGTTGGATAATGGAGGGTTTCTGTACAACCTGACATGCCTTTACTCACAAGACTTATGAAGGTAGCAGAGGCATAAATCTTCCTTAGCAAGCCACTTTAATCTCCTTACGTTTGCTAAAAAGCAAAATGGTATTTGGGGTTACATTAGCAGCAGGCATGCTGCAGATAAAATGTGTGAGTATTGCACACACGATTGCAATACATGATTTTCCTCAAAAGGGTAGAGGCCAGGACAGGCCGGGTAGGACTGCCATGAACCTTCAGCTAAAGCTCAATGCTTAGTGGAATTTGGAGGTTCCTTCTTGAGTGAAACAGGCGAGGTGTTTCAAAGGCAGGGGAAAGAAGTGTTAGTGGTTCATTGAAAGGAAAAGAGACTAAGATTTTACTTGGCTGGAAAGACTGCCATCTAATAAGGGAGCTTCTCCCCTTAATTCTTGATGTTTTCCAGTTTCTCTGGAGCTACCGTACATTAGTCTGATCATGGTATTTCAGACTTTAGGGGGTGGGGTAACAGATGTTTGTTTGTTTGTTTGTAACATTTGTACCTTGCCCTTCAGCAAAAATAAACAAATAATAAAAATGCAATAAATTAAAGTAAGATAGTCCCTAGGCTGTAGACTTACGATCTAAAAGACAAAACACAAAAGGAAAAAAGGGGACAGGGAGGGAAGATGAGTGGAAACAAACTCAGGTGCCAATTTTTGAAATCCAAAGAGTAGCTCTTGCAAACTTTGTTGGAGCAAATTGCTCACATGGAGCTATCTATGGGCTGGCGACCTTTGACCATCTTTGCGACCAGCCTTGTTGTTTTCTCCATAGATTCTGTCATCGGACCAGAACGTGACAGTTTCTAAGCAGTGTACATCTGAGTACCACCTGCCAGGGAAAAACACGGGCGAAGTGGGACCATTTGCCTTCATGCTCTGCTTGTGAGCTCCCGAGAAAATGCATCTGTTTGGCCACTGTTGGAAAACAGATGCTGAATTAGATGGGTTCTTGGTCCGATCCGGCAGGGCTGTTCTTCTGCTTTAATGCTCATCATAGCATTAAATTGAAATCGTGCTGGCACTGTCCATAAACAAGCTGTTTCAGGGATGCTGAGAAATCGGGCTCCACTTTCATGAGACTTTTGCATTAGGCAAAATTCCAGGTCTTCCCTTGCCAAGACTCCGAGCAAGATCTCCTCACTGCCCTGAGCTATAATTTATTTCTCTCCATGCTGACAGTGCATAATCATGATGATTTTTTAAAATGAGACTCTTAATATGAATTTACCCAGAGTCCACCTTTGTTTTCCCACTAATGCTTGATTCCCCTCCCCAGTCTTCTTCTTCTTCTTCTTCTTCTTCTTCTTCTTCTTCTTCTTCTTCTTCTTCTTCTTCTTCTTCTTCTTCTTCTTCTTCTTCTTCTTCTTCTTCTTCTTCTTCTTCACCCTGCACCTTCAGGTCCCAGGGCAGATCACAACAATTTGAAGTGCAATATTAAAAGCAGCTTCAAGCAAATTACAATCATGAGAACAGGGTAGCTGTTTAAAGTAAGGTGCAATTGGCTTCCTACCTTGCACCCTCATTGCTCCTTAAGACCAGACTTGACTGAAATCTGTTTGAATGTACACTATTTTGGAGCATGCAAAGGCTTGGCAAGTTGCCAGGGGAAGATGGAAAGTCACTAAGCATGCTTGTTTGTTTCATTTTCTCATTTCTTCCCAGTTTTAAGTTCCATTCACCTCGTTTCTGAATCAGTTTATTGCCCCTAAAAAGTCTGCATGAAAAATTGTGCATATTTCTCCTAATATATGCATTTTTGCAAGCAATTTTCCAAATATAATACCATTTTGCAAGTTATTTTTTTTATTTATCAAAGCATTTCAGTATCAAGGCAGTGTGCAATGAAGTCATTAAAACATAATAAAATCATAAAGTACACAACAAATGACCAACACCGATTCAAATTGGCTATCTAAGAATAATTAACTGAGTAAGAATTATCTTATTTATTATTGAAGAACAATTAAATACTTGGTGAAACAGAAACATTTTCAGTAGATGACAAAATATCAGGATTGTAGGTCCCTTAAAATTGCACCAAGCAGGTGAATAGCAGTCAGTTCAGAGCACTGGCATAATAGGCTTCCCATCGCTGCCCTTCTATTAGAAGCTGGTGACAATGACCATGTGGGCATTACTGTAGTCTAGCTTCAAAGTTTTTACATTAGAAATTATGGTATATAGAAGTCTTCCCCTTCCAGATCTTTTGGACTCTAACTCATTGACTGGGGCTGTTGGGTGTTTGGGAGGGGATGAGGTTGCTTATAGAGGAAGCAAATAAGATAAAATATTTTGTACCCTTTCGTCAAACGTTTCGACTGAGTGGGAAAGAACTGTTGTGAATAAGGGGAAAAAACCTTTGAACAGTAAAATTTGTCTCCAGATATAAATTTTGTTTTAAGAGCCAGCCCCCCCCCAAAGCCTTTTACTTGATACTGAAAAGCCCATCATGAAAGTCTGAAAGGAGCGGGAAATGTTTCTTACTATTGGGTTGGCTTCCTGGGTACCCGAGCCCAGCCTTTAAATGAGATTCTCCAAACAATATTTAGCAACAAGTGCCTTCAAGTCAAAACATGGCTGTTAATTGTTATTTATGTTGAGAGGGTTTAACAAAATCTTGGCTTTCCCTGGAGTGTAATCCGTCACAGTTTGAAATATACAAACGAAATAGCTTTGGGGGGCAGAGAGAATCGCAGGCAGAAACAGAATTACTACATGCCCAGCTTTAAGCTGGCCAAACTAGATTTGCTTACCTTATTTCCAGAAATAATCATGAGAAGAGGGAGAGGAAGAAACAGCAGTTTGGTTTCCTAACCAGATACCATTCCTTTGGTGTGCTAAATTCAGGCTTGGCTTCAGGTGCAATTCCTGTTAAGGCTCCATGATCCGGTTTACATGTTTGATTGGCAGTATGCAAAATCTATTCCCAAATATTTACATCTTCCTGCTTGCTTAAAATATGGCCATGCACCCAGGGGCTCACCAGTCAGTGTAGAAGGTGGGGCTTGTTTTCTGCATCAACAGAGAAGCCATATTAGGCCTGACCAACTTAAGATTCAGCAGTTCCTGGGCTGACCCAGCTCCACTCCCATAATCATTTTATCTTTGATCCACTGGCAGAGGAAGAGGAGTGGGGGGAGAGCGCACCACTCCCGGCTGTGTGATCCCAGTAGGGTGCCATCACGGCTGCCCCCCCACCTGCCCTGGGCGCCACACCCCTGCAGGCGGCGTTTCCTGCCCTTGGGATGCGCGCCAGCCCCACCCCACCTGCTCTCCACACACACACACACACCAGTGCCGGAGCATGAAGCTCCACCCCTACTTTGATCCAGAAAAGCTGGTTGCCATCTGCAGGGATATCATCAACAGTAGCTTCCACCCACCTGCAGTTTAGGTGAGTGAAGCAGGGAGCACTTTGATGGCAGACCTATATGAGCATGCTGCACCCAGGCAGAGTTGAGAATAGGGACCCTTCCACTTCATCCAACACCTCCGCCCCAGAGTGGCAAGTTGCCCCAGGAGGGCAAATACAGGCAACACCCCACCTGAATTGATGCACATTCAATATATGTGTGATCACATACACACACATCACGCCAAACCTGAAAGTGACCCCAAAAGTCACAAAAAGGGGCAGAATTGGGTGGGGAAAGAACAAGGTGTTTGCAGGGTTTTTCCAGTGGTGTTTCAAATATATGGGATTACACTGACTCTTGTGGTGCCTTGAAATGTAACTCCCACATAAATGGTGTGTGTGTGTGTGTGTGTGTGTGTGTGTGTATGCATTTTTCACAGTTATGATCAAAACCATTGCTGTACTAAATTATTCCTGTTCCATCTATCATCTCTCTCTCTCTCTCTCTCTCTCTCTCTCTCTCTCTCTCTCTCTCTCTCTCTCTATCTATCTATCTATCTATCTAACAATCATATTCCCAATCTGAAAGCTTGGCAGCAAACACAGATAAGAATCACTGTTTTGAGTAGCATGTCCTACTGGCAGAATTGTGCATTCATAAACATGAGCAGCAGTGTATATCACTGCAGATCTGAAACACCCCAAACACAATTTGCTCTATGTGCAAGCCTTGAGCTATCAAGCCACTCCTTCCCCTAAGTTGTAACGATAATAACCACACAACTACTACCTTGTTGGAGCCCTTATCTGCTCCACCAAATGTATGGGTTTTTGTTTTTTGTTTTGCTAAGCTAGTGGGAAATCATGCCCTGGTTTGGCCGACAGTCACTTAACCCTGACTATGGAAGCATCTTATTGATGCATCCATTCATGGTTCTTTTAAGCATTGTGGCAAGTTCAAGCTGTACAGCGGCATGAGTTACCCTAAGGGTCTCGTATCTTTGCAACGGCAACTTGATTGTGCCGTATCTTCTTCCTGCCTGCAAAATTCATTTCCCGCTACCTCAGACTTCCATTCCTTCTTCAGCAACACCCAAGCATGCACATGGGGGCGAGATGTAAAGATTTACACCCCTACATAATGGACAGGCCTGTCTCCTTGGGATTCTGAAGCCTGCTTCTAGCCTCCCAGATGACGCATTGTAGCCACACTCCATCAGAACTATGGGCCCCTAATGATGTATTACTTTAATTTTCTATATCTTTATTATTAATAAAGCAGGCAATATGGTTTTCTGAGATGGGGACTTGGCTAATGCTAGGAAGCTTTGTAATTGTTGATGGGTTGGGGGAGGAAGAAATGGTGGTTGAGAGAAAGGAGACAAGGGGAGCTGGAAGCGAGGACTAACATATATCCTCCCGAACTCTCAATGCAATAAAGAGCCTTTTAAAAAAGAAGCTATAAAAAATGTTGTTAATGATTATTTATTAGCTAAAGATTTCACCAGGCAAAGAAAGGGAGATTATCACCCTCTCTCCTGCCAAGAGAATGTTGATGGAGAAGGGGGTGAAATTGGTCCAGCCCCTGTTCAGTGCTACAGACTGACCACAGTCAGAGCATTTAAATTTATACTCCCTGTGTTCCAGGGAGAAATAGCACTCCTGCATATAAGAAGAATGAGCCTGTTTATTTCACAGCAGGGATGCAGAACCTGTGGATCTCCAGGTGTTGTTTGACTACAACTCCCATCAACCCTGGCTACTGGTCATGCTGAGTAGAGCTCTCATGAGTCCAGCAACTTTGAGAAGGGCTACAGGCTCCCATCTCCTGTGGTGATTGTCCATGACACATGCTTCGTTCTCTATCTATCTTGGGATTGCTGACCAACCTCAGGGCAGCAAATTATGACTGACAAACTCTGGACAGTCTCCCATCAGGTAGAATAGGGGAAGATTCAGTGAAGTCCAAAGTCCAAAATACAAACGTGAATTTGTAGTAAACAGGTATACTTTAAGAAGACTAATGTGTAAGTTCAGTTGGGAGAGCATAAGATTCTTAATCTCAGGGTGGCTAGTTCAAGCCCCACGTTGGGCAAAAGATTCCTGCATTGCAGGGGGTTGGAATAGATCATGGGTAGGCAACCTAAGGCCCAGGGGCCGGATCTGGCCCAATCGCTTTCTAAATCTGGCCCTTGGATGGTCTGGGAATCAGCGTGTTTTTACACGAGTAGAATGTGTGCTTTTATTTAAACTGCATCTCTGGGTTATTTGTGGGGCATAGGAATTCGTTCATTATCATTTTTTTTTTCAAAATATAGTCTGGCCCCCCACAAGATTTGAGGGGCAGTGGACCGGCCCCCTGCTGGAAAAGTTTGCTGACCCCTGAACTAGATGACCCTTCCAACTCTGCAATTCTGTGATTCTATAGGGTCAGGGCTGAGCAGTAAATAATGGAGCCAGGAACCAGGGGACAGACAGAAGCAAGGAACATCTCAGAATACTGGGTCACAACTTCACTGGTGGATCTATGCTGGCTGTCAATATGGTGCCAGGCCAGGTTTAAGGCTTCAGAGTTAGTAAATAAACTCATTGTTATAGAAACATAAATATCCTTGAGAAACCACCTTACTCCACATACCCTGAGTTGGTCACTGCAGTCATAATGGGGGGCTCTGTTGATGCTGCCATGAACCCGGGGGGGGGGGGAGTTTTCCTACATGGCAGCACAGAATAGGGCCTTTAGTGTGGCAACACCTACTCTTATAACTGTTACAATTGATTACCTGTGCTTCACCCCAAGGTCCCAGGGTGAGTTACAATAAGTAAAATGCAATGTTTAAAACATTTTTTAAACAAAGACACTTGGACTCCTTTACAATTACTGTATTTTTCCATCTATAAGACGCCCCCATGTATATTTTGGGGGACTCAATTTTAAGAAAATGAGGGGAGATGGCCCAAAGTTGTTGAGCTTCTCCCACCACGCAGCTGCAGGCAGGAAACACTGCACACAGCGACATTGGAGAAAGTTGCGCTCTCGCCAACCGGTTGGCTGGCAGGTGCCACTATCCATGTATTGGACAACCCCAGTTTTTTTGACAAGATTTTTGAGTCAAAAAACCTCATCTATTACACAGAAAAATACGGTCCCACTACATGGGTCTGTTTTGATTCAGACAGGGCTTCCCACAGACACCCTAGTCATGTCTACTTTCAGTGGTGCTGTGCTCTCAGCTGGCTCACATGGGAGCACAGCACCACTTTTCACCAGAGGAATGTTGGAGACCCTGTATTCCTCACATAGAGCTAGAGTGGTTTAACAGGCAAACCCTCTTCCTTGCAAACTCAGGGAATTGTTGCTCTGGGGGTGGGGATCAGGGGTCTCAGCACCCTTAAAAGATTATAGTGTCCCATAATTATTTGGATATTATATGACTAAGTAAAATGTTATCATAGTGTATGGGGTGAATGCAGTTATACTGTTCACCAGTAGCAGACAGCATGGTGGGGCTACATTGCTCACCTGGCATTCCTTTCTCTGAGTCCCTGCTGCGTTCTGGGATAGAGAAAGGGAGGGGACTACCAAAACTGTATAGAAACTTACAGTATTCATGTATGCTACTACAGTGGCAAGAATGTTACTCGTCCCCAAATGGAAAGAAGCATAAGTCCCAGCAAAAGAAGAATGGATACAAAAAAAAAAACAACTTATGGAGAATATGCAGTAATGGTAAAACTTACTGGAAGAATAAGAAATCAAGATAACAGACTTTTTATAAAAGAATGAAAATGTTGTATTGAATATTTACAGATAAATTGTAAAGAGATTGGCAGGATTATTGTAATAACCTGCAGTTTTATAAGAGTATACATTTAAAGTAGATGAATAAATGAGCAAATTAAGTTAATTTGGATATGTAGAAGATATTAAAAATAAATTTAAGGAACCACAGAAAGAGGGGGGGAGTCAAGTTAAAAATGATTGTAAAATTAGTGAAATGTATGAACCTGAAAAGCATAAATATTTTTAAGAGAGAGAGAGAGAGAGAGAGGGAGGGGTGAGGTGGTAGAGAGGTTAGTTTGTTGCAAATGCAGAGTGTGTGATTCTGGTGGTGCATTTGCACTGCGCCAACCTCACTCCACCCCACTCTTGGTCCTTGTGGGCAGCAGTGAAGCTAGAGTCAGGAGAGTAGTACATCTGCTATTTGTGTCCATGGGACATAGATTCCAAGGGCTTGGAAGAGTCACAAGCCATCAAGGTCTATTAATGATGATCCTATTGTCCATAAACATGTGCTATAGAAGAGCAGGAAGAGAGAAGCGGGGAGGGGGGAGAAGACTTTTGCAAAATAAAGGAGCATGTTCACAATCATATTTTTAAAAGACATCGTTTTGAAATTGGTTTACTTATCAGTCTTCTGCTGTAGTTACTCCAACGCTATCTGTCTATAGTCTCGACCAAACTGAATTCTCCAACACCGTTATTTGCGGAGCGTTTCTGTTGGGAAAGGGGGTAAATTGGCTGTGACATATACTGTATTTTTTGTTCCAAGTAGTTCTGCTGGAGAATTAAGAAAGGGTGGCATCTCCACCCTTTGAATAAAAATTAATTATTCAGTGGGGATTTCACAGCTGGCCCACTTGAATACAGTAAATCCAAAAAGGAAGATCCAGGTTTAAATCATTAAAAGCATTAAAAAATGACCTTTACCTGCAGCAAACATAATCCATTAATAATGTGTCTTGTACTGGATAGATAGTGGGGGATCTTACTCTGGGGATTAAAGGATTGTGGGAACTCAGAGCTGCTGATTCACTTAGAAAGCAGTTTATATCTCAGAAGGGACCATTAAAACAACCCACAAAACCCCTCTATTCAAATGCTCTGCTTTTCTGTTCTCCTTGATAACAATCCTGAAGGGGCACAGAAGAAAGTTCCACCCCCAAAAATGGCAAAGACAAATTTGAGACGTATCAAACTTTGCTTATTATTATTATTTGCATTTGTACACCATACAATTAAAACAAGACAGTGTCTGTCTGCTAGCTTACAATATTAAAAGTTTACAATAATAAAAATGACACACAAGGGGGAAATGACAGAGAGGGGAGGGATGGGGCGAGAGAATCAAACTCACATTCTTAAACAGGTGTTCTTATGCATGCCCAGGTGACACAGTTCGGGAGTAGGAGGTGCCTCGTGGAGTAGGTCTTTTGGCAAAGCTGATGAAATGAATCCTGCTTCCCATCTCTCCCACTGATGCATTCTGGTGAAAGGTGTGAGACAGGAGACCGGATGGAGCTGGCCTGCCACATATTATTTCACCAGATGCTTCCACGTCGTCACAAAGTAGCATTATATTTGGGTCTGCTGAAACAGGCTGCAATATCTGCATGGACAAGTTTTCTGTTTGTTTTTGTTTGTTTATTTGTTTTTGTTGTTCATTTCTAATATGTAATTTCAGATGGTAGCATTACTTTGCAATGTCTACCATCTTTTTAAAGCAGTGGTGAGGAAGGAACCTGTGGCCTTGTAGGTGTTATTGGTCTCCAACCAGACCCACTCAGTCCGACCAATGGTCGGGATGATGGGAGTTGTAGTTCAGCAACATATGGAGGGCATCAGATTCCCCATCTCTGTTCTAAAGGCACATGGATTATTTTTTTAAAAAAAACATAAGTGTATGTGTGTACATCCAACCCTTTTAAACAAATTTAACATGCTCTCCTGGATCGTGGGGGCTAGGGAAATTGTTTAATTGTGCATGCTTCTTATTTACACCACTGACTGTCCATTACTCATCTAGTTACCCATTGAGAATCCTGACCAATTTGTTACAGCTCATCACAGCTTCCCATTCAAAGGACTGACAGGTCTGCTATTGAGCAGGTGCCAGCTATTGCTCAAAGGGCCAGCCTCAATGTGCAACAAAGTGTTGCATTTCCCACCATGGAACTGCAATAAAATGTCCAGGATGCTATTCTATTAGTGTGCATTCATTTTCAAGAATGAATGAGAAACAGCATGTGGTTACATTCACTTGTGCTTCTTTTCCCTTTCACCTTCCTTTTACATGAGGACCTTTTGTTCCATCTGTCTGGAATTTAATAGTTCTGATGCCCTGGCTGAGATTGGGGAGGGGGGACAGCAGAAGGTCTGAAAAATCCGTGCCACTTGAAGGGAAAATGCAAACGTTATCAAGAAGCAGGAGACAAGGATGGGCCTCCATTGAAATCTGTGGCAAAACAAAAAGGAAGTTAATTAAACAAAAACAAAAGATGATGAATGTGACTTTAAAAATGAAATCAACTCAAAACAGTTCCCCCCATGGTACACCTATATTCTTTTGCTTAATTTTATTTATCCTCCGGGAAATAAAAACCATGATTGCATCCTTCTTTCCAAGTATCCTGCCCTGGGAAGCAAGCCTTTTAAAAAGCAATGAAAAATAATAATAGAATGAGGACCTTTTTTTTTTTTTTACTAATTTTTGTCCTAACACAAGGATTTGGAACCTGTTACCTTCTGGATGTTGCTAGATTACAGCTCCCATCAGGTCCAGCTGCTGGCATGCCCATGGTCAGTTGCCCCATTTGATGAACCACAGAATTGCAGGTGGCAGCTTCTCACTGAAATACCTTCATGCCCTGGACTGACTCCTACTACCACCTAGGTAGGTGATTGGAGCTACCTAGGCAAGCGGTATAAGAGGGTTAAGCTGAGCCTAGGTTAAGTAACATGGACTTCCTGAGCCTTCCTCTTTCCTTGGTTATTCTGCAGCCCTCCTGGTCTGCTCCTCCCTCGCCCTTGAGTTTGGGCTTTATTTGGTCCACACTCCTGTCTCCTGGTTTGTGCTGTGGTTTCTGGCCACTGTCACTAGGCTCAGCTCAGACAGCTGCTCCCAGACCAAACCTGACAGTGAATAACCTTGCATTACTTTCTATCTCTCAGCCTAGAAAAACAACAGCCCCAAAATGGAATAGCACTTTGCATGATGAGGGAGGAATTCAGTTTGCTTCACATTTTAATGTGAAGCTATCTAATACACTGTTAGGGACAGTTCCCAAACCATAATGCAGCTGACTTTGAAAGTCACAGCTCTTCTAATTTTATGATGCAATTCTGGAACCAAACAAAAATGTGCATATTGGGGGGGGGTGCATTAAAATGCATGTTTTGGTAATAATAATATGCAAACGTTAGAGAAAAAGGCTTTCAAAATAGTGCATGTTAGGCAAAACTGAGTACCAACATGTGTTTTAGGAGAAATGCATACTCAAATGTTGTCAAAGTTTAGCAACGACTTATTCTTTTGGTGAAACTGATGCATAAATACAACAGATGGAACTTAAAACTGGGGAAAATGAGAAAGTGAAAGTGCCATATTTATCCATCTCCAAGTATCATCCCAGGTCAGGAGAAGAAGAAGAAGAAGAAGAAGAAGAAGAAGAAGAAGAAGAAGAAGAAGAAGAAGAAGAAGAAGAAGAAGAAGAAGAAGAAGAAGAAGAAGAAGAAGACTCCAGCTGCTGGAAATACCTGTGTTATTGCAGTATAACTTAGATGAGATAGCTGTGTTGTAAGAAGAAGGAATTTTCCAAGATGCACTGTGTCTTCAATAAAGTACATTTTCCAGCACCTGGTATTGCCCCTCTCTCAGCCTAGCCTATCTCAAAGGGCTGTTGTAAAAATAAAATGGGGGAGAAACATAAATTCCACCTTGATCTCTTCATAGGAAAGTCTGAATAGGAATGTAGTAGTAGTAGTAATAGAAAGTGCAATTTTTCAGGTTGAAAACATATAAATCTGCAGTGTGAATCTTGAGTTAGGCCAATCTGAAACTTCAGATTGCAAAACCTAAATTGCACAACTTTTCAAGTCCATTGTGGCTCCCACTATTAGCTGTTTGTCAAGTCACCGTGAATACAAGTGCACTTTCCTCCCAGCACTCATTGAAATTCTTCTTAGAAAGCCATCTTGATAACATTCATTAGACTGTCTGAGATTAATCTCTCTGGATTTATTTCCACGCAATGAGATTTATTGACAAGCATGCTTTGGAACATGAACCTCACTTGTAAATCCCTTTTCCAGGTGAATAAAATAGTGCTGGGACATGGAGGAGAAAACAACAGTTCTCAAGAGAAATCCTCCTTACCTGAATTTTTCCTGGGGTATTGAAGTTCTGAATTTCCTGGGATCATCATATCTTTGCAACCATGAGGAGTAAAAGCTTGATTTTTTAAAAAAAATGAAATGTGATATTCTTAGGAAACTGACCGTGTAGTCCTGTACACATCTACTCAGAAGTAAGCCAAGTTCAGTTTCATGAGGTTTAGTCCCAGGTAAGTGTGTGAAGGATTCCTTAGCCTGTCATCCTAAACAACCAAGAATGGGGTGGGGACCAGGAGGGGCTGAATGTGGTACTCGAGACCCCTCTATCTAGTTCTCAGGATTCTCTCAGTCTGTGTCTGCTCCCTAACCACACACCCTCTCCTTAGCCTGCACACCTGCTTCCTAATAGCTTTTTGTTGGCATTCACATGCCCTCCAATATTCCTCAGATGAAAATAGGGCACCTGTGTTTCTGCCACCACTCCCCAGGAGTTCTCACTGCCCCCCAATTGACCCTCATTGACCCCCACTTTTCTGGATCCCCCCCAACCTTCACACAGAACATTTCCCACTAGAGAAAGGGCGAGTGCCATCATTACAGCACATTCGCTACCAGAGCAGGTACTTCTGGGAGTGGGACCCCTTTTGTCCATGCACAGACTCACCCCCTCCCAAGATGGGATCATGTGACAAGTGGATGGGTATCTGTGTCTCTGCGTGTCCATCTCTCTTCTGCCCTGCAGCTGCCCCTTCAGTGTCTGTGCTTCTGCCCCCAGCAGGAGTTCTCACTTCCCTCCAACTGACCCTCCTCGACCCCATTTCTGGCCCACCACCACAGAGCATTTTGTGTGAGGTGAGTGCCACCACCCCAACGGGACACAGCCCACATGCCCTCCACTATTCTGTGAAAACACCTTAATCCCAATTATATTTTATTCTTTGGAAGATTTAAAAAAGGAAAAACACATACCAAAAAATAAATTTTAGAAAGGGGCAAGATTAGCTGCAGATAAACACCTGCTCTCAGCCTGCCCCTCAGAGCTGGCATGTCATGCAAGGCTGGGCCACGGCGGCGGCGGCCTCTCCTCCTCCTCTCCAGCAGCTGCTATGAGCTGCCCAAGGGAGGAGGCTGACAGCGGTGGCCATGGAGAGGCAACAGGATGCTCCTTTGCAGCTGCAGCTGCAGGACAAGTGCTCAGGACAAGCCCTGGCTCCTCCTCTTCCTTGAGCTTTCGTGGCAGTAGCACTAGCAGGAGAAATGGGGACATTCCCAGATCAATTCAGAACCCTGGATGGCTTCGGGGGTACAATCAAACCGTTTGAGAGTTACAGTGCATGCTGTACTCTACTGATACAGGAGGGACGTTTTGTTGCAACTGGGGCAGATGAAGGTGTCCCATGACATTTCTTCTCTCTGTGCTCCTCCCAGCAGTCCCATCATTTGAGAATCCTTCACGATGACCACAGTGCCGGGGAAACAGACAGGTTGTGTATCCACAGCAGTTACCTGAGGAAGAATGACTGCATTTATTTGTCTGTCTCAGGAGACAATACCGGTAGAATACTGTGCCTTCAGGGGTATAATAATAATAATAATAATAATAATAATAATAATAATAATAATAATAATAATAAATAATTTATTATTTATACCCCGCCCATCTGGCTGGGTTTCCCCAGCCACTCTGGGCGGCTTCCAACAGAAAAATAAAATAAAACAATCGATTAAACATTAAAAGCCTCCCTAAACAAGGCTGCCTTCAGATGTTCTCTAAAAGTCTGGTAGTTATTTTTCTTTTTGACATCTGGTGGGAGGGCGTTCCACAGGGCGGGTGCCACTACCGAGAAGTCCCTCTGCCTGGTTTCCTGTAACTTGGCTTCTCACAGCGAGGGAACCGCCAGAAGGCCCTCAGCACTGGACCTCAGTGTCCGGGCAGAGCGATGGAGGTGGAGACGCTCCTTCAGGTATACTGTAACTGGAGAGTTACAGTGCAAATTAGATTGATGTTGCCAGCCTTCAAGTCACGTTTGCCTACATATTTGACACACACAGTTAGTCTGTCAATGGGCCTGGTGCCTAAAGCCAGCTCCCTGTGGAGCATGTTTTTGGGGATCTTGCCATTTTCCATTTTGTGGACATGACAAAGGCAGCATAGATGTTTCTAAGACAGGAGTGCGAACATGCTAGAAATGTGGGCTTGGGAGAGCGTATCTTTGTTTCAGACTCTGTCCTGCCACGTGGTGCCCAAAATCTTCCTGGCACAGCGCATCTAGAAGGTATTGAGATATCACCCCTGGCGGTTGTAAGTTGCCCATGACTCACTTCCATAAATATGCATTTCTGTACAAATTACTTGGCTGGAGAACAGCATTGCAAAATTCAGAGACATGTAAGTTTCAAAGGACGGCTTGGTTTCAGATCTCTTACTGTGTCAGGAAGTGCAAATTGGGCAGCTTTGCCTTTAAATGTAAACAAACAAATTTCTCCTCCATCCCTAGTGGGGATGGGGGTGAGTGCGTGCACACACAAGCCACCGACTTTTGCATGACTGGAATGTAGGCCACTGTACATACTCTAAGTACAGTTACTTCCTCATTGCATCATAGCACAAATTTGCTCCACCCTCGTTTTGTCCCTTGTTCCACTCACCACTGTCAGGTGGCCCCTGGGAGGTTGACCATAAGGCATTGTCCCCCTCAGTCTGAAAACCGTTCCCCGTCGCTCCTATGCATGTGTGCCTGAGAGTAAGTCATATCAAACTCAATGGAGCTTATGAATAGGCATGTATAGGATTACATTTTAGCTTGTCTGTGCAAAGGGCAAAATAAGTTGATGACTGCCTATCAGGTCTTGCTGAGCAACAGTATTTTGCTCTCCCTCCTGTGGCCTCACTTGCATAGGGAACTCATTCTTGATTGCAGTGACAAAGCATTGCTTTATTTTCAGAAGGCAGGGGGCAGCGCCTGGAAAAGTAATGGAATTGTATCTCCTTCACAGTAATGAGCTACCTCCTTCCAGTTTTTGTTCCTTTGTATGGTGATTAATACACAATTTCATATTCGCCCTAGTTGTGTGTAAATAAATTATAGCTGGATGTTTTCTTTATAGCTCTTTGGGAAAGGTTATGATCCCATTTGGCAATACTTATCGTGTGATTGAAGGTTGTTGTGGTCCCCCCCCCTCCTCCTCCCAACATTTCCTCTTCTGCAAAAACACCAGCTGGAAGAATCTCACAAAAGCAAAAAAAAGGGTAACATTTCAATATAGGCCAGAAGGGAATTGTGCAACAGATCTACATGGATATAGAACCATAGGAAGTTGTCTTATTCTGAATCAATCCATCGGTCCGTCTAACTCAGTACTTTCTAGACCAGGGTTCCCAAAATTTGGTTTGCAGACCACCAGTGGCTAGTGAACTTTATTCAAGTGGTCCTGGGCTTGGGAATTGTTTAGGATTTCTTTTCTTCTCGGGGGTGTTGTTGTTGCTGTTATTGATATTAATTTGTTGTATCTTTATTTTAGATCTTCTTAAGATTTGTGTGGAAATTGTTCAATGTGGTTTTTCCGATGTTTTATTTATTGCTTATGACTACTTCTGTTATGTTTGTAACTGTAGGGTTTTTTTTACATGTTGTAAGCTGCCGTGAGCATGGTTTTCACAGGAAAGATGACATACACATAAAAAGATTGGTTGTAGTGAACTTTTTTTAAAAAAAACAACAACAAAAACTTAGCATGTAGCACAACACATTACAATTGCTAAATAACAGGCATAAAAATGATTAAGTGTTCCGCCCAGACCCTGAGTAATTTTCAAGTGGTCAAAAGGGGGTGGGGAGTTTTGGGACTGACAGACAGAGATTCTCTGTGGCTTCAGGCTGGAGAACAATCCCAGGTCTACCTGGAGATACTGGGTTTTGACCTGGGATCTTCTGTATACAAAGCACTGTTTACCATCTGTCTGTCTTGGGAGACAGTGGTAGAGTGTGCCTTCGCGTGTGAAGTCAAACCATTGGAGAGTTACAGCGTCTGCTGTGGCTGTAGAGACCGATATGGGAGAGACATGTTTTGTACAACTGGGACAGATGAAGGTGTCCGGTTGATGCAGGTATACCAGGGCGTTTCTTGTTTCTGCACTCCTAGAAGGCACTACACTGTGGCTAATGATGAAATGGTAAATACAGGCATTTAAAGAATTGGCCGACAGCTTTGAATCAACGTCTGAGAATCAACAGAGTACAACAGGGGGATTTTGCTAGGCTTGCCTAAACTCTTTTGACATCTCCCAAAATTCCTCAGACGTTATGCTTGGCAAGGAACTTCTGAGTTGGCTCCAAAGGTTAAGAGGGGACTAAAGATTGGATGGAACCTAGGAATGTGGAGAACTTTGTCTCCCTTCTCTGTAAGAATGTCACTACTTCATTGGATACTTTATGGTAGGGCTGCAAGATGGCATTGTTTTCCCATTCTGCCCTGTAGTTGTCTCATACAGCACTGTTTCCATTCCACTGCAGTTCAGCTTCTGCCAAAATCCATGTTGTTCATCTCACTGTCTGCTGCGGCATAAATATGTAACTTACCTTATTTACCTAATTAATTACATATAATATGTAAAGTGCATTGTCACCCAAGCATGAGGTTGCCAGAGCTTAGACCGTCAGTTGGAGAAAGAGATGTAGCTCTGTGGTAGAGCATCACATTTGTATGCAGAAGACCCTGGGTTCAATTCCCAGCATCTCCAGCAAGGTTGGGGAAAGACTTCTTCTTGAAGCCCCGAAGATTATCTTCTAGTCAGTGTAGGGAATACTGAGCTAGATTGACAAGTGGCCTGACTCAGTATAAGGCAGCTGCCCATGTTCTACATTTTTATGACAGGAGCAAATATTTGCAGCATTCCTACCAATAACCAACAAAACAGCAATGTGCAGGACTGGCAGAATTTGTTGCTATACAGCCAAAGATAAATACGTGCATATGTGTGTGCTCCTGTCTGAGGTTCCAGATGGACCTAATGTGTCATCTCTGTTTACACTGTGGTGTATCTCCTCTAGGCAATGGACAGGTTTTTCCTTTTGTTCTTTGACAGACCTTTTATTCACACATGGCTGCAGTCTTCTGTCTTGCTCTGAGCCTGCTGTGTTAACAATCAGATGGTGTTTAAGACTGAGCAGCTGCCGGGTTAAATGACAGGAGAATGTAGCAACTAGGTAGCAGGTGGGCATGTTCTTAGGTCCCAAGTTAGACTTAGATTAGGCTTTATTTTCTGCGCTGCTTTCCAACCAAAGTGATTGCATTTGAAACAGCTTGCAATATACAAAACACATTACTGCCTCTAATGGCAAACTCAGGTTAGATATTAAGCAGGAAGAGGGTGCCAGGGGTCAGGAGGTGGTGTCCCATGAGCTGTGGTGCCTCTAAAAGGCACATCAGTCCTGAAGGAGAAGCAAGAAATGATGAGTCTGTGGGTGAGCAAAGAGAGTGCCTGGCAGCAAATACATTGTTCCCCAGATGCAGAGTTATCAGTGGCCTATTGACCTCACAGTGGCAGAGAGGCTCATCCAGCCCTAGAGGAAATGGGGGCATTGAGCGGTTTGGAGGCCTCACACAGCATACTAAGCTCCCGCTCTCTCCAGGGGCCATCACTATGGAGTGAAATAGGGTCCCTCCCCACACACCTAAGTATTCCCGGAGATAAAAATTTATTATTATTAATAATAATAATAATAATAATAATAATAATAATAATAATAATAATTTATTTATTTATACCCCGCCCATCTGGCTGGGTTTCTCCAGCCACTCTGGGCGGCTTCCAACAGAAAAATGAAATAAAATAATCTATTAAACATTAAAAGCCTCCCTAAACAGGGTTGCCTTCAGATGTCTTCTAAAAATCTGGTAGCTGTTTTCCTCTTTGACATCTGATGGGAGGGTGTTCCACAGGGCAGGCGCCACCACCGAGAAGGCCCTCTGCCTGGTTCCCTGCAACTTGGCTTCTCGCAACGAGGGAACCGCCAGAAGGCCCTCGGTACTGGACCTCAGTGCCTGGGCAGAACGATGGGGGTGGAGATGCTCCTTCAGGTATACTGGACCGAGGCCATTTAGGGCTTTAAAGGTCAGCACCAACACTTTGAACTGTGCTCGGAAACGTACTGGGAGCCAATGTGTTATGTGGTCTCGGCGGCCTCTCCCAGTCACCAGTCTAGCTGCCGCATTCTGGATTAATTGCAGTTTCCGGGTCACCTTCAAAGGTAGCCCCATGTAGAGCGCATTGCAGTAGTCCAAGTGGGAGATAACCAGAGCATGCACCACTCTGGCGAGACAGTCTGCAGGCAGGTAGGGTCTCAGCCTGCGTACCACATGGAGCTGATGGACAGCTGCCCTGGACACAGAATTGACCTGTGCCTCCATGGACAGCTGTGAGTCCAGAATGACTCCCAGGCTACACACCTGGTCCTTCAGGGGCACAGTTACCCCATTCAGGACCAGGGAGTCCTCCACACCTGCCCGCCTCCTGTCCCCCACAAAGAATAATTCTGTCTTGTCAGGATGGTATCAAAGTGCTTTCACTATATGGTGTGAATATGGCCAGGATCTAGAGCAGGCGTCGGCAACACCTCCATGGGCCAGAGGATTCAAACGGACTATCGTCCGTGGGCCGGATATGGGCGAGACATGTGCAGAACCGATTTCCGATGCCGCGCTGCCCATGTCTGGGACGCTGGAAATGGATTCTGCGCATGCCTGTGGCTGCCAGACACGATTTCCAGCATCTGTGCAGCCGCAGATGTGATTTTCAGTGCCATTCGTCGAGTCCCCGCACCACTCTGCTGCAGTTTAGTGCAGTGTGCGGGGGACTTGCCAAGTGGGCGGCTCGGTTTATGGGCAGCCCTTGGGCCAGATAAATGGCCTTCATGGGCCACATCTGGCCCATGGGCTGGACGTTGCCAACCTATGATCTAGAGCAGGCATGTCCAACAGGTAGATCGTGATCTACCGGTAGATCACTAGACATCTGCAGTAGATCACTGGTTGATCATTGGCTCCCTCCAAAGAAGCTCAACAACTGTGGCTCCCCTAAAAAAAGCTCAACATTTTACCTCCTCCCTGAAAAAACTCAACAACTTTGACCCGACCCCCCCCCCCCAAAATGGGCCTTCCTCCTTCCTAAAAAAAAAGCTCAATCTGAACCCCCAAAAGGGGGTAGATCACTGCCAGTTTTAGATTGCAGTCTCTTGGGAGTTGGCCACCCCTGATCTAGAGCTTCTGTTTAGCTAACTTTAGCCTTTTGCCTCTCTTTCTCCTCTGAAAAGATCTAAGTGTGCCATCAGCACACTTTGTGGAAGTCAATTTCCTAAGTCAAAGATGCATTACATACTTTCTTCTCTCTGCCCTGAATGCTCTGCCAACCCATTGGGTTGGGTGAGCCCAAGTTTCTAGTAACTGTTTCAGTGTTATTGCCTGGCTGGAATGGGTCAAACTCTGTTAATGCCTCTGGCTTGCATAGGTGGAGAGAAAAGTGTGTGCGAGTGTGTAGAAACCTCTGACTTGTGTGCTTGGAGGGGTATGTAGCCTACTGTATAAAGGTAAAAATTACATCTGTTACTCCACTCAATTTTGCTTCTGGCCATGCTCACCACCAGCATGCAGCTCCTAGAAGGTATCAATATGGCCCTTGGGCTGAGAACATTCTCTCCCTTCTCCTGGTTCTACCACGTGTCCCTACCGTTTTCACCTACCATTTCACCAAACCAAGAAGTCCTCAATTCACTATCCCAATTGATATGCGAAGTTCTCCAGCCCCATATTCTTTATGGCTGCCCTTTCTATTTTGGTGTGTCATTAAAGATTTCAGCCTCCTGCAAACAAAGCATGGATGGGAGCTTAGCCTCCCAGCTCCCTTGTGGCTCCCTTCAAGGCCCTTTCTTTTATTGGTCCAGCCCTGCAAAAATGACAGTTACTACCCTGAGAAACACACCGTTTCCCATTGCCCTTTTATTCCTTCAGATAAAAAATAGAAGCAGCATGTTCTGCATGGCGAGGGAGCCAAGGGTACGCAGCATGCGGCAAACGTTTGGAAAGAGAGCAAGCAGCAGCAGCGGCACCCCCCACAAACCAGCTCACTTCTGCAGTCAAATGATTCTTTTGGACCTCCAAAGGACACTAATGAGACCTGAAGAGGGGATTCAAAATCAAACCAGAAAATATTTCATGACCAGATTGTTTTGTATCTCTGGAATTTTCAACACCCAGGTTGCTTTTTGGGCTGAGACACCAATCAATTTTATGTGAACTCCTGGCACAAGTAAGCAGCCTCAGAAATTACTTTTCAGATCTGAAAACAAAGCCGACCCATTACTACGTAGTGTAAATGTTGAGCACATTTAAAGGGCTTTTAGTTCTTTCTCTCTGTGGCTGCAATATTTCAGGAGTAGCATCATTGCTGTCAAGGGGTGTCCTCCTATTATAATGCACTAAAGGTCAAACAAAGCCTTTTAAATACTTTTAAAATAAAGTGTGCTTAACACCAGTCTTTTCCTTCTCATCTTTTTCCTCTCCATTAATTTATAGCAACTGGATAGGTACCTGATCTTGATTGGGAATGTGGCATGCAAGGAGGTGGGTATTCACTCATGTGCATATTATTATTATTATTATTATTATTATTACTACTACAGAAGTAGATGACATTTTTAGGCAATGGAGGGTGTAACCTTCCAAAATGCAGACAGGCCCTTCCACGAGTTTTCATGTGGAGGACTTTACAAAAAAAAAATTTGAATAAAAACTTTAAATTTTCTGCCAGACATAGATGCAATTTGCAGATGTGGTTGCTTCTTCTGAGAGGAGGAAACCTGACAAATGTCAGAATGATAAGTGTGGTGGTTTTCCTGCAAGAGCCGATGTTAGCATTGCAGAATTGGTAAAACAGAAATCTCCTACCTCCCCATGTGTTTTGTGGGCAATCAGTCTGAAAACCTGGTGACGTGAGAGAGATGCCTCTGGGTAGGTGGGTAATTAGGCTGGCAATGATCAACACACCTGGGAGCTCATTTATGGGACAGGCAGGCCTGGCTGAGTAGAGGGAAAGTACCAGTCCTGGAGAGGGAGGAAAATATTAATATTATATTAATAACAAAGGACAACAATAATTCAGTGTAATGAAATCCCAGGTCTCCTAAAAGTGAAGAGAAGAGGATGCAACTTTGCAAAAGTAAACCAAAACAAGGAGGAAAACAACTGAGCATGAATAAGAAAAGCTACAAACACATGCACATGCTTCATTTGTGACCTATTTAATTAATGCAATTAAACAGCCAATAATTAATCTGTAATGTCAAGCAAAGAAAACAAAACTGCCCCCCTTTCCAATCAATTCCAGAAAGGGAAGGAAAAAGAGAGGTTCTGTGTATACACCTGTGACAGTCAGATGATGATGATGATGATGATGATTTCGAGCATTACCCTCCCCCTTTCACCATAAGGTGTCAGGACAGGTTACAGTAATATAAAAATCCAGCATTAAAAGTTGTTAAAACAAATTAGAAGTGGGGGAAAGGGTGAATTCAGTCATATCCTTGTGTTAACCGGGTAAGCTACGCCAGACAAAAAAGGGCCACACCACTTTCCCACTGCCAGGCTCAGCTGTAGATAACCGTTCAAGTTGAGCTAAGAGATACCAAGCATGAGGTGTGCCAGCAGAGTGTGTCAGAGTTGAGGGCTCAAGCCAGCAGTCAAAGCCAAAAAAGGAAACCCAAACACCCCAGAGTGAGGAAGACTGCCCAGGACAATACTCTCAAGTCACAGTTGTGGTGTTGGGGGAATTGAAAAGGGGTTCCTAGACTAAGGTTACTAGACGTCCCCGTTTCATAGCTGTCAAGTTCTCCCTTTTTTAAAAGGGAAATCCCCTTATGCTGAATAGGCTTCCTCGCGAGAAAAGGGAAAACTTGACAGCTATGCTCCGTTTCCTAGGGACAGTCCCCGGATTTACAAATCAGTCCGCTGACAAAATCCATCTATTTAGTAGGAAGTTGAAAAGTGTCCCCTGATTCATTGAAAGAAATCTGGTAACCTTATTCTAGACTGAAGAGATCCCACCCAGAAACTCAAAAGAAAAGGATGCAGGCTCCAAGTGGAAAGATAGGCCTTTCCTGAAATACAAATGTGCATAGGGACAGCTTAAAAAATAAGGAGGCTGAGAAAAACATCCAAAACATCCAGATTACACACATTATTTCTAAACAACCCATCAAATGATTACAACTTTCCCATAGAAATTACAACCCATAGTCATCAGTAGCTCTTTTGGCTAGCCAACCACAGTTTTCTCCTTATAATAATGCGTGATCACACATTGTCATCCTTCAAGGTCTAATTTAATTTCTGATTAATTATTCTATTATTTGCACATGTACAAACATCTATTCTTAATAATCAATGATTCACATATCCATTCTCTACATTAACTTAAATTCAATTATACTGTTCTGCCTAGCCAATCTCCTTTCGTATATTCTCAACTTTTCATTCTTTCACATTAGAATACAGGATGTTTCTAATATTAGAATACAGGATGTACTTGAAACAATCTCTCTCTTTTTTTTTACTAGAACGGGTTGGTTGAGAGTTCATACATGGATTGCTAAACAGCACTTCTAATATCGAATGTGGAGCTTTAACAAACAAAATGGAGTTCTAACAGAGAGATAATGGGAGATGAGACATTCTCGTTCACTGGTAGCTTACCACAGGCAGCAGCCACACAGAGAGTGGATGGTTCCTGTTTCTAGATCAGGTCTTACCTTCCAAGTCCCGGACTGCAGAATCCGGGACCGGCAGCCGTGTGACACCGGATGTTGCGTCGACGTAACTTCCAGTGTCGCTTTGCCCTTCTATGGGCACCAAAAATGGCCGCCGGCGGCTTCGAAAATCACTTGTACGCTTGTCAGGAAGTGCGTCGACGCAACTTCCGGTGTCGCTCCGCCCATCTATGGGCACAAAAAATGGCCACCGCCGACACCGGAAGCCGCATCTATGCACTTCCGGACATGCATAGATGCGACCTTTGAAGCCGGCGGCTGCCATTTTTTGTGCCTATAGAAGGGCAAATTGGAAAGAAAGAAAAATGGCCACCGGCAGGAGAAAATAACGGAGAAAAACGGGAGACGAAGTGATATGGGGGACCACCGGGAAAAGGTAAGTAAAAACGGGGGTTTCCCAGGGAAAACGGGGTACTTGGCAGCTATGGACCAGGTATTTCCTGTTACATACTGGGCATGAGGCAGTAAGCCTGGCACACTTCCATATCTTCCCTCTTCAAAGGGATGAAGACAAGTTGACTCCTGCTCTTTGATGGGGCTAGCCCTACCATTATTAGGCAGAGACTTGAGATGTCATGAAAAGGCAGCAAATAGTTGGTGACTTAATGTATTATTGTTGTACTTTTATTGGCAGTGGTGGGATTTTCTACCTAAGGTGCCAAAGTAAGTTGACCAGCCCTGGATGCTTTATGATGGCCTATACTGTACTTGTAATGCCTAAGAAAGGTTTAGCGAAGTGAAGTAGTTGACCAGCCTTGGATACTGTGCTCCTTGCAAAATGTCTTGGCCTGCTCCTGCCCTTGGAGGAGGTGGGAGGGAGTGCAAATATCATGACTTATATGGGGCGGGAATGTGGCTTTATTTTTAACTAGAGTGTCTGGAAGTAATTCACCACCCTTAATTGGGTTTCTGCTGCTCACAAATTTCCCTGATTTGATTGTGGCCCAATTCTTTTCTCTTCCTCACTGACCTTGTCAGGAATAGCCTCCCCACCCAACATGCACCTCAGGCTCTTCATTCCAAGCAAGTGAAATGATCTGATAAGGGGTAATTTTCCCCGGGGTTACTAATGCTATTATTTCTACTATAGCTTAGTATGTGGGTATCGCAGCAGCGATACCCACAGTGCTCTAGGTTACAGTAAAATGAAAGGCATGGATCTTTGGTATTTAGAGGCCGATTAGTTCAAGCACCACCAACCCATTGATTCACTTGCAACTTTCTTTTCTGAACGTACTCAGACTGGCAGCAGCACTCAGGAGGAGCTCCTTTCTGGCTGTGATCTCTAAGACTGGAGATGTGGAGATTTGAACCTGGGATCTTCTGATTATATTGGCTAGAGTGTCATGATTAGAGTGTTGGATTAGGGCCTGGAAGACCAGGGTTCAGCCATGAGGTTTACATGGGGACCATGGGCCAGTGACAGGCTTCCATCCTTACCTTACATTGTGAACAAAATATGGGTCAGGGGAAAGCTTGGCAGATGTGGTAACTCAGCTGGGCCATTACTGTTTCAATCTGGCTTTTCTTTAAAAAAAATCTAAAAGATATTTGAAGCAAGGCTGCCCAAGCCTTATTCATAAGCCCCCTCCCACTCATCTCCAATTCTTATTTTTTGCTCTGCCCCCCCTCAAAAAGTCCTTTGGTTTCATCCCTGTTTTATCCACCTACTGCAAGCCACTCCTCCAAACAGAGGTGCTGATTTGAATAAAATATTGGAGGGGGGCAGGTAAGCCCTGCGCCACCCTGCTTAATCAGTCACTTGACGAGGTGTACGCACACCATTTGAATGGCAATGCACATCAACATGGGGGGAGCCTGGCCCCCTCAAATGTTTTATTGGGGGCTGAAGGGGTTTTATTGGGGGACCTCAGCCACTAGGAGTTGGTTCCTATGACTCCAAATAAGCAAAACAGGTCCATTTCGCAAGGTGTGCTGTACAGCATTATCATCTGTTTGCTTGAACTCTGGCACTCTTCTGAACTCTGTTTGCTGAAGCTGACCCCAACTTGCATGATCAGATTAACTGGGAGGTTTTACACTCATTTCACAAACCGCAGGAGCCCTCAGCAATGAAAAAGAAAAGCTCCCTTGCCTCCTTTGCCTTCACTTCCGCATTTTGATTGTTATATTTCACTCTAGCAGAAAGGGTATGTCTTGACTGGGCAATTGATTTTAAATCAAACGGCTTTATGCTTCTGACAGCTGTTGTGAGCAACGAAGGAGTGTGTGCGTATGTGTGTGTAAGGAAGCTGTGAGATCTTCTCTCACTGAGGCCCGGCTGCTTGACTCTTCCCTCCAGCCCTCCCTCTCTATCTGTGAATGACGAGTGTCAGACACAACTCTGAGCTGCATCGGGGCACTTTGTATCCTCATCCTGTGTATTGATTTGCTTTTATTGCTTAAGCCTTCCCACTGCACCAAAGAGAACTGGAGCATCTTGACCCTGCTGGGTTAAAGGAAGCCCAAGGAGGCCTGGGGAACATGTGTTTCAAAACAAACTGAACAACAAAGTTGCTCATGAATGCTCTGGTCTGATGGAGTCATGCTGTGCTGGAGGCTGTGAAGTTATATCTATTTTTGAGAGAGAGGGATGAATTAAAAAAAATGCAATAGGAAGTACACAGCTAGCAACAGAGGTCTAGAGGACTTGGGTATCTAGGGTTCCAACTGGAAGCCCTTGAAGGTCATGAAACGTGCTCAGATGTTTCTGTATGTCAAGAGCAATTCCTTATGGACTAGTGCAGGCATCCCCAAACTGCGGCCCTCCAGATTTTTGGCCTACAACTCCCATGATCCCTAGCTAACAGGACCAGTGGTCAGGGATGATGGGAATTGTAGTCCAAAACATCTGGAGGGCTGAAGTTTGGGGATGCCTGGACTAATGCCTTAGACCAAAGGTTGCACAACCTGTGGCCCAGCAGTTGTTGTGGGATGTCATTTCCCATGAGGCCCAGCCAGCATCGCCAGGTCAGGGATGGTGGGACTAGTTGTCATCAATGCCTGAAGGGCCACCCGGTTTTAGTCGAGCAGTCCTCTGGCATTAGATCCCCTCCCAACTTACAACAGTCACCATTATACTAATGCAAAGGTGACTCTGTTGTGTTGTGGTGGATCTGATGCAATGTAATGCAACGGTGACTAGGGAGGCTAATGACGTTTGCTTATTCCCTGGCTTGGAAGAGAACTTCAAATGCATTATGGGGCAACCATCAATATTTGATAGTTATTCTCTGGCTTTGATTGTAACCCAAGCTGGAGAAGATATTTACTCTTTTTTGTAGTCTGTTGCCCAACCACTAATACCCATGGGGAGCCTGGGAAAATGAGTTCCTGGTTTCTGTGACACTAACATTCTTAATAGCAGGGACGAGGGGAGGGAGGGAAGGAAGGAAGGAAGGAAGGAAGGAAGGAAGGAAGGAAGGAAGGAAGGAAGGAAGGAAGGAAGGAAGGAAGGAGTAAAAAGAGGCACAGAGAGACAGATAGAAGAGACTGCTGAGGCCTCCAGAGCTCCACCAGGCCACAAGAGGAAGAAAAGGATAGGAGAGGTAACATTCTTGCTGGAGATGCAACAAACACAGCAGGATTTGTGAATTCAGAATTGAGTCCAGCAAAACAAGCTCAATTTACTAGGGCTGTGTATAGGCCATCTGGTCATATTTGTGACTCCAATTCGTAAAACCTGAATAGGCCTGATCAAGTCCGACTTGATCTGGATCCAGATCCGGATTTGACAAATCTCCAGAAATCCAATTGACTTGCTTTGAGAAACAAAAAAATGGCCATAACATTATTGTTTTTAACCCAAGGACCTGAAATTTGGAGACATGGTAGCTCTGTAGAGGGATTAAATCTTCCCAAATTGCAGATATGTAGCTCCAGGGGTTTTCATGCTAACCACCTTAAAAAAAAGATTATGAGTGTACAGTCATGCCAGTTCTCATGCATTATGATATCATCCTGAATTCAGAAGGCTGTGGCTAATTGATATGCCCACAAGGTTTAACTGACTACTTAAAAAATAAAATAAAATTGTGTAACCCCAGTTGGCTACAAAACACATAATGCATCCTTTTTGCAGTTTGTGACTAGCAACTGGAGATGATAATGATGGTGGTGTAGATAGATGATAGATGATAGATAGATAGATAGATAGATAGATAGATAGATAGATGATAGATAGATAGATAGATAGATAGATAGATAGATAGATAGATAGATATAGATAATAGATAGAATCCACACAAAATATTGTGAGAAGAGGTTCTAAGATTAGAGTGCTTGTTGGTTTGCACTTAATTCTTACTGTAGGAGAAAGGAATCTTTGCTGGGTTCAGGCACTTCCCAATCTGACCCTCTTCCCCTTCTCAACAAATGATTTGTCCTCTTATGTATTTCCTTTATTCCAATTACCATCCTAACTATACCATCAAGGAGTTCAGTGATCAATTGTGAGCAATGGCCTTAGCACAACAAGGCAAAGCAAGACTTCCACCATGGACAGCTCCATGCAGGGCTCAGCCTGAAGACTCTGGAAGACAGAGAGCAAACACTGGCAGGGGGAGAGGCAGAGGGAGAAGTCTGTGGTGACTCGCAGGTCAAGCTTGTAATCAGAGGGAATGATTTTACCCAGAAAGCACATCCCCTTTAGTTCTTAACACCCAAATGAACTTTAAAAGTGCCTAGTGCAAAAGCCCCTGGACTTGCTTGTCTGCAATTTGGCAGCCTTCTTACTGAAGGATACAGCTCTCCTCCACAGAACACTAGGGGAGAGATTCATTTTTAACTATCCCTAAACTGTAGCAGCTGTCACTATGTTGAAACCATTCTAAAAATTTGTCAGAATCCATTTCTTCGGAAGGAACTGATGTGCCTACAAATTTTATCAAATTTTGTTCAAAAATAAAAAAGTAATAGACTTAAGGAGAGAAAGAGCAAATTTTAAAAGTGCTCAGAACAAAAATATCCTACACCTATTTGTCTATAACTCGGCAGGTTTTATCCACTCTGGATAAAAGGACTTGGAACTGATAGCCTTCCAGTTGTTGTTGGACTGCAACTCCCATCAGCCCCAGGCAGCATGGCCAATGGTCAGGGATGATGGGAGTTGTAGTCCAGCAACACCTGGTGGACCACAGATTAGCCATCCGTGGTCTGCACTCACTAGAATTCTCAGACAGGGGCATTTCCCTGCCATGCTGGGAACGGATGCTGGGGTTCAACCTGGGACCTCATGCACACAAAGCATGTGTTGTGTCACTGAGCTATGGCCCTTCACTGAATAATGCCCCTTTCCACAAGCGGGAACAGCAGCCACCTTACGAACCCATCAGAATTAATTCAGACTAGTACAATATGTGCCAAGCAGTTTGTATTTAACATATGCCATTTTGAGATGTGTCCCCTTCATGCACAAGCTCTTCTCAACTCTGCCTTCTCTGGAAGGTAGATTTGGCCTCGAGGGTGACTCACTGTGTTGTGGAGAAGGATCGCTAGAATAAAAAGTGCTTAGCTTGTCCTTAATGATCCTACCTACATCTCCTTGCGCACACTGCAACATGGCCCCATCCTCCGCTCTGCTTGCCTGTTTCGGTTTAACATCTTCAGGGGCAGATGAAAAATGAAGGTAGGTGCAGAGACAAACTGTGCTTTTGATTGATAATGTTTAGCAGCAACACAGCCCAGGTCTCCTCCCTCTCCCCACTCCCCCACCCACATGCGAATTTGTTCAGATGTTGCTGTCGCTGTACTGAAACCTTTGAAACAGTCACAAGAGAGAAAGAGAGAGAGAGAGAGAGGCGGCAGGAAAATTACATTTCTGATGCTACCCAGCATTTTGACCTATTGCAATTGATAGTGATACTGAGTTGCTATAGCAACCGCAGAACCTCAAAAATGGTCCTGAGTTTGTGAACAAGGATGAGGATGCCACATTCTAAGAAACTCCTGCAATGTCTAGATAACATGATGACTCTAGATAGGAACCTGGTAGGGAAGCAATCCCCGTGGTTAATTTCTTTTTAAAAGGGGTATGGGGGGTGGTGAGCTCGAGATTCCAGAAGATGGAATTGATTTTTTTTTGTTATGCTAGAGAGTATTAGGATAGACAGATTATTTTATTTTATTTTATTTTTAAAAAATGTCTAGGAGCATATAAATCTATATATTTCTGGTCTGTACCACTTTAGCATATTTTTACCATAATTTTATTGCATTCTGTTTCCAGGTTAATCTGAATTTAATTTTTTTAAAAAAATTTTTTCTAAAAAACATATTATGAATGTATATTTTCTCTCAAAATAGGCATCAATTTGATATGTTCAAACTGCCCAGACTAGCATCAAAACATTTGAAGAAGTGCAAAAACTGATGGAAATCTAAGTTTGGACATATTAACCCAAGAGATACAAATCGAGCCATTTCATGTAGGAATTTGCAATGACCAGATTCTTCAGTCCCCATTGGGACCCAGTTCTGCTCACTCCATCTCAAAAAAGATTGTTGCAGAGCTTGTAAAAAGCATCAGGAAGGAGCAAGCATCCTCAGGCCTGGAGGCCAAATGTCCTCTCTGTCTGGCCCTCAGATGTCTCCAAAGGCTGCATCCCTAACCAGTCTGCATTACAGTGATGCCTCGCAAGATGAATTTAATTCGTTCCATGAGTCAATTCATTTTGCGAAAAATTTGTCTTGCGAATTGCGGTTTCCCATGGGAATGCATTGAAATTTCCTTTTTTGCCCATAGGAACACATTAATTAAATTTCAATGCATTCCTATGGGAAACCACGATTCTAAAGACAAATTTTTTGCAAAATGAATTCGTATTGCGAGTCACCATCAGATGCGTCTTGCGAAAAATTCATCTTGCAGGGCATTCGTCTTGCGAGGTACCACTGTACAACCTCCTTGAGTGCCTTGCCTGACCTGAGTGCATCCTTGAACTCTCATAATGTCTCCTAGTTGTCTGGATGGAGGATAAGGAAGATTCCATGAGTCTCTGTGGAAACTACCATAACATATAAAGTTGAAATTCCATTCTCTGCTGCCATCACTGCCGTGTGGCTCACAAAAGCTTGCCCAGATGGGAACTGGTCTGAACAATGTTCTTCACGCCTGGGTTGTGGAAATGATCAAAAGGTCAGAGCATCTCCCGCATGAGAACAAGCTAAAGAGTTGGTATATTTTAGTTTACAGAGAAAGCTGGTATAGAGGGACTTCTGATAACAGATGGGTAGATGAACACACAGCATGAATAAAGAGTACAGAGAAAAGTTGTGTTTACCAGCTGATACGATGCTTCAACATCCCTCCCTCAATTCCTTGAGTGTAGAGCCCTGGTAAAATCATTCCCTCCAACTAGAAATTAGACCCATCCATCACAAAAAAAGCTCCACATTCTCCTTCACCTCAACTTAGCATTTTCCTTATACGGCAACTTTGGGAGAAAAGTTTCGGTTTTTGCATAAATAAATAAATCTGGTTCTCTGAAGCTTCTCAAAACACTTTGGAGGTCACACTTTGCTTGGGAATACTTGGAGGAGATCCTCCTTTGACTTCAACAATTGCCAGATTGGTCTACAGCAACCCTGTTTAAGTTCTTGATGTGGAAATTATCGGATATATATATATTTTTGCATTCCCCTAGTATTTAAATGTACTTTGGGTGGAGTTTTTTTGTGGATTAATGTGAAACAGGATGGAATAGACTTATGAGAGCACTCATGTAAAAGGAACATAAACTGGAAATAGAATTTAAAAATTCCTTCCTGTAGCACCTTAGAGACCCACTAAGTTTGTTATTGGTATGAGCTTTCGTGTGCAGGCCAATCACCCATTCCTACTACCCTTCTGAGTAATACCCCTCCCCACCCTCTCACTATATATAAGGGCCTGGTGACTTCTGTTTCAGTGTATCTGAAGAAGTGTGCATGCACATGAAAGCTCATACCAAGAACAAACTTAGTTGATGTCTAAGGTGCTACTGGAATGAATTTTTTAATTTTGTTTTGACTACGGCAGACCAACACCTACGGCAGACCTACGGTACCTGTAACTGGAAATAGAATGGTTTGTGACCTTAGCTGTGACCTTTTGATAATTTCATTTCTGGCTTTGTGTCTTCATTCTGGGGTGATCTGCACTGCATTTGTATGGATGTGGTGTTAGCTTGATCTGGAGTCACATTCAGAGTAATATTCACTGATTGTCAGGATTCGTGTGCATCCCTCAGCAATGGGCCCACCAAGACAATTACCCTTCCACAATTATCATTCTGACAATTTCTGAAAGGCAGCTATTGTCCCTTATGACAGTTTGATAAGCAGCCAGCATCTTCTGTTGATTGTTATGGAAATGGGTGATGACTTTCTTAACGAAGTAGTTAGTTCAGCTTTGGTGTTCATGTTGGGCCAGAATGTCTTTCACTGATTTTATCTGTCTGACATCATTTACATAACAATACACTGACTTCATCTCAGCAGTTCTTTTGGCATGGGTTACCTCATTGAGTGACCCTTCAAGGTACTGATCAAAAGAAAACCTCCCCACATCAAAGTCTTTGCATAATTTACCAAGTACACTTAATAAGTTTAGAAGGAAAGTGGTTTTGCATTAAGGGTTTCAGGAAGAGTCTTGGTTATCATTGGAACCAGGCCTATGGCAGCAACCATGCTGCCTCTCACAAGGTAAAACCTAATAAAAAATTCCTTCCAGTAGCACCTTAGAGACCAACTAAGTTTGTCATAGGTATGAGCTTTTGTGTGCATGCACACTTCTTCAGATACACTGAAACAGAAGTCACCCGACCCTTATGTACAGTGGAACCTCGGTTTAGGAACACCTTGTTTACAAATTTTCGGTTTGCGAACGCCGCGGACCCATCTGGAATGGATTAATTCACTTTCCATTACTTTCAATGGGAAAGTTCGCTTCAGTTTATGAATGCTTCAGTTTATGAACAGACTTCCGGAACCAATTACACCCATGCTTCGGGTTAAGTACGCTTCAGATTGAGTACTCTGTGGACACGTCTGGAACGGATTAATCCACTTTCCATTACTTTTAATAGGAAAGTTCGCTTCAGTTTATGAACGCTTCAGTTTATGAACAGACTTCCGGAACCAATTGTGTTCATAAACTGAGGTACCACTGTATAGTCAGAGGGTGGAAAGGGGTATTACTCAGAAGGGTGGTGGGAATGGGTGATTAGCTGATAGGAGTGGTAAACCTGTTGATGACTGTTAACGACTGTCAATGGCTGCAATTGGTCTTGCAGGAAAAAGCAAGGGGTGAGGTGCTAAAGAAAGCTTGATCATGTATAATGAGATAAGAATCCAGTGTCCTTGTTCAGACCAGGTCTCTCCATGGTTTTAAGCTTGGTAATGAGTTGCAATTCAGCAACTTCTCTTTCCAGTCTGTTTCTGAAAATTTTCTGTAATAAAACAGCTATTTTGAGATCTTGTATAGAATGTCCTGGGAGATTGAAGTGCTCTCCTACTGGTTTCTCTGTCTTGTGATTCCTGATGTCAGATTTATGTCCATTTATCCTTTGGCGTAGGGTTTGGCTTGTTTGTCCAATATAGAAAGCTGAAGGGCACTGTTGGCATTTGATGGCATTTGATGGTAAAACCTGTTGATAAAAACAACTGTGTTGCCAACACTCACTTGCAATGGCTCTCCATGGTTCCAGGCAGGTTCCAGGCAGTGTGATATAATAATTAGTGTTAGACTAAGACCTAAGTCTCTAGAGTTCAAATCCCCCTTTGGCCATGAAGCTCAAGAGTTGACTTTGGGTCATTTACCATCTCTCAGCCTAACCTACCTCACAGGGTTGTTGTGAAGTAATATGGAGATGAGGTGAACCAAGGGAAGTCCAGGGGAAAGCATCATGAGATAATTTATTCCATGGGGCTTCTTCAATTAAGAAAGCATTTTCAGTCAGGGAGACTGCAGAGTGCTGGAGAACTGTTTACTAAAAAGTAAAGCACACACGCCACCTCCAGCCATCACACAATGAAAAATTAAGCTCAGAACCCCTCACTGTCTAAAATTCTAAATGAAATTCTAAAGTGACTCAAGAATGGGGCAGAGCAATGGAAGCCTCTTTGGCAGGGGAATGAAACTTTTTGCAAAACTGCAGGACAGACTTCAGTACAGCACAATTTAAAACAAAGAACCTGTTGACATTTAACTCAGTTTTTCCAAGGAGCCCAGCAAACCTACCATGTAAGCGCCCCTCTTCCAACTCTCCCCCTTTCAAATAGGGAAGAAGGGCTCTGTCAGTTGTGACAGGAGTAATTCCCAGAGTTTGTTTAAAACAAAAACAAAAAACAAATCCTTGGTTATAGAAGGTGGCTGACTCAAGTTCTCAAAGAGAACAAACTAAACCTTCAGTTCTAGGCACAATTACCTGGGAGTAAGTCCCACTGAATGTCCTATGCACACTTATCTAGGAGTACAGTCCCTTTTGAGTAGACATGTGTAGAATAACACTGTTAAGAGCCCCTTAGCTAGAAACCAGAATATCTGCATCCATTAGGCCATGCTGTGAGCCAGCTGTCTAAGAAAAGGTTACAGGTAGGTAGCCGTGTTGGTCTGGATCGAAGTAAAATAAAAAAATTCCTTCAGTAGCACCTTAAAGACCAACTAAGTTTTGCTCATACCAAAATAAAAACTTAGTTGGTCTTTAAGGTGCTACTGAAGGAATTTTTTTATTTGTCTAAGAAAAGTTACAGATACAGATAATGGTTATTCTAAGACCAACCTTGCAACTATTCAAAAGTGGAAACTCGGGGTGGGGATTTTTATAGAGTCAAGCAAGAAGGCTATTCATGTCTCTTGCGCGCAGCTGTTGTTTCCTACTCAGCCGAGATGTGAAGAGACTCTGTCATAAAAATGTCATCCCCTTTTCCATACAAGTGGCTTGCTCATTGTATTTTAGCCAGGAGGAAGAATGGAGTATGGTTCATGCAGGGGGTATGATGGGTTAATGCAGAGCTTTTCATCCTCTGCTGAAAATCTACAAAGTGAGACTTAGTGTGAGTTTACCTAATGGGTATTTTACAATGTAAATGTCACCACCAGGTGAACTCCAACATTAAAAAATAAGCCTCCATAATTTCTCTTGTGAATTTTTATAAATGGATTTCTCCTGCGTGGAAGGAAGGAATATTCTCTAAAATTAGGAGTGGCAATATCTATTTCTGTGCTCCATATCAATTTCACATGTGCTCCTTCCATTCTATTGCTACATTAATCTGATTGTTGTTTCACGAAGCACATTTTTAAATATGTATTTTATCTCAATCTACACATTTCCAGATATATTATATCCTAAAGTACACATTTTGTATTCTGGTACATTCTTTGAGCCAAAGATTGTTAGCACAAATTTCAGAAAAGTGAAAAAAATGGATAACTGGGTGCCAATCTGCTCCTTTTTTTTCCCCTGGAATGTGCAGTTCATGCCAGAAATTCATAAAAATCCAATTCTTCAAGCTTCCTTAACACATTCGTGCCTAAATACATGCACACAGAAAACGTTTCAAAGCTACAGTTGCTCCTGGGTGGTGAAATTCCTTATAATGATCCTTTAGAGGGCTTGAATAGTCTGTTGGCATGATTCTGGCTAATATTTTATAAAGACTGTTGAGTTGCATACAGTTCAATGCTTGCGGTTTTCCAAAAGGATGAATTCATGTAAAAATTCTAAGGTATGCTGGATCACTCCAAATGCTCATCTAGTCGAGCATTCTGTTCTCACAAATCGCACACACAGCCTGGTAGTCTATCATTCTCAGTCCTAGGGTTAGAATGACATCTAACCAGGTGAGGTGGTTAAAGGCCCACCCATTTGTTCATGTGGCGACATAGCTTGCTCTTTAAGATGGAAAGGATTGGTATGTAACCTATACATTTTAGTGTCACATACCAGATTTCATGTGTGTAAAGGACCCCCTGCCTGTCACCCAGTATACTTGAAGGAGTGTCTCCACCCCCATCCTTCAGCCTGGACTCTGAGGTCCAGCTCCGAGGGCCTTCTGGCAGTTCCCTCACTGCGAGAAGTGAAGCTACAGGGAACCAGGCAGAGGGCCTTCTCAGTAGTGGCGCCCGCCCTGTGGAGCTCTCTCCCATCAGATGTCAAGGAAATAAGCAACTATCTGACTTTTAGAAGACATATGAAGGTAGCCCTGTTTAGGGAAGTTTTTAATGTTTGAAGTTTTATTCTGTTTTTAATGTTCTGTTGGGAGCTGCCCAGAGTGGCTGGGGAAACCCAGCCAGATGGGCAGGGTAGAAATTATTATTACTTTTATTACTACTACTACTACTACTACTACTACTACTACTATAACAGTATGTTGTGTACAGCCTACCTACACAATGTTGACTTGACTGTCTCTATCTAGATGCTTGCTGACACTCTCAAAGAACTTGAAAAGGTTGGTGAGATTTACCTGCTAGAGGGGTCTACTTCTGAACATGGGGGTGGGGTGACAGCTATTTCCTTCACCTCGGCCACATGATTGGCCAAGGGTCCCTGTGTGAGAGGCATAATAGCTGGTTTGCCCTTGCCCCTCTTGCTACAGAGCTGCCTTCCTATTTCCAAACTATATTAATTTCCATTACAAACCAGACCAATAAAGATACCCCTTTCTGAGATAAAAAGCTGGCACAGCCAGGTCACTGGTGAGCTGGCCTAGGTATACTGCAGGTAAATCGGTACAGCACCTGCCATGACAAGCACAATTTATCTTGTGCTTGGGGGGGGGAAACCCTCCTCCTTCCCATCTAATGGAGTGTGGGGTCATTCATCACACTGTTATTTTTATAACAGTTCTGAGAGTCCCACAGTCTCCCAACCTCCACTCCACCACCAAGCCTGACTCCGAAAACATATTACAGAACTATTAAAAAGAGAGAGAGAAAGATGAGAATGTGTTTCAGTTCATGTGGGCAGCTGATTGCAAAAAGGAATTACTTCCCCGTTCTTCTGCTTTCCCTCTGCAGAACATGGGGGTTTGTTTTTCCTAGTAATGTACGTCTCAGACTGGAGATTCGGTTGCCAATTTATCCTTGGTGGTTTGGGCTGTAGCTCAGTTGCTTTGCATGCAAAAGGTTCTATGTTCAGTCCCCAGCACCATCAGGTTAGGGCTAGGAAAGACTCCCACCTGATAGCTGCTGCCCCTAAATGTAGACGAAACTGAGCTAAATGGACCAATGACCTGATCTAAAGCAGCTTTCTATGAGAGGCTCCCAGAGGAACAGAGGAAGCTGCCCTATAGAAGGGTTTTATTTTCTTTTAAAAAAAATACATTTCAATAAAGTTTTTGTTACTTGCTTTAAAAAACAACAACTTGCACATGTTTTATTGATGTTGATTTAATTTGCTCCTGTGCATGTTATTTATCACCCTGAGCTCCTTTGGAGGAAGGGTTGTTCATAAATATTCCAAGTAAAGAAATATAATAGGGATGCTTTCAAGTATTTGGGGCCTGAGCCCTTTTAGAGCTTTAAACTCTCATATGAACACCTTGAATCGGGCCCAGAAGTGAACTGGCAACCAGTGAAGGTGTTTTAAAACAGGGATTATGTGAGATCTAAAGGGAATCTCAACCAATCATCTGGCTGTTTCATTTTGGACAAACTGAAGTTTCTGAGTTGCTTTCAAGGGCAGCCCCACATTGCAGGAGAATTTAGTCTGGTCTCTACTTTTAAGCAAAAGTGGCCCAATTTGCACCTCGTAGACTAAATACCAATGACCGTTCGGATTTCACACTTTTGAGTTTTGCTCCAAAAAAATGAAGAAAAATGTGTATGAACTGAAAATGTGTAAAAATAGGGGTTTTTTTAGGGTTAAATACATTTAGAAATGTGTGCATCAATGAAAATGTGCATTTTTGTACAGTCTTTCACTGATTCCTTATGCCCCTGATGTTTGGTTGGCCTTTACCATGGACTGAGCCTTTAGGGTGGCAGGCACTGACTTGTGGAACTCCTTGCCTGATCCGCTCATTCCTAAAACTTAGGAGGAGGATAAGCAGAAACACAGGAAGTCTCATCCTTGAGTTTCTAGCAGCAATGAAGGCCTTTGAGCACATTCTAAAGCCTCAGTTGCAACCAGGAATCCAGGGAACTGTAGTTTTCAATTTGCTCAATCACAGCTTGCTCCATGGGGGTGACGCAATTCCCAAGCTTTCTTTCTGATTCCCCTCCACACCAAAATTCACCATCGCCATTGCATAGCTGCCAAGTACCCCATTTTCCCCGGGAAACCCCTCTTTTTACTTACCTTTTCCTGGTGGTCCCCCGTAACACTTCGTCTCCCGTTTTTCTCCGTTATTTTCTCCTGCCGGTGGCCATTTTTTTTCTTTCCGATTTGCCCTTCTATGGGCACAAAAATGGCCGCCGGCGGCTTCAAAAGTCACATCTACGCATGTCCAGAAGTGCATAGACGCGACTTCCGGTGCTGGCAGCGGCCATTTTTGGTGCCCATAGATGAGCGGAGCGATACCGGAAGTTGTGTCAACGCACTTCCTGACATCCGTACAAGCGACTTTCGAAGCCGGCGGCGGCCATTTTTGGTGCCCATAGAAGGGCAAAGCGACACCGGAAGTTACGTCAATGCAACTTCCGGTATCACACGGCTGCCGGTCCCGTATTCTGCAGTCCGGGACTTGGAAGGTAAGCCATTGGCATCTTTAGAATGCTACTTGCATACTTCTCCCTGGGAGGAGTGAAGGCAAGAAGGTAGATATCAAGAGTTCCACTTTCCTGCTTCTCTTAAGAGATGGTGACAAACTTTCTCTGGTCTGTTAACTTATTAGGACACGGTAGGACTGGGGGGAAAAGTTGTCAGTTTCACCTATTTAGAATCCACTTTTTTGATTTGCCTTCCTCTCTCACACTTTGCATGCATCATTTAAAATGGTTCGTTTTCCCCCAGTAAGTCTCTCCCCCCCCCCAAAGAAAAGACAATGACAGAAAGGAATGGCAGTTTTTCTTGCACCATTTAACCTCCAGGGAGTCTGTGAAGTTGTCTACCCTACGAAAGCTACCAAAGCATAAGGAAGCAAAGTGCCCTGCCAGGAATCAGCTAACTGAAGGAAACAGTAAAGCCATCTGGAAATATAGCAATACAGAAGCCAGAATTAGATGCTGTGGGAGGTGCGTGGTTGAGAATTCCCTGTCTCTACTCCACTGCATTGGTTGTCGGTCGGGAAACTGGACTGTACAGTGGCAGGACTCCATATACTCTGTAATACTAGGTCTGGAGTGGGGATGTGGATTGGGTGGTGGGCAAGATTCAGTGCCGGATTTATGGATGAGCTAAACAAGCTATGACTTAGGGCCCCACTCTTGGGGGGGGGGCAAAAAAATTAAAGGAGAAAAAAAACTGGATGTACATTTCCAAAATATAAGATAAAAAGCAAATAAAATAAAACCTACATGCAGCAACAGTGGCAAATGGCTTTAGATACCTATTAGGTCCATAAATGACCATATAGCACATATTCAACACAAAAAACAGTGACAATTGGTTGTTGTCAAAGGGCAGCTGGACATATAAAGGGCCCCATTACCTTCGGTAACTTAGGGCCTCATCAAACTTGAATCCGGCCCTGGCAAGATTGACAGGTCACTGTCAATGGGGGGGGCACAAGTTTTCCCCTCACAGAGTTTGAAATGAAACCATGTAGGCAAAGGACCAGCCAACACAAGGCACTATGCAAGGCCCCCATGTGCAAAATAAAATGTATCACTTCCTAATTACAGTTTCAACCCCTGGGTGGAAATGGATCATCTCACCAACACAGAATATTAGGAACAAACTTTCAAATATCTGGAAGTTTGATTCATTCCTAGAGCTCACTAGGTGGTTTTTGTTAAACCACTGTTCTCTCATTCTCTCAGATGCAGAATGGATTCCCATCCCGCTGGTTCACCATAGGCTGGAGTAAGAATGATTGAGAGGATATTGATAAAAGTGCTCCAACTGCTCCCAAATACCATCTTAATGTTTTACATATGAACCGCTAGCTGCTACAGTCACTCGGAGGCTTCTCACCGTATAGAGCATTTTTCATGGAGTTATGCATGAACTGGCCCACAGATTAATGCCCCCCCCCACTGCTCACTTTCAAGAAGGTTTTATAAAAAGGTGAAGCTGTTTATTAAATTCCCAGCTGGAGACAGCCGTGCCTCTGGAGCTACATTTTAAGGCAGGTGTGCACCCTAGTGGCAGTGCAAGGAGATGCAGATGCCAACCAGACCACATCATGGAGGAATTAGTCACACATTGTATGCACTCTAGGGTCTGCCTCAGGGCACATGGCACAGTTTCTGCCTAGAATCCCCCTGGCATTTGTTACATCTGCTGCCTCAGAGAGCAGGAGCAGTAATAAAGAGCCTGAGTGGAGCTAATGTTGAGCAGTGATGTGTAGTGGCTTTAGGATGAAATCCCAGCTTGAACCCTGGATTGACACACGGGCTCTGAATAATCTGGGCAAATCAGGCTGTTCTCTTGCTGGTAATGGGCGTCCTTGCATCCAATCTTTCTTTAGCCAGTTATTTTATTTTATTTTTTTAAAAAAACAAAAAGATGTTAAACACAATTTTAACCAGACAGCTTTTACCAAGTGAAATCAATTCAAATGTTAGGACGGCCACTCCTGGCCCACAAGCATTCCTGAAAAGGAAGGTTTGACTTCCTGTAAGACAGTGGTTCCCAACAGGTGGTCCGCGGACCCCCAGGGGTCCGCGAGCTATGCCAGAGGGGTCCGCAATATGCTATTAGAATAAAAAATATATTAAATATATTTCGTATGATAACAGATTTTTTGTTTTGGCCGCTTCCTGCAAGAGCAGAGTCTAGCGCAAAACTAGAATTAGATAGAGGCAGTAGTTCTGCTGTATGCCGTTAGGTGGCGCTTTACAAACACTACTGTTTTGCAAAGAGGCAGCGCGCGCATTCTACTAACGCTCACCTCCCCAAGATGCTTTGCGCACGTCGGCTTCATTTGTGCGCTACTGCGCAGGTACCCTGTCTTCTCCATTCCCCTCCCTCCATTCCCCTTTTAGGATTAGGAATTAATGGGGGTCCTTGTCACAATAGCGGCTCGATGAGGCGTCCTCGAGAAAATTTTATTGGGAACCCCTGCTGTAAGAATACTATGAAAGGAGGAGACAAGATTAGCTGTCCTCGGGATAACATGGAGGGCCCTGCAGCAGGATCAGGCCAGCATAATATTCTCACAGTGGACAACCAGATGCGTCTGGGAAGTCCACAAGCAAGAAATGAGTGCACTAGCACTCACGCTAATTGTGATTCCTAGCAACTGTTGCTCAGAGGCATTCTGTCTCCAGTGTTGGCGGTAAGGCAGGCATACCCATTGTGGCCAGTAGGCACTCATAACATGATCTGCCAGGAGTATTACGTCTTATGAGAGAGGTAGAAAAATGTCATGCTCACCCTCCATCTTTACTAATACAAGACAACATAAACTTCAAAACAACACCAAAAGATCTTTAATTCAATAAATACACTGCCCTAACAGATTGTCATCCTACCAATAACCCTAAGGTATCTTCTGAAGGCAACACCTGAGTCCATCACCTTCCTGAAGCTAAACCTGTCTGAGCATGGGTCTGGAGGAGTGACCACCTGGGAGCCACGTGTATGTCACCTTCAGTTCCATGATGAAAGAAAAGGGGGTTATAAGTAGGGCAAGTGACTGGTTTGGCCTAGGAAGCATCCCAAGGGCCAAATAGAAAAGCCTGGGGGGCCTCTGAAGTTCCTAACACATGGAATATAGGATTGCATTGTAAGTGTTTATTTGGAGAAATAATGCCCTACTTAAAATTACTAGGTCCCCCCCCCATTGGAAATGCAACAGATTTTTCCTGTTTTTTACATTGCCCTGAGATAATTGAATGGTGCCTTCCTCCTCTCCAACTCCAATGTCAAAATGAGCTCCAGAGAGCCTGTGGTTAGCAGAAGCTAACCCTTCCTGAAAGCACATTGGGCCAGGGATCTAGAGTCCTGTTGTTATCTTGGAAGGTATGTCACTGAGGAGGCAGGGGAGGGAGTGGGAGGGAGAGAAGTAGTAGTGTGATGATAGTCTGGAGAAACATGGCACTGAGAATTATTTTCAAAGTGCTGCCCTTAAGACAGGATTGCAACTCAAACCTCACCTGAGTTTTCCATTAGCACACACCCTGACACATTAGCACACAGTTCCTTGGGGCTTAATGCGCTCTGCTGCCTTTTAAGAGGATGCAAATGAGGTTGTTGAGAGGCTATTAATGATAGGAGAATGAAGTGAAGAGACTACGGTGCTCAGTCTTTTTCTTCACATTTATTGGAAGCTTTAAACCTCACTTCATTCATGGCTCTTTAACTGCACTGGGAGTGCAGACAGTTGCGCCATCTAGAGTCAATCTATTATGACTCCTCCTGTTATATCCAGGCCAGTGGTCTGGTCTTTGCTGCTGTCTTGGCCACCCTAGAATCTCTTCCAGAACAATCACAGAAACATAGAACTGTAGAGTTGGAAGGGACCATGAGGGTCATCTAGTCCAACCCCTGCAATGCAGGAATCTTTTGCTCAATGTGGGGCTCAAACCCATGACCCCGAGATTAAGAGTTTCATGCTCTACCAATTGAGCTATCCCACATGCTTTCACTGGGACTTCCTCCCAGGTAAGCATGTCTAGGGCTGCCACCTTAACCAACTCCATCCATTCTTTCTTGCTGCCCTCCAGGCCTGAAAAGTCTTCCTAGAGCATGATTTCACACTATGCTTCTCTACTGCTTCAAATTCATCTTCCAGTCCAGAGCAAACTTTTTCACTAGGCTCAGACTTATTCTATGGGAACAAGCTAATGTTTGCATAAATACTATCCCTGGCTTCTAGCCACAATGCCTACGTTCTACCTCCACTGCCAAAGGCAGTATGCCTCTGAATAATAGTTTCTAGGATTCACAAGTAGGGAGAGTTGCTGTTGTGCTCAAGTTCTGCTTGCAAGCTTCCCATTGGAACATCTGGTTGGCCACTCTGCTGATGGGTCTTTAGATGAACCAGCCCAACTCTGCATTTTCTGAACTGCAGTTCTGAACAGCCTGCCACCTTCAACCTCAGCATGTCTATCCCTGCCCACTCACTATCTGAATTTCCCATGTTGACAGTAGAAGGTTAGAAGGGGGAATTCTACCCATGTTTTCATGAACGAAAGTTCAACCATGAAATGGAATGCAAATGGAATCATAGGAACATAATAATGTAATAAGAGTCTGCTGGATCAGGACAATGACCCTCTCCCTTTCGGTTGACAGTAGTTACATCTCTCCTAGGAAGCCAGGATAACCGCACCGTCCCATCCCACTGACTGCTACTGCTTATATAGTCTCTCAGCTTCATCGGCATTGTTTCACTCTGACTTTTCTGACTTTCTCACACTACACTATAACAAAGAGACAGAATATACATAGAGAGTCTCAACAGTATGTGAGGGGCTGAAAAAATATACAGGCTATCTCCTTTGAGGGGTGGGAGGTACTCTACGCTGGATTGATAAAAGAGCGGAGATTCAGTAACACGGGGAGAGTCTGATGGGGCAGTGGAGGAGCAAAAGCAGAAAAAAGAGAGGCAAGTGAGTCAGGATGGGGGACAGCAGGCAATATAGTTGTAACATAAAAAGAGAACAGGGACATGAGGTGGAAACTTCCCCCCAGAACTAAAGCAATGCTGACCAGCTTATGCAGAAATTTGGAAAGAGATAAGTAAATGTCCATATACTGGTTTCCTTCATCCTCTTCAATTTAAAATGGTTCAAGCTATGGATTTTTGTTCTTTACATCCCCCAGGAGATCTTTGGGCTGCCTAATTGAGATCACTACTCAGCTCTTTATCCTGACGTTCATCTTCAAATGATTCCCGGCACTTCATCTTAGTCTGTAATTCGCCGTACAATATGCATGGCCCACTCAATACGCAAGCGAGGCGTGTTGGCCCATCAGCCATGCCACATAATTAGCCACTTCAAAAGACAACCACCAGAGAGGGATGCCTTCATTAAGGCACAGAGACGGGGATGGCTCTAGCAAAGGAGAATCATTTCCCTTCTGAAGGGAAAGAAACACAGGCTGTCACTGACCCCCCCCCCACTGCTAGTTTTAACACCCATCATCGTGTCTCCACAGCTGGAGGCCGTAATGTTTCTAAAGACCAGTTTCTGGGGCCTGCTTGCTAGTCTCACATCGGTATGTCTGGCCACTGGGACAACAGGACCTTCGACTAGATGGGCCATTGACCTGATCCATCAGGCTCTTACATTTTTATGGCGCTCTGGTAATCAGAATAGTTGTGTACATCTTTCTGTTTGATCAACTCATCCTTAGTGGCAAAACTGCACACACACACACACAACAAAAACAAAACCCAGTCACTGCTCTTCAGGGGCTGTTGGGATATCTAGTTGTTTCTTCAATTTGCTTATAGGATGTAAGAATGTAAGATCCCTGCTGGAGCAGCAAAAAGGCCCCACAGTCTTTGGCTAACTATACTAAGGAGTAAGTCCCCTTGAACTCAATGGGATTTCTTCTGAGTAAACAGTAGGGATGTGCACTGGATTCAGTCTAAACCTGGATCCTAAACCAATTCAGACAGATCTGGGTGGATCCATTCTTTGGCCAAATCAGGTTGAAATGAGACAGTCTCAGATTGCTCCTAATTAAAGCCTGATTTAACATTAGCACTTGTCCCCAAATTGATTCAGGGTCCAGATATGGGCTGGGTCGACTCTGGATCAGCTTGTGTTGGGGCTGATCCAAAGTTCAGATTGGGCTCTGGATCATATTTGGGGGAAGACACACAGAGCCCTAGTAAACAGCCATGGGATTGTGATGTGAAACTCATGTTCTTCTCAAACTGATCGTCTTCTTTCCCCCTGCCTTCATCTTCTGTTGTCTCTTTCAAACCTTTTAGTTTGTTTTGCATTCATTTAGATTTTCACTGAATAATTATTCATACCACTTCTCTAGGGTTCAAAATCACTGACAAAACACACACAATGCCATCCACTTAGCTTTCATTGGGGGCAGGTTTTCTCTTCCCTCCCACCTAGAGACAGGGCATGTGGGGAGGGAATGGGCTGCCAGAAGGGAGGGGGAAATGGCAGGGAGGTTGGCACAGTGCAGACACACTGGCAGGAGCACCAGGTCATCCCTGCCAGTGCATTTGCACCACTCCTACCTTCCCACCATCTCACCCCTCCAGGTATGCAGCAGCAACCCACCTGCTGGGAAGTTAGCATGGTGTCCCCACCCCAGCCAGCGAGCCACTTCTACTTTGAATGTATCAGTCCAGAAAGTATGCCTCAAGTGGCGTCACTTAAATATGCAGACAGAATGAAATATTTGAGCATCCCTAGTCTTCCTATTAGTAGGGCTTTGGGGGCTAATAAAGGCATGAACAACCTTCTTCATCACAACTCCATACCACCCCACCACCCCCACAGAATGCTGGAAGGTAAATTTTGGGACAGCTTAGAATGGGCAAAACTGTTCAACAAGCTGAGCTAAAATCCAAAAGGGTTTGTGTGTTAACTTGGAATGTAAAAAAAGCTTCTTGTTGCTGGACGGGTGGGTGGGTGCTTGTTTGTTTCTGAACCCCACAATTGCAAAACTTGGCAGCATCCCTCCTTAACATATCTCCACGGTTCTCTGTTCTCCCTCTGCAGACCTGGTTTTGTGCCTTATTGTGAACTTGGCACGGCAGCAGTGCCAGCTCTAATGTCACCACAATACCTTCTGCTCCTGTGTCGCTGCTCACTTAGGATCTTAAACAGCTTTGCAAACAGAAAATAATTAAGCCCACCACAGCCTCCCTAAAGAGCATCTGATTCCACACATTCAACAGATGCATAAGCAAACGCCCAGAGAGCTCGATAGTTTCTTTCTTCCCACTCCGCTCCTCACAATCCCAGGTTGCTTTTCGTTTTTACATGCAAAACACTTTGAAAAACATTAGTCCTCAGTGCATTATTTATCAATTTAATTCAAGGACAAAGCTAGGTCATTCACCAGAGCACTCCAAAGTCAGAAATTATCTGGGCTTTTTCATTCTTGCTTAGTCCAAGCAGTGGCGGAGCTAGCTGCTCCTGCACCTGGAGCAGTGGGGCGGGGCGGGGCGGGGCGGGGAGATCCACCCACGGGTGGGGCAATCTGCCCATGGGGTAATCAGTGCAATGGTACAATCCGGGGGGGGGGTCCCCGATCACGGCGTGATGGTGCGATCCTCCTGGCGGGGTCCAGATTGCGGTGTGGTGGCATGATCCTCCTGGTGGGGGGGCCAATCGCGGAAAGGGGCCGCGATCAGCCCAAGGGGGAATTTTGTAAAATATATATATATATATCTGGGATGGCACATGGGGCAGTCCACCCCCACTGCACCCCCCCATACGCCCCTGAGTCCAAGAGTGCAAACCTATTTGCGATACATTCATACCAAGCCTGGCAAACATGGGAGTCAAGGTTGTACACTAGGAATGGGGGAGCTCAGCCGCACGGGCCAACTGTGACCCTCCAGGCCTCTCAGTCTGGCTCTTGGGCCACACAATCTCCCAAAATGCACCTCCATGAGTGCTTGTGCCTGGCTAGAATGTGTCTTTGAACTCCGATCATGCTTCTTGGTTCCTTGAATGGGGAACAGAGAGCAATGTGTGAAAGTGAAGAAACTAGCCTACTGCACAAAGGTAAAATTCACATTTATTGCTCTACCCAGTTTTGCCTCTAGCCCTGCTCACCGTTGAGATGTGTCCCCTGGAAGGTTGCCTAGCAGGGGGCAAAAAGGATTCCCCATTCACTGTATTGTCCACTGGTGACTTTTAGGTGTGAAGGGGATGGCAGCTACTTGCTCTTCAGGTAAACAGGTGGAGTGTCTGTACTTGTGGAAGAAATGCTGCCACCACAGCAAAACTGGTGGTCATTATCTGAAAAGGTGAGCTGGATGAGAACTTTTGCCAGTTGAAAGTTTCTCTTGGTTCAGCCCTGGATAACTGTGACAGAATTGTCAGGCCCGGCCCTGCCATTAGGCAAAGTAAGGCAACTACTCCCATAGTTGTTTCTCCAGAGTCTACTGGCCATACCCTTTGGGTGAAAGACAGGGGCTGGGTGTGCCACATTCTCTGTATTGCTCCTCTGTATCCAGCCTCCTGCTCGCAGGACCCTTTCCTGCTGGCAGTATTGAAGGAAGATTTTGTCAGGATGTTCTACTCTCGAGTAGAACCTTGGCAGAGACACATGCCCAACTGGCATGTTCCTGTTGGGAGATTCATTCCCCGTCTGCAGTCATAGGATTGTTGTGTATCATATGACTGTATGTGTTTTCATTCCACAGAGTGGATGTGACGTAGACAGGATATCCGTCTACTGTTCTGTTCCTGTAGTGGGGCTGTTGTTTGTTCTCTCTTCACTGCCTTCTATGCTAGAGAGAGGCAGCCATGCTAAACAGCTCTGAATGTCTGAGCTGGGCAAACAGAGACAGACTCTGCATTTTGCCACAATAAAGCAGTTTAGCCTTATTCAATGGCTTGTGTGTGTTGTTCTTCACATTGGGGAACAATCACAGATTTGATTGCACCACTGGACTCAATAGTAGCTGGGCATGTGTGCACAAACATTTGTCCTAGCCCTGGGGCAGCCTCACAACTGCCCCAGGTGCCAAATGCTAACAGTTTCCTCCCTCCTGGGCAATCGTTTGGGAGCTTCAAAAGCTTTAAGCACCCTGAACATCACAGCGACTGATGCCTGAAGACATCAGCACACTTGGGATCTGCAGAGGTTTGCACAGTTGTGTAACAGAACTCAGCAACTCAGCATTTGGGCTAATCTACTTTACATATACAGTGGAACCTCGGTTTATGAACACCTCGGTTTACGAAATTTCGGTTTACGAACGCCGCAGACCCATCTGGAATGGATTAATTCACTTTCCATTACTTTCAATGGGGAAGTTTGCTTCAGTTTGTGAACACTTCAGTTCATAGAGCTGTTCGGCAGTGGAATTTGCTACCAAGGAGTGTGGTGGAGTCTCCTTCTTTGGAGGTCTTTAAGCAGAGGCTTGACAGGCATATGTCAAGAATGCTTTGATGGCGTTTCCTGCTTGGCAGGGGGTTGGACTGGATGGCCCTTGTGGTCTCTTCCAACTCTATGATTCTATGATTCTATGAAAAGACTTCCGGAACCAATTATACCCATGCTTCAGGTTAAGTACGCTTCAGGTTGAGTACTCCGTGGACCCATCTGGAACGGATTAATCCACTTTCCATTACTTTCAATGGGAAAGTTCGCTTCAGTTTATGAATGCTTCGGTTTATGAACAGACTTCTGGAACCAATTGTGTTCATAAACCGAGGTACCACTGTAAATACACATGGGGTACTGCAACATGGCTCCCTCTCTCTCTAGCATCAGACAGCAAATAGAAAGAACAAAGGACAATAGTCCCACTTCAGGAACACAGTAAGACAAGCATCCTGTCTATGTCACTTCCCATTGCTGTGGAAAGTAAACACATATACAGTCATATAATAGACAACAAACCCATGACTGCACATGGGGAATGAATCTCCAACAGATTAAACTGTCAGTCACCTTCTGAAAATGGAATTGTGTGCGTGTGTGCGTGTGTGTGCATCTTGTCCTTTGCTTCAGGCAACACCCGAGAATCATTGGGCAGTTCATCTTTCAAACAACATCTACAATTTAATGAAGGGCAGAATGGAACATTTGAAAAGTGAGGGATGGGTTTTTTTAACCAACAGAATATAAAACATAATATTGGTTCCTGTTTCGCTGGGCACTAGTATCGGCTGTAGCCCTGAGACTAGTAGGATTAAAACTAAGCTTGAAGCTGAATCCTCCATCAGTTCTCTTGATAGTAGTCCAGACATTTCTTTAAACACACACACATTCACAGAGCAAGAGCCTCTGGCATTCTGGAAGCTCATTATTACATTTTAATAAGTGCCGGTCCCACAAAACCCAGGTGGAATTAATTACACTTTCCTATAGAATTCTACTTACTCAGTTAATTATTAATTAATACCTACCCATCTCTCTCTGTTAACAATTACCTGCTCCTAATCACTTTCTCGCCATATCACTCTGGTCAAGCGCCAGCGGGTACTTGCTGTTGGGGGGAGGGGGAGGCCCTACTCTAGTAGAGACATTAATACAAAGGTAATTATGCTTTTATTGCTTATGTAATTTTGAATCACTTACATGGTCATTAGATTTATTTCCCGTAGAATGAAATGTAAATATGTTTTCACTCCACAGCCAATTTTGATTCCCTCTCCCCACACACACATGCTAACAGAGTGTCATATCTTCTGGTAAATAGAGACGTCATCTGTAAATGGGCGAAATATATTTTCTCAGGAATCAAGTGTTGTGATTTCCATTCCACCTTAAGGGTTTGCAGACATGTTACTGTTGCGTGTCACATGTCTGTTACTTACCAGCACAGAACCGAAGCAGGAACACATTTAGCATAGTTGCTCCAGAGGACCAGCCAGTGTGTCAGCTGGAGGGCCCAGGCCCGCTGGGGGCAAGCCAGCAGGCCGCGCGATGCCCCTTGGATGTCAACATCAAGATCTCTGGGCATTGCAAAAATTACTGGTGAGAAGGGAAGCCTTGTTCTTGGAAAACACATGAGACCACTGCAGAATGGAGGCAGGCAAATGTCCCCACCTTCAAAAAGCGGGGTGGGGGGAGAGGACCCAGGCAACTACTGACCATAGCTGCCAAGTTTTCCCTTTTCTCGCGAGGAAGCCTATTCAGCATAAGGGAAAATCCCTTTAAAAAGGGGATAACTTGGCAGCTATGCTAATGACTGGCCAGTTTGATATCAATACCAGGAAAGGGCATAAACAGATAATTAAGGAGGCAATCTGTGAGCACTTAGAAAAGATGGCCATGTTTTGTTTTGTTTTTAACAAAGTTACAAGCTTGTAATGTATCTTCATTTCGGTATGGCTTTTGATATCCTTGTGGAGAAGCTGGTAAAATGTGGTCTAGACAATGTTACTCTCAGGCGAGTTTGTAGCTGGTTGAATGTCCAAACACAAGGAATGCTCACCAATGGCTCGTTGCCAAGGGAAGGTATAGTACCACCGTATTCTGCCGTGGTTGGACCCCACCTGGAGTACTGTGTACAGTTCTGGACACCACAGTTTAAAAAGGATATTGACAAGCTGGAGGAGGAGGATGACCAATATGATAAAGGGTCCAGAAACCAATATGATAAAGGGTCCAGAAACCAAGCCTTATGAGGAATGGTTGAGGGAGTTGGGTATGTTTAGCATAGAGAAGAGAAGACTGAGAGGTGATATAATAGCCATCCTCAAATATTTGAAGGGCTGCCACATGGAAAATAGAGCAAGCTTGTTTTCTGCTGCTCCAGGGTGTAGGACCCAAACCAAGGGATTCAAATTACAAGAAATGAGAGTCTGATTGAACATTAGGAACTGCTGTTTGACAGTGGAACAGACTATCAGCCGGTGGTTTGCTTAGCTTTACTGCTTTGTCTGAACTTTTGCTGTGTTCTCCCTGTTCTCCCTTTGCACCCTGCCTGGAGCAGGATAGAGACCGAAGATCTTTATTGATCCCTCCTGTCCATATATGCTTAGGATGATGGTTCCTAAGGACCTGCTAGGAATGGATGAATCTGTCAGTTTTGGTTCCTCTCAGTTTCTCTACTTTTCAGCCTTAAGCAAATTTCTGCATTGGTTTGCATTAAAAACAAAACAAAAAGATCCTCATGAAAACGTGTCAACATTTTGAGTGCAAATTCATCCAAATATACTCAAGTTTGCAATTTTCCAATACATATTTCCAATACATATTTAGCAAGCAATTTCACTTATATGCAATTTTATGTTACTGTCACTACTATATGCATATTTATGCACACTTTCCTGTAATACATACATTTCTGTGCGCATTATTTGGTTGGAGAATTGCATCACAACATTTGGAGGTGTATGACTTTTGAAGGGTAGCTGTGTTTGAATTTGTGCATTGTTCTCCTAAGCATGCATCAGATAAAAAGGTAAAGGGACCCCTGACCATTAGGTCCAGACATGACTGACTCTGGGGTTGCGGCGCTCATCTCGCGTTATTGGCCGAGGGAGCCGGCGTACAGCTTCCAGGTCATGTGGCCAGCATGACAAAGCTGCTTCTGGTGAACCAGAGCAGCACACGGAAATGCCATTTATCTTCCCGCTGTAGCGGTTCCTATTTATCTACTTGCACTTTGACGTGCTTTCGAACTGCTAGGTCGGCAGGAGCTGAGACCGAGCAATGGGAGCTCACCCCGTCGCAGGGATTCGAACCGCCAACCTCCTGATCAGCAAGCCCTAGGCTCAGTGGTTTAACCCACAGTGCCACCCATGTCCCTAGATGAATCAGGTAGTTTAAAATTGAAAACATTAATCGCTCATCCCTAGCTGTTGTTAACATTCTTTGTTGTAGTCTCTAGGATGAAGGTACCCAAATGATGAAAAGCATCTTCAGATTTTTCAATAGTGGGATGTTGTCGAGGCAAGAGCAGGGTACAGGTCAGCAATAACTCACAAGGTGCCAGTGAAACAAAACAGCTCAAGCCTAGTGAGCACAGCAACTCTTCCCAGTAAGTTTCATCCTAATGAGGCAGCTGTGAGGACTGTAAGTCTTCTCCTCCCCCCAGGTCCTTCTCAAGACTTGACTTCTTTGTTTTGTCTGTCTTTGCTCCACCCTTTTAATACCTCTATGTATTCTGGGAGATGGGGGGGGGGAATGGAAGCTGGTCACAGCAGGAGGATGAGACCGCCTGGCTTCTTCAGCATAGCGCCTCATATCTGCCTCTTGCCCCCTGTTCTCCAGTCTCTGCTTTTGTCTCTGATTCTGAATTGCTCTCTGCCACAGCCTCTTCCTGCTCACTAAACCCTGTTACCTCTTCAGCTCCTGACACCTCCTCCTCCCAGTCTGCTCCCTATTCTCCACCTGATCATTTATTTTCATCCCACCACCAATTGCCTGGCTCTGAACCATCCTCGCTTTGAGGTTCCACAGCTGGTGCCTCCCACCACTCCTTTGCATCCAGCCAGTTCATAACAAAGGTATACAAGACATGCATCTGGTCCATAATGCTCTCTGAAAAACAAACAAAATGCACATTTAATGTGACCTAAGTCCAATCCAAGTATGGATATTCACATGGGGAATGTGAATATTGAATGTGAATATTTGTAAGAGGAATAAGGGTCTTCTAACAACTCTCAGCACCCTTAACAAACTACAGTTACCCAAATTCTTTGGGGAAAGCCATGGGTGTTTAAAATGGTACCATAGTGCTTTAAATGTATGGTGTATATGTGGCCCATGTTGCAAGCTTCCTCAGAAGAAGAGGGGAGTAAAAATAAAATAAATAGAATTCCCTGGACATAGAAAAATAGTGTGCATGGGGAAGTGGTAGTGTTCAGGAGTAGCCTTTTGTTTTTATTATTGTCCCTCCTCTTAAATTTCTATCCCACCCTTCCTCCCAGAAGAGTCAGAGCAGCAGGCATATAGACAATAAATCATTAAAACTTCTAAAAATAAATCCAATACAGATGCAGACTGAGAAAGATCTCTGCAGACTTAGAAAGATCTCAGTAGGTACCAACAACAGCAAAGATTGTGCTTGTCTAATATTTCACAGGAACTGGAAGACCCAATTCCTATATTGTGTAGAATGGGCCTCCTGATAGGTTGGTATCTGCAAGACCCCCACCACCACCACCACCTGCAGAGCACAGTGTTAAATTGGATATATAAGGTGTGATATGATCTTTTAGGTTGTTGTTGTTGATGACGATGGCGAAAGATTTTTTTTGGGGGGGGGGTATAAACTGACTCTCATTTCCCCTGTTATGAAAACAATTTCATTTGTCAATAGCTAAAATAGCTTTATAAATTCAATGTGAGTTTTTCCAGCAATTGAGTTCATTGCAGGCTCTAGTGACCTGGAACCAGTTTTTATAGCAGAAGCGGAGGAATGGTTTATCATATAGCCTCCATCCTTCAGTTAACCTCAGCTACAAGAAGCTGCAAACTCAACTGGATTGTAAAAACATGGCTCAGGGGCTAAGCTATGGCACCACCAACCAGCTGAGTTTGATGTTGAACCTCCTGGTTTTGAAGGAATTCAGTAGATTTCCAGACACAGCCTTCCCCCTGTGGTGTTGGCAATCCATACTCCAATTTTTCTCTCTATTCCCCCCTCCCCCTCAAACCACACTGGTTGCATCCCTTTTTGTTTGTGAGTCAAAATGAATAGGGGGACCTGCGTATTACCTATATGGTATTTTATGCCTGCTATAGAAAAAGGGGCACCCTCTGCACAAAACTCCGGTAAACTAAGTGGCTGAATTTCTAGGAAGCAGTATTGTAAGGTCTACTTTTGGTTTTGAACAAGGGGTGATGTTGCAATGAAATGATTGGAAACATGCCAGGTGCCAGGTGTTCTACCCATTTAATCCAGATGTTAAATATTGTTAATGAAAATATATTAGTTAACCAATTTGGAGAACAACATTTGTATTTCCAGAATGGATATGCACAGAGCAAGGTACCTTCCAGTTCCACATTTCCCATTTGCATCCACAGATCACTTTCATTCTCTATTATCAGGGAAAGCATGTGACTTAATTGGGAAGCATAATAGTAATGGGGAAGGCTCAGAACTCCCCAGCCACCAGCCAATAGTCTTGTAAAAAGCTCTTTAAAAAAATCTAGGTCTAGTCAACTTAAATATAAACATATTTCATACCCTCTAACATCTTGACTTCCAAAACTAGGACATGCATCTTGCCATCCATGATCCCACACGAGATCACGGAGCCCAAAATACATGCATTTTGAGGTGGCCATGCTTACAAAGTGCCAAAAGATGTGCATTTTGGGGTGCCGCATGAGATTGCAGCCCTGGGAAACCCCCCCCCCCCCCGTGCACGCTTTTTTCAGGTCGGGATCTCAGCTCAAAATTGTGTGAGATTACAGCACCCAAAATGGCCGCTGTGCTCTTGTGCGAGAAAATGGAATGTCCCTCTTTTCCAGGACACTTGCAGGGTATGCTATTTCATTTCTTTTTTCCGTGAAGCCAATTGTCTTGCGGGGTATCCAAACTGGAAGTGCTTGAAAAGGGGAGTCTGTGTATATGGCTGAATATTAAAGAGCATAACCCTTGGTTTATGGAAATTCTCTTTCAAGCCAGAAACTACGGTATACTCTCTCCAGCCACCAATTCTTCTTTCAGAATCATAGCTGTGTGAATTGGATGAGTGTAACCCACACCGTGTTGTCTGAGTACATCTCTAAAATGTATATTTTGTCACCAGTCAGGAGCCCCTGTGTTCCCAACACAGTCCTCAAGTGCAGTGCCAGAGGCTCAAAAACTAAAACAAATAGTAGCGGGAACGGAGGACAATTCCTTTCTTATGATTTTGTAGCGTATAGATATTCTTGCAAAAAATAAATAAATAATGATGACTCTATCCTGCAGGCAAAACATGACTGCCACCACCGTGTCCTACATGAATAACTTGCTCGTTTCCTCGCTAACTCCCTTTCCCTTAGCAAGGCATCTCTCACAGATGGCAAGATATGGCAAGGATGGTTGATGGGCTCCCATCTTCCCTGTCATTTCCTCCCTCTCTCCAACCAGGCCTCAGGCCCCCAACGTGACACGGCCTGTTTCCCAGGCCTGCTTGAGTGAGTCGGGAGCAGTTGCCATTTCCCAGGCACCAGATGAAAGACTGCCAGCTCATTTGCACTTCCCAAACTATCTTTTCTCCTGACCTTCCAGATGGTGGCTCTCCTGCCGCTTGGAGACTCGTCAGTTGGGAAGAAGAACAAATGACCAAGCAGCTGGTGGCTGGAGAGAGAGTAATATAAAAGAAAGAATCTAAACCAGAACATAGCTGTATGGTGTCTAGTGCGGTTGCCCATGCGGTTCCATGCTTGGTGGCATATCAGTGCTTTGCCATCAAGTGTTTTTTATATGTTATATAAATAATTTGTTGCTATATTATTATATTATATACATTTATAAAGGGATCCCTGACCATTAGGTCCAGTCGTGACCGACTCTGGGGTTGCGCGCTCATCTCGCATTATTGGCCGAGGGAGCCGGCGTATAGCTTCCAGGTCATGTGGCCAGCATGACAAAGCCGCTTCTGGCAAACCAGAGCAGCACATGGAAACGCCATTTACCTTCCCGCTGTAGCGGTTCCTATTTATCTACTTGCATTTTGACGTGCTTTCAAACTGCTAGGTTGGCAGGAGCAGGGACTGAGCAACGGGAGCTCACCCCGTCACAGGGATTCGAACCGCCGACCTTCTGATCAGCAAGCCCTAGGCTCAGTGGTTTAACCACAGCGCCACCTGGGTCCCTTAACATAATTATATATTATATTCATATATTTATATTGTTATATTTATATCCCACCTTTCCCTCAGATGAAATAAAGGTGACCCCTGACCGTTAGGTCTAGTCGCAGATGACTCTGGGGTTGTGGCGCTCATCTCGCTCTATAGGCCGAGGGAGCCGGCGTTTGTCCGCAGACAGCTTCCGGGTCATGTGGCCAGCATGACTAAGCCACTCCTGGCGAACCAGAGCAGCACCTGGAAATGCCGTTTACCTTCCCGCCGGAGCGGTACCTATTTACCTACTTGCACTTTGACGTGCTTTCGAACTGCTAGGTTGGCAGGAGATGGGACCGAGCAATGGGAGCCCACCCCGTCTCAGGGATTCGAACCGCCGACCTTCTGATCGGCAAGCCCTGGGCTCAGTGGTTTAGACCACAGCGCCACCCACGTCCCTTAACCAGATGAAATAGAGCAAGCTAAAAACATACAAAGGACAATCATGAAAATTTAATTACGTATACACCAATAGAATTAAAGTAATATCAAAGAACCATTAAAAACACAAAGATCACTGCACCAGCCCTTTCCTCAGAAAGTCAGTCACCAACGCCTGTTGGAATAGAAATGTATTCACTTGCCAGTGGAAGGGAGCAAGGAGGGAGCCAACCTAACTTCTCTACGAAGGGAGTTCCAAAGCTTGGGAGCAGCCACCAAGAAGGCCCTCTCCCATGTCACAAGCCATATCAGGTCATAACCAGTGCTTTGAATTGTGCCCGGAAACTGACTGGCAGCCAGTGGAGCAGTTGTAACAGAGGATTTGTATAAGGATCCTGGCCAACAGTCTGGCTGCAGCTCTTTGATCCTGCTGGAGTTTCTGAGCACTTTTCAAAGGTAGCCCCATGTAGAATGCATCACCACATAAGCCCTGTTCTTGTTTTTAACCATATATACATAGGAAAGTGCCCTAAGAGGGTCTTTCCTAAAAGGTGGGCTTTAAGAAACAGGAATCCTCAATCGTCTGCTTTAATTCAGTGGGCCAATGCATAAAATAGTTGGGCAATTCCACTATCTACATACAGGGTTCAATAGACTTATCTGTCCATCTATTAAAGAATATTAATTTCCTAAATAAATGTGGTCGGTTTTTTTGGGGGGGGGTATTTTTAAAGAAGTAACAAGAAGCCTCATTTTTTCAAGAAAAAACGTTGATCCATTTGTCAGCAGGTTTTAAACAGTGAGGAGTTTAATGAATCTGTTTCCATTCTGGGATTCCAATGTTCTCTTGGTTGAAGCTCAGCTTAATTCTTGTTAGAAAACCAGATTTTGGAACATAAGCAATGGGATCCAGCAAAGCGACACATTGTCTGTGTGTCGATCTCTCTGTCTTCAAACTGGATTCCTGTTTCCCAATGCCGCTAGACCCAGTTCCTACTAGAATATATATGGGATGTATATGGGATTGTATATATGGGATTCTCTTTCTCACACTTGCTCATTCTCTTTTTGTGTGTGTGTGTGTACAGCAAATGTTGACATTTTGACAACTGCAGGGAGATGTACTGGGGGACATGACAGAAGTTTTTTTAAAAAAAAGAAAGGGGAAAAAAACACAACTCATGGTGTCAAGGAAGTGGATGAAGGGGAACTTTCCTCCCGTTTTGTAACACTAAAATTCAGGACCATCCAATTAAAATGATTGACAGGAAATTCAGGACAGACAAAAGAAAAGTATTTCTTTGTGCAATAAATAATTTATGGAATTCATTGCTGCTAAATGCAGTGATAGCTAATAGCTTAGATGGCATTAAAAGGGGATAAGACAAATTCACAGAGGAGGGGATGGCTGTCAATGGCTAGTCACCATGATGGCTAAGTAGAACCTGCAAGTTCAAAGGCAGTTTGCCTCTGGGTAGGAACTGCAGGGAGGAATATGGCCTTTTCCGTGCCTTGCTTTTGAACTTCCCAGAAGCATCTGGTTGGCTACTGTGAGAAGCAAGATATTGAACAGATATCAGTGGTGATCCAGAAAGGATCCAGCAAATCCCCAGTGTTTAGTTTGGTGGGACACTGTGCCCTAAGGCAAGAGTGCGGAACTTTTTGCAACCTGGAGACCTCATTCCCTTCTAGGTAATCTTATGGGGCCACGTAATGGTGGCGGGTGAGGCCTGGGGCAAATTTGGTGGAGTGATGGATATAAATGTTACATTGTTAGGGGTGGCTGAATCAATCTATTTCAGTTTCTCTCTGTTTTGGACTTTTCCAATATTGTTCTGTTCGCCACATTTCCACATGAAATTTATGAAGTTTTTTTTTAAAGTCCTCGTGAACATTCACCAGCATTTTACTGTGAATTTCTAATATATATATATGCTTGCATGCAATGTTGCCTAATACCATTTTGGAAGGAAGTTTTGCCTAATACAGTACAATGCTTCTTTGTACACGGCTTTCACTACTATACATGCATTTGTATGCACACTTTCTCCCAGTACATATGGCTTTTGGTACCTAGTGCTGAGCTGGAGCATTGCGCTGCAAAATTCAAAGGATGGTTGCATTTCAGTTTTCTTACTGTTTCAAAAAGTGCAAATTAATGAGGTTTGCCTTTAAATGCAAACTGTATCCAATATTGCTCCCGTCCCTAACCTTTGCACTGATTTCTACAAACACTTGCACTCCCCTTTCTGTTCTCAATCCATATATTCCCCATCTGTTTGCTAAGTCCAAGTTTTCAAACATATGAATAATAATGTAATCCTCCCTATACTCGGGGATAGCAAATGTAGTGCCCTGTAGCATATCTGATGGGGATTTCCTCCTTCATTTGTAGGTGCTATTCACTTCACCAAAGGTTGCCACTTTTGTCCTTGGTACAAGGAGTTGAAAAAGGCATATAAGAGCAGCTGCTACACAACAGGCTAGGAGTCTGGCATCCTGGCAACAGGCAATTTCTTAGCTGGAAAATATGTTTCAACTGAACACACAGCAGAGAACCAGACAGGAACATGACTTTGTACTTTCATCTGAAACTTGGCAGCTCCCCAGACCTGGGAACTGGCTCAAAGTGAAATCCTCAAATTACTGTGGTCAACGTGCTATTCTTGCTACCTTCACAAACCCAACTACTGGAAATAATGGATAATTATGTATATGCGGCCCTCCATAATTGTGTGTAGCTGGATGCAATTCATGCCCTTAGGCCCAAGGATACAAATCCAGACTTTCAGATCTCTCTGTCTCAGGCAGGGGCGTAGGGAGACGCCATGACACCCAGGGCGGCAGATTGCCATGCACCCAGGGGTGCGTCGTCGTTACATAGCACCGGATCCAGCTCGTGTGCAGTCAGCACAGGGTCACCGTGCCGTCACCGTGACCCCGTGCTGACTGTGCATGCGCTGGATCCGGCGCTTGTGCAGTCCGATCACGGTGCTGCTGGCCTGCAGCAGCTCCACAGAGCGGCGCTCACACACGGAGATCCGTTAAGGGGTGCCACACGAGAGCTGCACCCCGTAAGGGCCGCCAAGCGCATGCAGAACACCGTGGAGCCGCCGCACACCAGCAGCGTCCTAAATGGACTGTGCATTTGCGGGCGGAGGCGAGGGGCTGGCCAGGGAGGCTGAGTGTCTGTCACCCCCCCCAGGGCGTAGCTCGGGGCGGATCGCCCCCGCCCCCTGCTTGCTCCGCCCCTGGTCTCAGGTCTCTCCCCAGGCCACTCCTGTCACCAGTATCTTCCGTAACTATTTCTACCTGCTTGAAATATGTAGTTGAACAATATTGTCTCTTTTGTTCAGCTGGCAGGATAGGAAGAGGTGCAAGAGTCTGTGTAGAAACTAGTTTACTGTAGAAAAGCAAAATTTGCAATTTTTTTTTTTACTCCCCTCAGTTTTGTCTCTGGCCCTGCCCACCACAGGCACGTGACTTCTGGAAATTTGCCCAGATGAGAATGCCTCAGTTTGAAAAGGTTCTCCACTCTGTCTGTAGGCTTTGTTCCTCAGGGGGTACTTTTCTCATATTGGGAGTGTCCCACACATACCTACCTGCAACCTACAGCAAAATATATTTATCAATTAATTTTTATCATAACAGCATACATAATTATATCACAAAATGAATGAAATTGTTCATGCTAACACAGAGCTTTCCAAACTTTTCGTGCTGGTGGCAAACTTTTTAGACATGCATCGTTTCACGACACAGCAATTCAGTTTTACTAGCAAACCGGAGGTTAAACTTAACCCCTTTCTAGCCCCGGGAGGAGCACAGGGATCATTTGTGCAGCACACCTACATACTAACGTGTCGCGACACATGGTTTGGAAAGCTCTGTGCCAACAGATAAAACAATATAACATTGATCCCTTAATAATAATCCTTTAATAACCAAAAGCTTATCCAGAAGGTAAACTTTAATCTTCCTACCCATTTGATTTCCAAATTAATATAAAGCACCATTTCCATAATTTTCTTAATCTCTTAATATACAAATCATATCTTTATCTACTTTCTATAGGACTATTTTTTTATTTTTAATAGTATTTCTATTCATTTTTCCACAGTACTATTAATACACAGTAAATCCATAAGTATTGGCTGGGATTGATACACCATACATTTCTGTCCTTTTGCCAAATAATTATGTCAACTCTGTCTTCTTTCTTGATCTTTTAGAAAGTTTGTTAATCCCATTTTTTCAACAATCTGTTGTTAATCCCATTTTTCAACAGTGGCTCTTGGTGTAGTTTGGAATCTTCAATATTCAGCACAAAGAATTCTGGCTATAGTGAGCATTTAAGAAACCAACTCTTGGTCTTCTAATTTCACCAATTGTCTAACATAATTATACGAAAAGAATATAGGGTGAAGTGGGATCTCATATCCTAAAATCTGTATAATTTGGGTTTTTATTATATGAAAGTCTTATACTTCCACCACATGTGGATGTAGTCCCTTCTCGCTTCCTGACATTTCCAGCAACTTGTTCCAGCCAAGTTAATCCTCTATGCAATCTCCATGCTTGTCACACACTCCTGATCTAATCCCAAGAACTCCTTAAACAATTTCTCCAGCTATCCCACCAAATGACTCACAGAAAATACTAACGCAACATTGCAGATAGGGATAGGCACATCTGTACATTTCAGTTTCAGTACTGAAACCAATCCCACAAAGGCTAGTGCATGATGGGGGGGTCTCTCATATCTAGTTGATAATATCTAGGCATATGCTAGCCTAATGCAAAACTCTTCCAGTGACATTTCACAGAGGTATTCTTCTTCATGCCCTCAAGGGACAGGGTGTGCATTTCTAAACCTATTCACAGCATGCCCAGAAGCATAGCTGGTTTGGATGCCTTTGACATGCTAGATGGGAAGATGGTCTCTTGTATCTTCATGTCCCAGCAAATAGCCTTGGGCATCTTACAAGGCTGAGTAGATTTTTGTCATTGCAAAATGGGATTTGTGTCAAAATGTGTTGGGAGGAAATATCATCAGCTCTAACTAAATACTGCTTGCTGTATCACATTGAACACAGCCTAACTTGGTCATGTCCATTACTGTAAATGATGGAACAGAAAACAGGACTTGTGAATTCCCATTTCCTGCTGTGCTTATAACCTGTCCCCTCTTACTATTGTCAACAAGAACTCCCGGTAGTTCTAAAAAGTACCTGCCAATCTAAATGACTAAAATAAATGAAATTAAGATGTACTGTAGGTAGACACAGTTGCTTTGAACACAACTTCTCTTTCTCTGCTCTACAGATTTATGTGTTGTATCTAAACCCGTATTCTTTTCAAACCCATATTGATATTAACATTAGAATCTGTTTGGCTTTTGTTGAAGATTTTCCTACACAGTCTCGTGAACCAATCTTGTGAATGGTTGTGGCTATGAAGAATTACTGTGCAAAATACTGGGAAAAGAGCATATACTGGGAAAAGAGCACAGCTGCTCTCTGATGTCTAACATTCCTCCCAATCCTTTTCTCTTGTACTTTTTTTTTGCAAGTAAAGCATATTTTGCAATAGATTAATGTGTTACTAAATCCATTTACCTGTGAATAAGCTCCAATGAATTCAATAGGATTTACTTCTGAGCAGACATGGATAGCATGATGATGTCCCACCATTCATCAAGGAGCACAAAGTGACATACTTAGTTATTTCCTTCCCCATTTTATCAACAAAACAACCTTGTGAGGTGGGTTAAGACTGAGTAACTAGCCCAAAGTCACCCTGGGCTTCATGGCTGAGTAGGGATTTGAATTCTGGTCTCCGAGGTCTTACTGCATCACACTGGCTCTTTTGCATCAGGTGAAATTCTGAGTGGTCCTGTTGGTTGACCTTTTCTGCACATAACAAATGGGTCTAATTCAGGGATAGGGAACCTGGTGCTGTACAGATGTTGTGGGACTACAACTTCCAGCAGCCAGGTTATTATTCAGGGATGGTGGGAGTTGTAGTTCAGCAACATCTGGAGGGGGCTCATCTTTCCTACCCCTGGAGTGATCCCTGCTTGATTCATTGCCATGACAACCAAAGTAAAAGCCCACTGAACAGAATGGAAGGACAAAGATACATCCAGCTGTGTCCTGGTATTCCTAGGTGAGGTGGCTGCTGTTGATGGTACCTGATATGGTGTGGTTGTCCAGCATCATTGTCCAGGACAAGTAGATTTGCGAAGGAGTTATGCCTGGTGCCTGAACCAGTGCTGCTGAGATAATCAGTCATGAATGAATTAGAGATGAACAGATTTCTAGGAGAAAATCTTGGGTTACCACTGGGAAACCTAGAAGTCAGTGGCAAATTATAGCTTTGCCCATCATGGAATGACTCTGAAACAGTTTCAGGAATATATTCTACAATCTAGCAGATTTAAAACAGTCCAGGGATGCAATATGAACTGTGATGAACCCACCATACCATATTAGAGCTCCTCCATTTTTTTAAATCCCAGTTCGCTTTTCAATCATAAATGTTGTGTGTTGAAAGTGAGACCCCTTGCATACAAAACATCCCACACAGCTGTAGCCCTTCCCCCCAAAAAATAAGCTGCCTTATTCCAAATCAGTTGGTCCATATAGCTCAGTAAGGTCTGCACTGACTGGCAGTGGTTCTCCAGGTTTTCAGGCAGGAGTTATTCCTGGAGACACTGGGAATTGAACATGGGATCTTCTGCAAGGAAAGCATGTTCTCTACTGCCACGTCTTTCCCCCTTGAGTGAATTATGGCCCTTCCTGGGAACTTCACTAAAGCTCTGGCTGGAAGTAACAGAGCCTGAGTCCACATTTTGCAACTGAATCCAAAAATGAAACTCTGAGAAATCCAGGGTCTACCTCCTCTCACAATGCCTGGCCTCTGTGCAGAGAAAGGCAGCGAAATCACTCAAGTGCACTATTGTTTGTGACTGCAGCCATCCCAGGGTTTAGATCGGATGCTTCATATTTGCCCAGACTGCAAAGTGAAGTCTTGGGTGTCATATTGCAGTCACCAATCAAGACAAAGTAGCTGCACACATATTTCTTCCTCTCTTGATGCTCACTCGCTTACCAAGCTGTCAACATTCAGGTTTGCCAAAAGGTGCATTTGAGTAGCAAGAAGTTTGCACCGGGGGGGGGGGGGGGGACATCCTCAGCTGAAAGCAGGAACGCCTCAGAAGTCAAGGATTTTAAGCTGCACCCAGCAGGCATGATAACGAATGTGGAATCAATGCATTTCTGGTTGCCCAGACAATAGATTGATTTGATTGGGTATTTTTAACCTGCTCCATCTCCCAGTGCTCAATGTAGTTTACAGTGGTTAAAAACCAATTAATAACTAAAACCCTGCAGGCAAAAATAAGGCTGGTATCTCAATATGTGAATTTCAGAATCACCTACTGCCCGTTAGCTTTGATACCGACTTCCTGGAGCAGAATTACAAAATAGAGCTGGACGAATCTGTCAGTTTTTCTCAGTTTCTCCTCTTTCCAACCTTGATTTCAGTTCTTCACATTTCTGCAGCAATTTGCATTTTAAAATAAAACTCATGAAATTCCACCAGCATTTTAGTGTGGATTTCTCTAAATAAACACAGTTTTGCATGCAATTTTGCCCAATATACTTGCGTTCAAAGCATTTTTCCTTGCTAATATAATGCATCTTTATATGTTATTTTCACTCATATATGCATTTTTGTATACATTGTATGGGAGAAGAACGGGCTCACAAAATTCAAATAAATTTAAATTCTGAACAATTGTTTTGGTTCACATAACTGAATTTTTCCACCACCCTTATTTCCAGCTCTCTGAAGTACCACTGCTAGTACAAGCAGCACACAGCCCCTTATTCCTCAGCCTTCTGCAGGACTGTTAACTCTCCAAGAGAGCCAGTGTGGTGTAGTGGTTAAGAGTGGTAGACTCGTAATCTGGGAAACCGGGTTCATGTCTCCGCTCCTCCACATCCAGCTGCTGGGTGACCTTGGGCTAGTCACACTTCTCTGAAGTCTCTCAGCCCCACCCACCTCACAGAGTGTTTGTTGTGGGGGAGGAGGGGAAAGGAGAATGTTAGCCGCTTTGAGACTCCTTCGGGTAGTGATAAAGCGGGCTATCAAATCCAAACTCTTCTTCTTCCAAACCTCCCTTTCTCCTGGGCCTCTCCTCTACACAGCTTTGTCTCCTCCACCATCCATGTTCTGTTGTTGAATACATTTATAAGTATTGTATTTATATTTATAATATTGTAATACTGTAAGAATAAAAAACAACCCCCCCTGCAGTTGGCATGGCTGCCAACAGGCCACCAAAACATGATAGTATCTATCTCATTATTACAGTATGTAAATGTTTGAGCAACAGGAGAAAGACCTTTCTTTAGCAGATAGACATCTCAAGGAAACTGAAAGTATTTTACATAACACAAAGACTTAAGAAGAGCCTCCTGGATCAGGCCAGCAGCCCATCTATTTCAGCATCCTTTTCTCACTGTGCTGAACCAGACAACCTTGGGAAACAGCAGCATCCAAGTGCAAGCACAATTCCCCTCCTGTGGTTTCCAGCAACTGATCTTCAGAAGCATTGCTGCCTCCAGCTACGGAGGGCAAAGCCTAGCCATCATGCATAGCCGTCTTTCAGGTACTGTATCCTGGTCCTAAGCCATAGATAACTTTATCCATCCATACCAGAAGGCTGACCGTCGTCCAGTGGCTACCAGTGCATGCTAACTTCACTAATACATACATTTTTATGCACTCATGACCCCGGTATATTCATTTTTGTATGCATTACAGTATTTGGCTGGAGAACTGCACTACAAAATTCGGGAAAGCGAAAATTTCAAAGCAGTTTCAGTTTATGTATCATTTTGGAAAGTGTCTTTCAAAGCAAACTGTATCAAAATTAGAGCTAGAGAGAAGGATCAGGGCTGGGCAAATGGGGACATTGTAACTTTTATGCCAAAACTTAAGAAGTGAGGCAGTGTTTGGAACTTAAGAAGCCGTGTTACAGTGAATCCATCTAGCTCTGTACGGTCTACACTAACTTGCAGTGGCTCTCCAGGATTTCAGACCAGGAGTTTTTTCCTGCCTGGAGATACCAAGAATTGAACCTGGGAACTTTTGCATGCAAAGCAAATGCTCTACCACTGAGCTACAGACCTTCCCACTTGAGTGACCTATGGCTCTTCCCCCTATAGACTACTAGAAATCTTTGTGTTTTTTTCTTCATATCATGCCCCCCCCCCAGAATGAAACATTGTTCCTCCATGCCTGAGAATTTCGCACACCTCTTTTTTAAAGCATCAGGTTTCCAGCTAACCCTCTTCCTGTCATTGTAGCCTGTAGACTTCATTTCAAGTGACTGGTACATTCTATGGTTTTAATGATTTCATTCATACAAAGAGGTTTATTATTATTATTATTATTATTATTATTATTATTATTATTATTTATGCCTCCCTAACAAGAAAAAGATAAGCTTGGGTGCAATTAGCTGTTATCCATAGTGAATGCAGAAGTTATCCATTTTTATCATAGTCATGTTTGTGGATAACTCCAAAAAAGAATGATAATAATAACAATAATGATATTAACAATAATAATAATTTGCCAACATCCTCCTACCCTTGCTACCCTTGGCTTTCCTTCCTTTCCTTCACACAACTCATTTTGGGGCAAAAACCTGTATTTTGGCTTCTTTCCCTCTGTATAGCAGGGGTAGGGAATCTTTTTCAACCCAAGGGCCACTTTTCCTTCTGAGAGCCACTGGGTGGGACCAGAGGCAAAAATATGTGGAGCAACAAATGCTAATTTCATCTTTGTAAAGAAGGCTAGCTTTTACGCACACCCACTTACTCCTTTCTACCTGCTTTCTACCTGCTTTCTACTCCTTACTACCAGACAAGATGTATTATCAGAATTCAAGGGCACATTCCAGTCAGGCAAAAACATGCAAGTGGGGGGCAAGTGAGCAGTGTGGCCTGGTGGGGAGTTCCAAGGGCCAGAAAGAGAGAGTTGACTTGCCGCATTTGGCCTGAAATCTAGGTTCCTTACCTCTTTTCTATAGCATTATGAACACAGAGAAGGCTAGAGAAATTGGGGGGGAGTATTCAACTGAGTCTCACTTAGAGCAGAGCTATTGAGATTGATGAACATGATTGAGACGTGTTTTAATTACAACAGGTCTACTGTGAGCAAACAACAGTTGAATTACAACCATCGGGATAAGCTTTTTCACAGATTAGCCAAGGTCAAAGTGACATGTGAGCCAGTAAACTTCATTGGCATTACAGTGGTATCTCTACTTACGAATTTAATGCACTCCAAACGTACATTTGTAAGTCGAAAAAAATTCGTAAGTAGAAGCAACCCTATCTAAAAATTCATAAGTAGAAAAAATCCTATCTAAACCGCATCCAAGATGGCGGATGGAGCTCCATTCGTAAGTAGAAACATTTGTAAGTTGAGTTATTCGTAAGTAGAGGTACCACTGTATCTGCACTCTTTTGGCTTCCACAATATTCCTTCAGATGCTTTGCTTGAGGAAGAGCCTCAAACCTTTGCTTCTCACTTTAGACAACCTTGGGTTGCATGTAGCACAATGGAGAAATTCCCCTCGCCATGCCTTCACTTCTGATATGTTTGTGTGTGAGAGAGAAAGAAAGACCTAAATTTGCCTAGGTGAAATATTGTTGAGAATTCTAATGAAGGGCCCTCTGGTCCTCCTCCATGAAGAAAGTCTTCCCAGAAGCTCAACTCCTTCCCTGCTTTAGACACACAGGGCTCAATATAAAACATATGACAGTCTCACCTTGTGTCCTGCAATGTAGCTGATAGTCATCTCCTTTCTGAAAGAAGAATACAAGTCAAAACCGTTAAAGTCAAAAAGTACAACAGTGAAAGTAAAGGTTATGTAGTCCTCACCAGACCCAGTCTACTTTCTAGACTGATGTCTTATAGCATCCTTCTTGACATAAAAGAAGCCTGCAGAGGCCGATAACTGTTCTATGCTAGAAGCAAAGGGACTGATCATAAGTAGTCTCCCCTTCCTTCCCTCCTCTATTTCTCTTTAATGGAGATACAATTTCTTCTTCAGGATTTTATTCCTAGGGACAGCAGAACAGAAATGTCTTAATAGATTTTGGGTTAGAAAGTGGCCATTGGCATATCGCTGATCTTCAAAATCTTTTGGAATAGCCTGGCTGTTAACCTTGTCCCATAATTATTGACTATCTCAAGGAAGGTAATGCTCAGGTAATGGGCTAGAGCATGCTTTGTTGCCTAGGAGGAGGGAAGACAAAAATCCTTTTAAAAACATCTTAATAAATAGTAATCTCCACTTACACAATCCCAAGGAAGCACCCCAATAGCCCTATGTGGCATGCCCTTTATAACAGGCAATTTATTTATTCCTGGAGCCAAAAATAAAGCACTGCACCAGAACTACTGATGGGTTCAATCCTGGAAATCTAAAGGATGACCACTGCAAAACTTTTCTCATTAAGCTGCTGCTCCTGCCCCAATGCCATCCTACCTTAATGGACTGCCTCTTAAACTAAGTGGTAGAGCATTCACTTTGCAACCAGAAGGTATCAGGTTCAATCCTCAGCATCTCCAGGTAGGGCTGAGAATGTTCCCTGCCTGAAACCTTTGAGAGCTACTACCACTTGAATGGCCCAGTGGAACACTATAAAGCGGAGGTGGGGAACCTCTGGCCCGAGGGCTAATCTTGGCCTACAAGGGGATCCAATCCTGGCCCTTGTGACCATTTCCCCCAAACCAACCATACCCATCTATCATTCATGAACTCAGCTGATATGCAAGAGGGTGAAGCTAGGGCGTTGCCAGGTCTATGCTCAGAGCTTCCCAAAGCACTGGATATAGGACTGGCAATGCCCTTTGCAATGTGGTTCCCAAGTGCCCAACAGCCAGGTGTCAATCATGGGGTCATAATGGCATCATTTGATTGGCAGGGGGGTTGTCCTTCTCATCTGTCAAAATTGGCTTGCACGGTGGGCCAAAAGGGTTCCTCACACCTGCTATAAAGCAAGTTTTAGACTTGCATTATATCTTCTGCTCGTCACTCAGTCATCTAGAAGAGCAAATCACATTTAGAAATAAGACTGTCCTTCTCTTCCCCCCCCCTCCCCTACACTGAACTTTCCAGACAGGTTCAAAGCACCTTTGAGGTGGTTAGAAATAGCTGTCAACAGGTTTCAAGGAAAGTCTCCTCAGAGCTAGGGAGATGCATGGCCCATGTCTTAGTAAGAAAGCAATTATCAGGTAACCTTAACACTTCCTATTTGTTACATATCAGGATCCATTTTGTTGTCTCTTTGATGGCGTGTGTGTGGACCGGCAAGAAGAAATAGAAACCTTAAACTTAACAAGAGATTAATGGCAGAATGTGACAGAACAAGTGTGTGTGAATAGGAAATGAAAACTGAAAAATGTTCCTCAAAAAAATCTATCAGAGAAGAGCATTTGACTGTTGTGGGTTTACACATGCTTTTTTCAAAATACCCTAACCTCGGGTAATCTGTTCCTGATTGATCTGTCTAACCAGGAATTTCAGTACACTCAGGCTACATTCACACCACACAGTTAAGGCACCATGATACCATCCTAAACAGTCATGACTTCCCACAAGGAATTATGGGAGCTGTAGTTCTTTAAGGGTGCAGGGAGTTCCCCACACAGAGCTGCAATTTCCAGAGTGATTTCACAATAATTCCCTCTAGCAGAGGAGATGAGCAGAAGAATCTTGGAAGGGTTACAGTTCACTTTGCCCAATAGAGGAGTCTTCACTGGAGGAAATAGTAACCAACACTCCAACATCATTATTAGCCTGCATATTGTTGAAAAATCTGCCAATTTGGTCTGTAGGACCAAGTACAGCAACAAGGCACCTCAGCCTTCACTGTATCAAATAGTCATGGCTTCCCTCAAAGAATTTTGTGAGCTATAGTTTGTTAAGGTTGCTCAAAAAACAAGATTGCACTCTTATGCCAACCAACTTAGAAATAGCCTGTTTTGGAGATGGTTGCAGTGTCCTTTCAAAGAATGAGTTCCACAGTCTAGGTCACAAAATGAAGAACCTGTGGCTCTCTAGATATTATTGGACTCCAACTCCCATCAACTTTGGCCAGTAAGGCCAATGATCGGGGATTATGGGAGCTACAGTCTGGAGGGCACCTAATTGGCCACCCTTGCAATAAAATAACAGAAAATCATCAAATCTCCAGCTTCAGAGAAACCAGCATGGACCACACAACGTTCTTGATAGGAAAGAGGCCTTGAGGGTCCTCTTTCAGTCAAAGAATGTGTATGAGTGCCTCACAACCATATAATTTCCTATTCTGCTGCTTCCTTCCCAGATTGTTGTGTGCTGCAATTAATTTGCATCTCAATTCTTAAAATGGACACTTAAAAGTTTTTTCTTTGAAATTGTTACAACCATATGGATCTTTTTTTAAAAAAAGTCAGCATCTTTGTGCTAAAAAGAAGAAAAAAAGTCTGAAAGACAAAAGCGGGGAGGGTTGCCAGCTGCTAAAGACCAATACAGTCTGCAGTTAAAGAATACACTTGGCAAAGTGAAAATTCAGGGTGTAAATTAAATTTGTCAATAAATATGGAAATGGCTTCCAAGTGTCTGACCCCCCGTATCGATGCGATTAAATTTCCCAGTTCCATGTCACTGGCAGGACGGGAGAGAGATCTCTCGGGCTTCTTTTGTTATCGTAGGCTCGGTATGAAGTGACATCAATTATCACATCCTCAGATTAGTTTGTTAATTGTACATTCAACAGGAGTAGCAGCCGCCTGAACTCTTGCGGCTTGGGCTCTGTTTGGTGGTAATTGCATTTAAGGGATTCAAAGCAACAGGGCTCCCGTGTGCAGGTTTGTCAGTGATGGGAAAACCATCTGCACAAATTGTAGACTTTGAGATCGCTATCTGGGGCAGTCCCCTGGGCTGGGGGAAGGAGGGGCAGGTGGTCACTGTACATTGGGAGAAGACACAGTAGGATTGACTTTATTTATTTGTTTGTTTGATGCACGAGTCACCTCATAATATAGATTTTCTAGACAACATGCAGCACAGTTAAACAAATGCAACTTTATATTTAAATATTGTTGCATGCGTCCTGGTCACTGAGTGGCAAGAGACTCCAGGGGTTCGTGCACTTAACGTAGGATTCAGTTTCCTTGGAATGAAGGGCAACAGAGTCTGTGGTGGACATATCTTTTTATTTACACAGATAGAGAACCTGAACATAGGGTGGAGGAGCTCACAGCATTAACACTCCAGCAGATCTTGCTTCCTCATTATGTTTCCAGGGAAACCCCAAAGCTGACTGTGGGTTTAGCACAGAGCCAAAGGTGTCTCTGTATTCAACTTCCAGCATCAGCCAAAACTCTCCCATATACAGCTCCCCTTGTCCTATTGTTCTCCAGACTAGGATGAGGGGACATCCAGCCAGATGAGGTGGGGAAAGGTCCACCCATTTGTATCTATAGCAAAAGAGCAATCTATTTGGATAAGGAAAATAGGAGTACTTAACTAGTCAGCCGAAGTCATTACCTTAACAAAGGAACTGATTTGCTAAATCCAATAGTTTGTTCTACTAACTAGATTATGGATAGGGAAACTAAGGCCCAGGGGCGAATGGGGCCCAATCGCCTTCTAAATCCGGCCCATGGACGGTCCAAGAATCAGCGTGTTTTTACATGATTAGAATGTGTCCTTTTATTTAAAATGCATCTCTGGGTTATTTGTGGGGTCTGCCTGGTGTTTTTACATGAGTAGAATGTGTGCTTTTATTTAAAATGCATTCTGGGTTATTTGTGGGGCATAGGAATTTGTTCATTTCTCCCCCCCCCAATATAGTCCGGCCCCCCACAAGGTCTGAGGGACAGTGGACCAGCCCCCTGCTGAAAAAGTTTGCTGACCCCTGTACTAGATTATAAACAGGCCTGGGAAGGAACCCATGGGCATCAAACAGATTGAGCTCCCGATCTAATAACAATATAAAGTTGTTTTCATTTAACTTCTTGTAAATGTTGCCTGGGAAGTCTATATCATGAGGTGATGAATATGATATTAAAAGTTAAATATAGCAATGCATTCATTCCAGTGGCAAATGTTACACACCTTTTGGGATCAAAGGCAAAAGGAGACTAAGGTAAGATTTATTTTGGGGGTAAAAAAGATGGATGTTGTTTATTGTTTGGAACAGAAAGAGTTAGTTGTTTCCAAACATGGAATGCAGTTTTCAGTAAATGGAAATAATGCACAGTCTATTAAATTTCTATTTCTCCCCTTTCCTTTCCTTTCCTTTCCTATTAATAATAATATGCATTAGGAGTCTGCATCAGCTCTGACTGTAGGCCAAATATTGAGGCGAATCAGGGTTGTTTGGGGGTCTTTCCTACCTTCTGAGTCAAAGCACCATGACATTTATACACTTTGAGGTGGATCAGGGCCCCCATAGAGCATTGTGGAACTCTGCTATGTCTGTATTTATATGGCACTCATAACTGTTTCTCTAGTTCCATGGGTTTTAGCTTACAAAAAGTGAGACTGTCCAAAATATTTCCTGCAAAGCGCTGAAGAGCTCTATATTTTTTTTGGTTAAAGTACAACAGGGAAGGATTTAAAAAAAAACTATTTATAAAGCTTCATTTACATTTTTTAAATAAAAAAATTACATTGCTTTGCTACAACAATAGCAAATAGTCTAATTCAGCTGCCAGCTGCGCTTTCCACACACAGTTTCAGGTTCAGCAGGTTTGGTGAGTTTCCCAGGGGGTCCCAAGAATGGGGAAAGGACACCCCTCCACTCACAGTTCTTTCCATAGCCTCTTGCCCTCTCCTCCTCCAGCTGCTATTATACTTAAGCCTTACCAGATTGAAATCAGTGGGTGGAAAGTTTTGGGTGACTCACACCTATATTGATTGTACTTTACTAGTTAACAAGCTTCACTCTGGGGAAATTCTTCCTGTGCTTTTCTTGCCAAAGAGAGCTGGTACAATAAACAAAAGTCACTGTCACCTTCCACCCTCACTGTGATGGATTATGAGCTGGTGACTGATAGCCTTCATTCACATTCTCCATTACATCTTCTCAATGTAATATTAATATCATGGAAGCAGCTTCACGTCTTCCCTGACCTTGACGCCTGCAGTGTTGCTCCATTGGTAGAAGGGCAAGGCCTAGAGCTGCTGAACTGAGCCAAAGACCATAGAGCCTGCTTTAAATCTAGGCAGATGTCCTATGACAGCCACACATGGCATAAGAACATCTGGGCTGGACCAGACGAAGACCCATGAGGTCTGTCATTCTTTTTACATCAACAGGCCATCAGTTGCATCAAGAACAGGAGTGGGGAACCTGTGGCACTCCAGAAGTTGGGGCAGGCCCATAGCTCAGTGGTAGAGAATCTGCTTTGCATACAAAAAGTCCCAGGTTCAATCCTCATCACCTCCAAACAGAGAGAGTTCAGTCATTCCCAGGCAGTGTAGACAATACTGAGCTAGATAGACCACATGCTCTCTCTGCTGCCCGCAATGACATCCCACCAAGCTGGGTGTGGCAGGGACCTCTGCAGAAGTGGAAGTTCCTTGGCCATATCTTTACCCCTTCCTGCCAGCAGCCACCATCAGGGGATGAGGACGCCACTGCAGAAATAACAAACACTGGGAGTTGGCTTCTCTCTCTATAGCCTATTTTAGTGTCGGCTTCAGCTCAATCTCTACCCAATCAGACTTAAGTATCAAACCCTGAAAGAATCTGGCTTGCTCTCCACCCTCTGGACCTGCAAATCAGCCCATTGTAAAAACTTCCTGCTCCCTCTGCAGTAAATTGTCTTCTTCCTCTCCTCAAGTCCTGATCTTTGCAAGGCCAGGGAAAAGATGTGACGAGAAAGCATGTGTGGAAAGAATGGAGGCTGAGATCGAATGAGCATCGCAGGGGAATAAAGTCTATTCATTTTTATTACCTCTTTTCAAGATGCAGCGAGGACAGTCTCTGGGACAGTCTCTCTCTCTCTCTCTCTCTCTCTCTCTCTCTCTCTCTCTCTCTCTCTCTCTCCCTCTGTCTTACAAAAGACTATTTGCCAAAAAGCCCTGGGATTGGCTACAGATATTAAAACAAAGTATTTAGGCCCGAGTGGCATGCGTCTGGTTGGATTTACGCAGACCTGGCCTTTATCACAACTGTGCCAGGCTTTGCTGTTCAGCAGCTGCTGCCAGTAATTAGCATGCATTGCCATGCCAGGAATGGAGCATTCCATGTGTTCAAATCCAGCTTTGTCACCAAAGTAGAAGTGCTTGTAACTAATTAGATCCAAGCATTATTGGGCCTGCTCCACTTAAAGACACTTAATAACGACAGCCTTTTACCATTCCAGACACACACACAGGAACACTGGAAGCTTCCTTGCCATGAGTCAGGGGGTTGGTGCATCCAGCTGAGTGTCAACTACACTGACTGGCAGGGGCTCTCCAAGATTTTGGGCAGGGTATGTTCCCTTTTCAGTCCTGCCTGGAGATGTTGGGATTGAAGCAGGGACCATTCATGTGCAAAGCCTGTGCTTCACCACCCTGAGTCACAGCCCTTCTAAGGGCTTCTAATTTTTACAGGATGGGAAGTTGTTTTATACAAAGCCTGGTCCATTTTGTTCAGTATTACATGGACAGGAAAGGGAAACCTTTGGGTCTGCCATATTTTGAAGAGCAAAAAAGAGGATGCTATGATGGCCATTCAAAACAAATGAATGCAATTTGTCTCAAATTTTACCCCTGAAAACGAGGATCTGTCCTGGAAAAAGAGGACACATGGCAACCTTATCAATGGCCTTCCAGATGTTGTGAAACTGCAACTCCCATCTTCCCTGACCATTGGCTATGCTTCCTGGAGCTGGTGGGAGCTGTAGTTCAGCAATATCTAGAAGGCCAAAGGTTGTAGACAATACGGAACTGAAGACCCAGGATGTGTTTCTACCACTGCACTACAGACCTTTCTATCTAGCTCAGTGTTGCCTACCCTGATTGACAGGGTCTCTCCATGTTTCAGGAGATGGCAGGCATTGAACTCGAACCTCTTGCATGCCAAATAAGTGCTATACTACAGATCCTATGATGACAACAATAGCAATAATGAAGTCCTCTTTCAAATAACATCCTACAGGTACATGCCACAATAAGTACAGGCTCATTACCTTGAATTATCCCAGTTACACAAGATGCTTAAGGCCCTGCTGAGAATGAACAAGATAATTCCATGTTATATAATTCATTGCACTGGGACCATTTTTAAAAACCAATAAAATTAGATAAAATTAAAAAGCAAGGGGATGACAGACTTCGATGGCTTGCTTGCAAGTATTCAGTTAAAATTAATAGGTAAATAATAATAATGAAGCTATTGCTTCTTTCACATTTATTTGTTGTATACATCTAAATCCCAATTTTCTGTCCATGGCCCAACAAAAGAGAACTTTCATTTTCCTTTTACTGAAGAGATTGTGTTTTCATATCATGATGTTCCTGGCTGTAGGCAGGTTATAGATTTGCAGGGTGAGGAGTAGGGATGCCTGGAACCAGAGCCTCAGTCAAACCAGGACAGATATTCATTCATTTAATTATAGGATTTCCTACCTTCCTTTCTTCACCACTAGGTCCCAAGGTAGATTGCAACAATTAAAAAAATAAAATTGTAACATCTGTTAAACCAATTTGCATCACAAGGACAAGGTGACTCCTATAGATATCGTTCAGATGTCAAAGGCCAGGGTAAAGAGGCACAGGTGATGAAAGCTACACAATCAAGGTTCCAGAGGGAGTTGCACAACTCGAGGGCTGCCATAGAGGAAGCCTTCTCCTGGGGTGCCACCCATCAAACACACAAGAGCAAAGGAATTACCCAAAGGGCCCTTGATAACAGCGGGCAGATAAGGTCAAAGCTCACTGTTGCCCAAAGAAACCCCAAGCTTTATCCAGAAGCATTTCTAACAGGGATGTGGATGCTCCAGCCTGGGGGCCACATGCAGCCCTCCAGGCTTCTTTGTCCGGCCTTCAGAACTCTCTCCAGGTCCCACAAGCTCTGCAGTCACAGCTCTCACCAGCCATGCCTTGAGTGTTCCTGCCTGGCTGAAATGTGTCCTTGGACTCTGATAATGCTTCTTACTTGCCTGGTTGGGGAGTGAGGAGAGGTGTGTGAGGCCTGCCCATCACTGGCATGTGGCCGCCGGAGGTTTCCCCAGGAGGGTATATGGTCCTCAGGCTGAGAGTGGTTTCCCATCCCTGATTTATAGGAGGGCCATGGAAGGTGTCTCTGTTGCACAGGGAACTAGTTGGTGTAGCATGTTGAAACTCCATATTGACACTAGAAGAGGAATTGAGCAGGAGATCTATGATCGCCTTTCTGAGCTCCCACTTTCCAAATGGCATTGAGATGAGGGGGCAGTAAGGGTAAATTATAATTACTTGCATAAATCCAAATGCTGATCAATGAAGGTTTTCTGCCAGAGGAAATTGTACAGCCTGGAATTGTAGAGCCCTCCAAGTGCCACCTGCTCTCGGCAAATTAGTCAGCAGCACCAAAAGACATGCCTCCCTATTTTCAAATCAAAGAGGTGGATGCTGAGCAAGAGGGCAGGGTGTCTTTAAGGCTTCTGTTGCATGGCTGGAGAAAATAATGCCTTTGCAAAAGATCTCTAGATCTCGTTAATGCTCATTCTCCTTAAGAAGAATTCCAAGGTGAGGGACATGAGCGTTGGTCTTGGGTGCTGCTGGCAATGGGCCTGAAGGCCACATTGAGTTCAGTGCCAGGAATGGCAGGCCTTGTGCAGCTCCAGCCACTTCCTTCACTGCTTCTGGCCATATGCTTTGTAGACCAGCCAAGACTGGGAGCTGCCTCCTCCTCAACGGGAGCAGCAGAAGCTGCCACCACCACAACCTGTGGCTCAGAGGCCAGAGTTGGCCAGAACTGAGGTGAGGAAATCAAATAATAATTAAAACACCCATCTTTTGGTGCTGGGAACCAAAGGATGGGTGTCCTAATTTTCATTAGCCAAATGTTGGAGGGTATGTAATAAATTCTCAAGGACAGTTATCAGAAGCCCTCAAAGTTCCAGAAAGATTAATGTGCTTTCTGGCAGGTTCCAAAACTCAGTGATGCCTGCCTTGTTTCTAGGTGGAGATGGATCTATAAACTGGGTGTCACTACAGAGAAGGTCCTCTTGTTGGTGGCTGCCAGACGTACATCCACTGGCTGTAGCACAAGCAAGAGATCCTCATCTTGAGATCTTGGTAGTCAGGCACAAGTGCTCTCTCAGGTAACCAGGCCCCAAGTTGTTCAACACCTTAAACTCTTGCTTCAAAAGCAAATTGGCTGAAGTTAAACCAAATCCTGGGTCCCAAAGGCAAGATGATTCAAATGCATGGAAATGCCACAGCTTTTTTAAATGACCAAAGAGACTCTTTAAGGTAACACAAAGAGAAGGGATGTCGCCTTGCGGATGTTACAAGGCATCCACATAGCTAATTGGACGGTTTGGGCCTCAATCTTCTCCTGATGTTCTTTTATTGTTATGGATTGTCATGCAGGAAAAAAGAAAAGAAAGCTTTGCTTTCTCAAAAGTGTTTGTCTCATCTGGTTGCATATTCTGCATCAAAGGGAACAATTCTCTCTCTTGGCATAATAACCAATTTAAGTGGAATCCAGCTGCGATGCCCACCCGGCAATTAGAGCTTTAGATTTTGGATGGGTCATTGAGACAGAATAAGATTTTTCACTTTCAGATTTTTTTTAAACAAAACATCTCTTGTTTATAGGCCTTCATGTTAGCTATGCAAGGAAGTTATGTATGGGAAGGTTTGGCAGACAGCTGGAATCTGATAAGCTGGACCATCTTGGCTGTGAGTCCTGGAAGAACTGCTTCCTTCCTTGAGGGCTTTTCCCACCTGACCTGGGGGGACGGGGCCCTGATTGACTCCAACTACAGCAGTCCTAGCTTTTGTAGTTGGAGTCAATCAGGGTCCCATCCCCGCAGGGAGGCCAAAGACCATATTGGCAGTCTCTTAACTGCAGATCTAGGTCATTGAGTCTGAGCTTTGACAGCCACCGCCCACTATGAACCACCACTGGTAGGACTGGCAGCAAGATCAGCAGATACTGTGTGTTCTATGCTTATGATAATATTTTATTTTCTTGTTAATTAGGCTGTTTTAAATGTGCATTTGATATCTAACTTCCTTTAGTAATGTTTTCTTTTGAAATGTTTAAGATATTTTTGCAAACTTTGCTGTATTGAATATGCATTCTGTTGTTGATCTCCTTTATAACGTTTTATTTTGAAATCTTTAAGATAATATTTTAGTTTCCTATTAATTATGTTGCTTTGAATATAAACTTTATATTTGACTTTCTTCCATAATGTTTTATTATGGATTGTTTTTTTTTCTGATGTTTTAGTGTGAGATTTTTTTCCCTTTGAAATATTAAGCATTATATTAGTGCTCTGATTCAGTATAAGGCAGTTTCTTCATTATATGATTTCACCCATCTGATTTTTTGGAAGCCCAACTAGCTACTTTTTCATGGAATTTGTAGTTCACTATTCTTATAAGCAGTCAGCAGTGCACATGAGCTTAGAGTTAACTCAGTTTCTTCCAAGAATGAAATTTAATGTGATTTTGGGAGCATCCCAAAGTAAAATGTCTCAGGAACCTTAAGAGAAGCTATAAAAGGGTTACAGAGACTAAACACATTTCTTAGGACAGGGGTTCTACACATTTCCCCAAAGTTATCCCATTTTATCCTCACAACAGCTGAGGACACATCTGCTCTATACACCCATAGGATCATACCGCTTTATAGTCATGGTTCTTGTTAGGAAGACCCCTAGTCTGCTCCCAGAGCTACTATTCTCAGGGTGATTTAACAACCAATCTCTCTTCACAGGGAGCTCTGGGAATTGTAGCACTGTGAGGGGAATAAGGGTCTCCTAACACCTCACAGCACCCTTAACAAACTACAGCTCCCAGAATTCTTTGGGGGTTGGCACAACTGTTTAAAGTGATACAATAGTGCTTTAAATGTCTGGTGTGAATGTGGCCTTGGTGTGACGGGAACATGCAAAAAAAACCCAAACCCAACGTATACACTCACAGCAGATTTCTTGTCTCTGTGCATTAGAGAAAGGAATGAAGAAAAAGGAAAGGAAGGGACGGGAGCCTGTTGTAAGTACCTCGACAGAAAGGGAATAGAGCGGCCTGCGGCTGCTCACCAGGAAGAAAGGGAAAGCAAACAAAAGGAGAAGCAGAAGACAGTTAGAATGTCAGGCTGCCTGAGAGGCCCAGAGGAGGAAATCAACACAAGTTTAAGAAGCAGCAGGTAAGGGAATAGATTACAGAGCTTTTAAATTAAAGGCGTTAGGGGGCTCCTGGCGGGAAGAGGAGCTCGGCACAAAGAAGAAAATTCATTATGGATGGGGCTTATCTGCTCCAGTGATTCAACTACCCTGTCTGGCTCCATTAAGCCATGCCTTACATTGCCCTCAAAACTCAGACAGAATTGGTCCAGCTTGGTGACAGCCTGTTTATCTCATCTCAAGTGACCTTTAGTGGAGGAGGCTGTAGGAAAGAGGCAAGCTGAACATTTACACCAAAACTCCTCCCCTTTTAATTGCAGATAAATGAGTGCTGGACAGTGGCACTGACAGTGAGTGATGCCAGCCTTTGGCAACCTGGTGCCCTCCAGCTGTTTTGGACTACAATGCCCATTAGCCCCAGCCAGCACCTACCTTCTTGCCGTCTTACTTGCAATCATCCAGATGGTGGGACTGGCCCCAAGCTTCTTGCTCCTTCAAAGTTTCAGTGTCTGCCTCTGTTGAACTCACTTTTCCAACTTCCTCTTTCAGTTTGATGTACTTTTCAAGGGATTGAAAGCTAGCCACCCTCAGAGTGGGGGGCTCAGAGGATTGTGGACACCATTGTGTAACAACCCCTGGTCTAGAAGCTCTGCAGCACAGGAACATGTAATGAGGCCAATTATGAGAGCAGAGGGACCAACCAATCACAGTGACTAGTGACCGGCACCCTCTCTTTCTTTTCCTTTATTTACACAAGCTGGTAAATCACCAGCCTGACCCTGCTGGATCAGGCCAACAGCCCATTTAGTCCACTATCCTGTTTTCACAATGGCCAGCCAGATGTCTGGGGGAAGTCCAACAGCAGGACCCCAAGCAGAAGAGCACATTCACCACCTGTGGCTTCCAACCATGGAGATGGAGCATAGCCATCATGCCTAGTAGACACTAATAGCTTTTTCCTCCATGTTTACCACCATGAGCTCCTGGGAGGAAAGGCAAAATATAACAATAACGTAGCTTTGCTCACTTGCTTTGGCAGACTTTCGTGGAACAACTTCGCCAATCTTTGTAGCTTCCCCAAGAATTGACAAAAAGTGGTAGAGTGGGGTGGGGGGGGGACGACAATTTTGCAGATTACGAACAAGGCTGTGAAGTTAGGGCTCATCACAGAAAAAGAGTAAAGAAAAAAAAAAGGATCTCCCATTTATCCATCTAAAACCCCGAACATTAATGTCACTCGATAGTAAGCCAAGTTAAAGTTACTCCAGAATTACATCTTATCCTATTTATAGTTGTGTCACTCTGGTCTGCCCCCCGTGGACTTTCTTTGCATTTGAATCCAATCTCATTTTCATTAATGTCAGTCTTGTACAATCTCCGCGGAGTGCTTGTGGCTTAGTGTCCAATCTAATATGCCCCCCCTTTTTTGCACCATCAAGAGTGGCAATGGGGAGAGCCTTTCTGAATTTGCACCTCATCTCACTGACATTGGCATTACACCAGAAAAACTGTAGGAGAGTTACTGTGGCCCAGGCAGCAGTAGCTGATCAAACACTCTAGGAGCAACTGGTCCACGTTGACATGGCGCCCACTATTTAAGAGACAGAATAGGGAATGTGTGGCCCTCCAAGATGTTGCTGGACTGCAGCTCCCATCATCCCTGGCTATTGACCACTTTGGGAGGCCGACCCCTGATTTTAAAAGATTCTGTAGATTGCAGTATTTAGAAAACATATTTGGTGGCGTCTCTTCACTAGGATCAGCAGAACTGATTTCACCGGCTGTCTCCTGAAGGCAACCATTCTATTTTTTTCTAGTTGCCCTGCGTGTTGCATCATTCTGGGGCATTCTGGGGGGGTGGAGGAATTTCACCCCCAGAATTCCCCATAACAATGTCATGTCAGGGGGATCTGGGAAAATAAAATGGTGGCCTCCAAGGGGCAGGTAATGGAATCAGTTTCAGTGTTGCCATAAGTTTTCCAAAGAAAGGGGTTGAGGAGGGGGGAAAGCAACATATGGAAGAAGAATGAATGTAATGAAACAAACGTGACTTTAATTATCATGTAAGAGACCAAATATGATTTTAATGAATAACAAAAATGAATGGCATCTCTAATAACAATAACAACAAAACTTAAATGTAATTTTGAAATAAACAAGTCCTTGCACAATTTAGCTAGATTCCCAGTGGTCTCATGCTTAAGCACAAATCAGGTCCACACTTCACGAGCTTTGACTGTGCTGCAGAATCAAATGCTCAAATATAAAACAAAGAAAAGCAGGATGGTGGGAATCCTGATAATTTTCTAGACTATTGTGTGAGTCCTCTAATATTTGGCTCCTACAGTTTGTTGTAGGGAGGGAGGAGGAATCCATTTTAAATGGATTTAGACACAGAATATGGCTGTCCCCACTTGAATGAGTTATGCTCGCAATGGACTTCCTCTTGCATTGAATGTCTGCTTATGTCTGAGCCACTCATGTAGTATTTGCCCAACCTGCCTCACAGGGTGGTTGTGAGGACAGAAGAGAGAGAGGGTTAAAGTTATTGCAGATAAAGAAATAGCTAATTTTGCATGTTTATAATTGCATGATCTTAATGTCCTTGGTTATAGCTTCCAGTGTGTGTGTGTGTGTGTGTGTGTGTGTGTGTGTGTGAGAGAGAGAGAGAGAGAGAGAGAGAGAGAGAGAGAGAGAGAGAGAGATGTTATATACTTTGAAATCTATGGCTTGTAAAACACTTCCAACAACCCTCAGAGCTGCAACACCACGAAGTATTGTTATTGCCTCTATGTGACGTGCTACCATTTCCCCTCTCACTCACAGAGGCCAGGTCAGAAGTGCTTTGGTGTAGGTTGTATACTCTGGGTGGCAGTTGCTATAAAGGAGACAAATACTTTGGTACAATTCCAGGAGAAACTCTTAATGGCCTTGCTAGATCTGGGGAAAGAGAGGGCAGAAGGTGACTGCCATCCCCAGAGCTGCAGAAAGTAATTTTAACATACACTGAGCAAAAACAGCTGTTTATTAGCCCTGCCACAGAGTCATATCCTGTTTGGCTGTTTCACTGATATCTCTTTATACACAATGTCTTTTTTTTAATCCAGCCTAGGGATGTCTGATGAGTTTGATTTCTATGAATTCCAGCGTGAACTGAGCAAAGCTGTACCTCTCAGGCTACTGTGGGTATCAGAACATAATTACTGTGGTATACCTCTTGTTATGAACTTAATTCGTTCCTGAGGTCCATTCTTAACCTGAAACCGTTCTTAACCTGAGGTACCACTTTAGCTAATGGGGCCTCCCGCTGCCGCCATGCCGCTGCCATGTGATTTCTGTTCTCTTCCTGAGGTAAAGTTCTTAACCCGAGGTAATACTTCCAGGTTAGCGGAGTCTGTAACCCGAAGTGTTTGTAACCTGAGGTGTTTGTAACCTGAGGTACCACTGTACTTTATGCTCATCTGAATTTTGTAGTATACCTCTTGGCTCAAAAGTATACCCCAATTCATTTTCAAGGTGTATTTAAGATTTCTTTAAAAATTGTTTAGAACAGTCTGAAGGATGCATTCTCTCATAGGCAACTCTCATGCCACCCCTACTCCAGCTATGGGGTGCCCTGGCACTACCCACAGAGTCACCTCAGCTCCTTTGTCCCACCATTTTTCTCCCTCTTTCTGTAAGGTGTACAGTCCTGAACTGGGTTTGTTAATAGGTATTCATAAACTCTATTTGTTTCTACTGCCACCACAGATGCCAAGTAGCTGAATATATTCTACCTCTAATACAACCAGTCAATAGGCATGAGAGTATGATACAACAATTTATTAGAAGTAATAAAAAGGTTTTAAGGTAACTCAGCTTATAGAAGCATATTGTTCTAGTTTTGCACTTCCTTACTAGTTATTTTGGTTCATATAAAGCAACAACTAATAACAATGCTGACCCTCCTCCCTGTTGGGTTTCTTGAATAATCTAAGTTGCTTTTGAGCCGGTCTAATGTCAATACTGTCTGTTTAAGAAAAACAGGTGCCGGTAATTTCTGTTTAATTGCTCACAGGCGTGGGCTCTACTCCATGTATATAAGGCTCTGTTGGAAAGCATTTTGTGTGGTAGTTGTGTGGGAGTATGGTGGGAGGTTTGAAGGGTTGGAATGTGGGTATGTAAAGTTGCTGGGAGAGAGAGCATTTATCTTTAGTTTAAAGTCTCTTCCGAGTCAGTTTGTTTTTCTGTTAAAGAAAGCCAACCTTTTGTTTTCCTTCTGTATACTTTAAATGGTATACTGCTAGTCAAGGGTTTTCATGCTAGGTTGGGAAAAATCTTTAAACTCTTGGTGGTGTATCTTAGCCAAGTCAACTTCTGTTTGCGTATTTTGTTTTTCTATAATCTCTGCGTGAAGCGTACTTTGAAGGGCCACTGGGAAACTGGGGTATATGATTTATGTTAGCACTCTTAATACCCAGTGTTCCTCAATATTATTTCGCGATACTCCCTCCAACCAATCTTGCCACCATCCAAACACTCTCTCTCCACATACAATTCTCACGCCAGCTTCAACTCAACTGTCTCTCTAAATGGTCTCCCACCAGCATTCATTACATTATTTGCATATACTTTAGAACATCACAGCAAACTTCCGGGGATGGCATGCCGGTGGATGAGGCCAGAGGCCAGAGTAGGCAGAGTAATGGATGCGACCTTTACCTTGACACAGTGGGCCAAATTTCCTTAATGCTCACCTATCCTGCCCAGCACCACCACCACACATTTGAAGGGCACTGGTAGAACAAAGCATGCAGAAGGTCCCAGCTTCAATAGCTGGCATCCCTAGGTTGGGTTGCAAATATCCCCTGTTTGAAACTCTGGAGAGACACTGTTGGTCAGTGTAGATAATACAGAGCTAAATTGACTTGGCATAAGGCAACTTCCTATGTTCCTTTGAGATATTGGGGAAATCTCTGAAGGAGACAAACCTGCTTAAAGTGTGTGGGCAGTGGCGGAGCTTCATGCTCCAGCACCGGGGGTGGAGAGCAGGCGGGGGCAGGGGTGGCACACGTTCTGAGGGCATGGTGCGCCACCTGCGGGGGTGTGGTGTGCCACCCGTGGGGGCGGGGCACCCAGCGCGGGCAGGCCAGGCAGCCGCGATGGCACCCTCAGGATCGCACTGCCTGGGGCGAAGCGCCCCTATTGCCCCCCTATTGCCCCCCTATTGCCCCCCTCTTCCCACGCCCCTGTGTGTGGGCTGTGCCCATGGGCTAAACCCTTGTATGCTCAGGACTCCTTCTCCACTCCTCATTATAAACTTTTCATCATTTGCTAAAGAGGCATCTCTTTATACTAACCTTTTGCAGTTAAGATTTTTGTGAGACCACCTCTATTGTCTGATAAACAGTCTTTATTTTGCTAAATCGTTTGACCGAATTTTGTTATTGTGTGGCTGAAATAATCTGGAACCTTTCCCTTACAATGATTGAGACCTAATCCTAGTTTTTGTAAGGAGACTGATGACAGTAGGGATGACTTCTGGTTTCAGAGGGCCCTGGGCAAAGTGCTCTGCTGTGGACTCCCTGGCTGTGGTGGCAACATGTCAAGCAGCTAATTGCACGAATGGTATCTCATCTAGTTGGGTTGTAAGTTGATGTTCATTCTTTTTGGCTTGAGAGCAAAGCGCTGGTTTAGAAAGGGTCCGGAACACACTGAAAGCAAATAATAATAGCACAGGTTCACCTGGCATCCTCAGGCAGCTGTCAGGCCTTCAGCATCCTGTCAGGTATCACTGATGATGCCTGCCCTGCCCAATTCTTCATTTCTTTTTGACTGAACAGCCTGTGCAGCACCAGACAGGTGGATCTAGTTACACTTTTAATTACCCACAATTTCCCTGAGTGATGATAGAATAGAGGCTTTAAATGAATGGGTAGATCCAGCCACACAAGTAGGGTTGCCATATTTCAAACAATGAAAACTGCAGTATTCTGGATATGTCCGGGAAATTCTGGACATATGGCAATCCTATATATGAGACTGCTGGGACTATCAGAACAGGGGGGGGAGGCAGGGGGGGTCTTGGCAAGCATCAGCAGTGAAGCCTGCCAAGGAAGGAGAGCTCTGCCACCTGCCCAAGGTTGCCAGTGCTGGGCAATAGGGCAACACTGTGACCTAAGTGGAATAAGGAAGATCCATTTCTTAGTTCTTCCCCCCTGGCTTCAGGAGGTGACGAAGCCACTGTCCTAGCAGTGCACCAATGTGGTAGAGAAGGACGTCTGAGACACCTGTGAGTTTACTTTTTGTTTAAATTATTAACAACAGGGTAGCTAGTTAGTTGGGCAAAAGCACTCAGGAAGGACATGCAGCAGAGTGAGGGGTGGTGGCAGCCTGGGAAGGGCCCTGGAGGGCTGCATTTGGCCTGAGATTCTGTACCCAAACGCACCCCTTCAGGTCTATCTGTCTGACCTGCAGGACTCTCCAGGCCAACCCCGCTCTGCATGGGCTAAAGCAAGAGTCAGCAATATGTCATGCGGGAAGGAAGGGTTGGTGTCCCTTTTCCTCCAAAACAATTCCTCAAGGGGGGGGGGAGAATCACCATAAATTACAAGGCAATAAAGGTCGTTAATAGAACATCCCAGTGCTGTTCATTTCAAAACTTCACTTTCTTCACTGGAGAAAAAAAAAACGCTTAACTCTTTACAATGGCTCTCATACGTTTTGCTTCTAGGTCCATAATGTCAAGTCTTGGAAGTTTTAACTGCTCATTTGCATAGAGATTTTGCTGAGATCAGGCCTTTTTTCCTCCTCCTGTTTTTTCCACTCCTAAATCTCTTAACCATCCTTTTTCCATTTGGTGGGGTTGTAATAAAGCCCTTGTGTGGAGGATTTTATTACCAGCCGCAAATAGGCCAGCTTTAATCACCCCGAGACGGAGAGCTCTCTGCATCCCTGCAGCAGATAAAGGAAACTGGGAAATGACTGGTGGATAAGGTCAGGATGAGAAGTCAATCAGCCCAGCCATTTGGCTATTATTTTAAGAGGCTATTCATCCCATCATGGGATTATTATTATTTTTCTTTTTATAAAAAGGGGGAAAGGAAAATAAGTGAAAATCTGTCTCAGAAAATGGTATCTGGAGGCCAAGTGGGCTCTAGAGCAGCCTTTGCCAATGTGGTGCCCTCCAGATGTTCTGAACTGTGACACTCATCAACCCCAGCACAAGAGGAGGAAGAGGAAAGGCAGGGAAGCCCCATTGCACAAGGGTAAACTCTTGCACTGATGAAACAGTTACTTCATGCTACATTGGAGACAAGCCTCAGAGCCCATGACGCTTAGGGAAACACTTCTTAAACAGGCATTTAAAACATGTTACTGTTGACCTAGTGGGATGCAGGTGGCACTGTGGTCTAAACCACTGAGCCTCCTGGACTTACCGATCAGAAGGTCGGTGGTTCAAATCCCCATGATGGGGTGAGCTCCCGTTGCTCGGTCCCAGCTCCTGCCAACCTAGCCATTTGAAAGCACACCAAAAAGTGCAAGTAGATAAATAGGTACCACTCCGGCGGGAAGGCAAACAGTGTTTCCGTGTGCTACTCTGGTTTCAGTGTTCCATTGCACCAGAAGCGGCTTAGTCATGCTGGCCATATGACCTGGAAAAACTGTCTGCAGACAAACGCCAGCTCCCTAGGCCTGTAAAGCGAGATGAGCACTGCAACCCCAGAGTCGTCTGCAACTGGACTTAACTGTCAGGGGTCCTTTACCTTTACCTTTTTTTACTGTTGACCTGGCTCTAACAGTTGCACCTCTTCTGCCCAGACATGCATACAAAGGGATCCTGGCTCAGTCTCCAGCAACTCCCGCCAGGTTTGGGACAGAACCTTGGCTGAAACCCCGGGGAGCTGCTGCCATGCAGTGCAGACAATGTTGAGCTAGATGTATCCAGCAGCTTTTATGTTTCTGTGTTAGCAGCGGGGGGAGTCACTTCATTTTGGCATTGTACTATGTCCTCTTCATTCGTGTGTCTTATCATTTCTGTTGAGGACAGTCTGTCTGCCTTACTTATGTCCCGTGCTTGCCACCATTACTGTATTCAACTGGGAAAGCATCCCCTCCCCTCTTTCACCCCCCCCCCCCATAAAAAAGCAGGATGGAAATAGAATGAATGAGTGAATACCACACCCTTCCAAACACCTGATTGAACTGGAAGACAAGTTACTATGCTCCTAACCTGATAGGTTGCTTGCTTCAGAAGTCAAAAGATCAGAGCTCCTCCTATCAACCAGTGAAGCTTGGTCTACCATGGGTTCTTGATGGAGCAGGGTGAGGGTGCAGTTGAAGGCCATTAAACGATGCCACAGCTCAAGGCTTAGAGGCAGAGCCCTTTTAACTTCCCCACACTTCTCGTCCCAAAGGAGCCCAGGAGGGGAAATGGTACGGCAATGCAATTAAAAACAAAGTAACATATTTAAGACATTTTAGAAGAATTAAAAACATGTAAATGCAGTCACATACCCTCACACCTAGTAATTTCAAGGTTGCCAGGAGCCTTGTCTCACTGTCATCAAATGCCTGGGTGAACAGAAGTGCATTTAAATTCCTCCTGAATGTTAATAATATGGGAGACAGAAACACCTCACAAGAGATGGCATTCCACAAAGGGAACTGCCCCTGAGAAGGGTTTGCCATGAGTCCATGCCCAACAGGCAGCAGCTAGTGGCAGCTAGAACTTCTACCCCAGCTCTTCTGCCTGTAACATATTGTATGCTGCTACATTTCTCCAGCTGAAGGTCAGTAGCACCAGTATTTGGATCAATGCTTAACAAACTGAAGTGCATTGCAGGGCGGGGCAGAGCAAGGCAATGGGGCCCTCATATTAATCCTCATGTGGAGACACGCTCCAATTTCTTTTCTTTTCAAGGGGTGTATGTGTGTGGAAAAGTCAGGCTTGTACAGCATCACAGGTTCTAGTTGAACTAGTCACAGCTAGAATGATCTTAAAGATAAATATTATTTAAATTGCTCCACCAATCCACTTGGGTACCCATGTTTCTCAGCTGTATGCTAAATATACCTTATTAATTGCCTTGCTCTTTACTTACACCGGAGGCTAGATCATGGTTAAATACGCCACAAACACTTTTATTTCCTGAAGGTTTTCTTTCTTCCTTTTTATTAAGCTTAGCTGTTCCTTCAGATAATGGCTTCTCTGAATACAGCAGGGCTTGGCTTGGAGTGTGTCTTTCTATAATCCATCCTCAAATGAAAATACCCTTATATCTGTCGAGTAAATTCGCCACTATAGAAGGTGGAATTATGAGAGAGGGGGGCATGAAAGGATTTAGGAATATTTAGTGCTTCAGTCAGAGAATAAATTTGTTCAAATGCAAAGGATGCAAAGGAGATGGCTGGGGACAGACCCACCCTGGGATGCAGGGACAGGGCCGTCTTAAGCATAACGGGCGCCCTGGCACCATGGTGCGAAGACCGCTCCGGCGCGCCCCCCTGCCCCGTTTCCCGCTGCGGCTGGTGGCCGGGCATAGTGCTGCTGCCATGCGGCAGCCCCCTGGCGGCCCAGCGCCCTGGCACCCTGCGCCACCCAGCCTTGCCTTAGAGCCGGCCCTGTGCAGGGACACAGAATCTGTGGCCAGCAGATTTTTTCCTGGTCTACAATTCCCATCAGCACTGACTAAGGACTATACCGGCTGCAGCTGATGGGAGCTGGAGCACAACAACACCAGGGCAGAGGTTCTCCATCCCTGATTAATGACTGCCACACTCTCACATTCCAACTTAGAGTGTGGCAGGTTAGTCCTCACCTTGAAAGCACTGTTGTCGCAACCTGGGCTTATGTAGATGATGCCCTGGGGACTACTCCATGCTGAAGTAGATCTAGATTGTGATTGTATGATTGTTTAGACTGTGTTTGATAAGATACATGGGATTTGTAGGCTGCTTTGGATGAATAGTGCTTAATGCTCAACCACTCGGATGAAAGAGTTTTCCAGAAGGAGGCAGATTCCGATTTCCATTTGTCACAGCCGTTCCCGGAACGCATTGTTGGAAACAGCAGTATTTGATGGGTCTGTTGTTGGAGCCATTAGGCTGAGCTGAGCATATGGACACTAGGGATTTACGAGTACACAGTAAACATACGCAAAGGGCAACTTCCCTGCAGTACTGATTGTGTAATAAGCTTTTAATATAATAAGCCATATGGACAAAATGTAGCCATGCTGCAATATATTACGGGAAACTGTCTGAGTGCAGAATATTTTTGTTGGCTGAGATTCAGAGCACAATCTGCAAAGCTGGTTCAATTCAAAATCTCAGGGTTTCCAGTAGGATATGCAAAGGGTTTGGATAACTCCCAAATCAAGAACCAAAGTAGAGTCACTTTGGAGAGATTCAGAGCTTGTCTGAGCTGAAGCAAGATCTCTCCAATGCATCCCAGGCTGAAGTGTGAATCTCTGAAGTGCTTTAGAGATTCAGATTTATGTGTGCATGCAAAAATTGAAATATTTATCCCCAAGCATGCCTTATAAGGAAAACCTCATGCTGTGGGGAGCAGGGAGCTCCTCTGATTGAAAGGTCTAGCTTCTAATAAGAGAGAATGATTTCAAGATATGGATGTTGAAATAATGCAGCACCTCAGAAATGTTGCATCAATCCAGAGGCTTTGGAGAGGGAAAGAATGATAGCTACTACAAGAAACTTTACTCCCACTACTACCACAGGCTGTCATGGAATTCTCTTCAATATTGGTCCAGAGCAGATTCCAATGTATAGCTGGAAGAATAACAACTTAAACACATTGCAGGATTCCCCCCCCCCCAAAAAAATAGACCAGCAGCAATTATATTTCATCCAGCAGAGCTTTACTGCTATTGAAGGCAAATGAACATAATGGTCACAAATTCAATATACTGTATTCAGAATTGGCACTGTCCATAATAAATCCAGTTGCAGCAGACTTAACTTAAACTTACAGTAGCTTATAAAAAGTCTAAAACCTTACCACCACACCAGAAGGAAAAGAGAAAGAAAGAGAAAGTGAAAGCCAGGCTCTTTTTGACCTTACTTTAAAAAAAAGTTTTAAAAGTATCTTTATTGATTCCTTAAAAAAATACAAACTACAACAAACGAAAAAGGGGATACAAAAACAATAACATAAATAACACAAATAACATAAATTCAAATTTAAGCCACCCAACGTAAATTAATACATAACTTAAGTCTATACTGCTCAAATCCATTGGGCAAATTAAACAAATTAAAGACATGGTGAGCATATTGTTATGTTTATATTTTATATATATGTTTGGGGATTTGTTTTGATTTATTATTATGTGTATAGTTTGATTTGACCTTACTGTTATAGTCAGCATGACCTTGACAGAAGAAGATAAGAGAACCAGTTTAAGCCAGCTGTACTCAGCTTCTCTGAAGGTATAACCCAAACATCATTAACCTTCTGCTTGTTTCTTTCACACAGAGAAGCTTCCAGAACCCTCTTGAATTAAGTAGAATAGGAAAGATCTCTACACACCATATAAATACTTTATGCACTAAGAAATGCAAACTGACACAGGTAGCAGCAAAAATAATTCATAAAATAGGACCTGTCAACACGGTCAGTAGAAGCACCTTGGAACTTCTGAGGGGTCTTGCTACCCTTCAAGCTAACCATTGGATGGCCTTTACTCTCCTGTCTTGCAGTTTGGCCATCTTTGGAAAATGTCTAGGTATATTTTTATTATGTCATCCATCATATTTATTATAGTATCCATTACCACACTCATTCCTTGGCTATTTTGTGCACCAGTTACATTGCCTTGATTTGGCTGTTTTTATTTTTATGTCTCTGTTTTATCCCATTTCACAGTGATATTTGCTTTGTGTGATATGCTCAATTAATTGTATAGTGTATCTGGGCTTCTAAACATTTAGCAAAGTTCATTCATGGAGTGGAACTGTTACATGGCAGCTGTCCAGGCTCCCAGAATAATTTTTATTGCTCACTAATTTTCTATTATCCTGCTGCTACCACCACATTGACAGGATTCAGAAGATGGCCTCATAACCAGTAGATGGTGACGATTCAGCTTTAATGCCATACTTAACCTGTCAGATCATGGCGAGTTGCATTGCGCCAGACCCATAAACACCAGCAGCTATTAGACTTTGTCAGAATTCTGCTTGTTCATTTCAGTTAACTATAGCACAGCACACATGTTGTTCATAGACTCCATTGGTATCAGGAATTTGTATCCCTTTCTCATAATACTCCAACTCAGAATGACCCAGTGAAATTAATTGGCAGTTGGTTAAGAGTTAGAGATGTGTGCAAATGGCCTCTTGAAATTCTACATCCTATTTCTTAGCACGCAAACTGGGAGGGGGGGACATTTCACCACATTTCTCCCGAAGGAGGGGAAATTCTCCAGTCGTTACTCATGGGAGGGGAGGGCAGACACTGGTGAATGAAATTTAGTACAACATGCCAGTGTATCAGTCGAAAAGCCACAGTTCCATAGCACAACAGGTATTGCACGATGCAAAGAACATTATAATGCTAACATTTTTCTAATCAGGAAAATGAATGCTTCTTCTTCTTCTTCGGCGATCACTCGTAGCCGAATAAGATTGTATTCCATAAACACAGTTTTAACAATGGGTCCATAAGTGACTGTGGAGGCCAATTCTAGATCCACACGTCCTTCCACAGTGGGGACATTGGTTTCTGGGTGGGAGTTGATCCACGGTGTGGATTTGCCAAGCGTGCCTTCCTCTTAGCACGTTTCTCCCTTGCGTCTTAAGATCGAGTTTCTTCAAAGCCCATGACACCTTTGGTAAAGGCTGTTCTCCAACTGGAGCGCTCGCAGGTCAGTGTTTCCCAGTTGTCAGTGTTTATACTACAAATATTCCCCAGACCCTCCAATTGTCCCAATTTTCCAGGAACAGTCCCAGATTTACAGAAGTCATCCCCATTTCTGATTTGATCCTGGAATGTCCTGCTTTTCCTTAAGACGTCCCAATTTTCATAGGAGAAATATTGGAGAGTATGGAATAGGACGTCCCTGTTTTCATCAGAGAAATGTTGGAGGATATGCACATCTGAATGCACCCACAACATCCAGAACATGATACCTGTCAGGATGCTGTCAGCAGGTGCCAGCTGGTTGCCCAGGAAAATATAAAGGCAAGGGAAAGTTTATTACCGTCCTTTTTTATTTCAGCCTTTACACAGAGAGGCTATAGAACCCAGCCTCTTGGATAATGGCATTGTACTGAGTGAATCTCCACCCCACCCCACCCCAGTCTCTCCCACTCCCTCATTCATCATTATCATCGTCTCTTCTACAGGTGCTGCTACGTGCCCTCTGTCTTTGAGCTCTTTGCTCTCCTACTTTTATTTTTATTTATTTTTATATAATTTTTATTAAATTTTATAAATATTTTTGACAAAACATTCATCTTGCATATAATATATAAAAACCACTTGGCCATCTTGGCCCTTGGCCCTCCTCCTCAACTAATGGTTTTCCTAATTTTACTCTGATACTACGTTTTGTTATTATTATTATTACCCTTAAATCCAAATCTTAAATACACCATTTAAACATCATATTGATAATAATTGATATCTCTAACCTTACAAAACTTCTTGTAGCCCTGCTAACAATGTCAGTTGTTTACAATTGTCTCTCAAATACAATGTAAATTTATTCCAGTCTTTCAAAAAGGTCTGGTCCTGCTGGTTCTGAATTTTCCCAGTTAGTTTCGCCAACTCAGCATAGTCCATTAACTTCATCTGCCACTCTTCTTTTATTGGGATCTCTCCCTGTTTCCATTTTTGGGCCAATAATATTCTCGCTGCAGTTGTTGCATACTGCTCTCTTACTTTTAAGGCTCGCCAGGTTCTGGGAGATGGAGGATCTGGAATGCTTTCTAATGACAACGTTTCAGCTGGGTGTTGTTCCAGCTGTCCCATGATTTCCCAGCTTTCCCCCTCATCTGCCTCTGAGCTGCTCCCTCCCTCAGACCCCTGTTCTAAATCTATACTGTCTTCCTTTTCTTCCTCCCTGGAAGGGTCAGGATGGGGAGGCAGTCTTCATCATTCCTCTTCTGCCCAGTCCCTGACAATACCCAAATGGAATACTGAACCACACTATCCTTAATGCTCAGCAACATTATCATAATCTAAGTTAGAGGAACTAGGAGAATTGATGGATTGAGTTGGCAACCCTTTTCCCTAATCCTAAATCCCCCTCTCCCTCATTATTGAATAGTCAAGGAAAAGCACTAATTTTTACTCCACATTATAATTGAAGCCCTGGCACCATAAATAAGGTTCTACTTGGCCATGGTTTAAATTAAGATCTGCTGAAGGATATTCACATATTTATTTTCAGGAAGCTCCTAAGTCTACAAGCAGATAGTTTATTGCTGAATGAGCATCGTGAATGATGGACTGAAATGCATAGGGAATCATATTTGCTATTCAGACTGTGGTTTTTGGTTGAGAATTCTTTAAAAGCCTTTGGAGAGCAACCCCCCCCCCACACACACACCCCATCCACCAGATCTTCCTTGATGTGTTTGTCTTCTTCAGCCTGGGGCAAACTGAGTTGCATAGGTTTCTCAGAAGATGTAACCCTCATCACCCCTCAGCCATGTTTACTGAGGAATATTACTGCCCTAAGGCAGCGGAGGTTTTGCTTGGGCAGTCACTAGTATGAGCAAATGGGTCATCTTCCCTGCCTCCCTCCCCTTCACGAGCTCTGCTGGCCTCCAAAAGGAAGAACATTTAAATATTTATGGAGGATAAGAAATAAATATTAAAGTCAATGCTGTCCACATTGCCTCTGCGGAAAGAGAGAGCCACAGTTCAGCAAGCAAGCGAGACAATGGGTAGTTCATGCATTATTCACACTGGGTCAGGTCCAGAGAGAAACTTGCAAGGCCGCATGCGACAGCAGTCAGGAGCAAGGGATAATAAACAATGTCTGACTGGGGTGATTTTCCTCCAAGTTGTTGGCTGTGGGCCCCAAGTAGTGGAAAGTCCAGGAATCCCACCTGAAAAAATCTCCTCGCCCACCACTGCAAATGACGGCTCCTGGGGCTGGCCTCTGCCAAAGCAATAGATTGTGCAGAGGACGTGGTAGACAACTGCCTTCTCCTCGAACCTTCAGTGTCAATCCTGTCTCTCCATTGTAAGTTGCTCAGGGTTTGCCATAGGCCAAAGATGGGGATCCTGTGTTACTGTATCCCAACTCCCATCATCTCTGACCATTGGCTGTGCTGGATAGGGCTGGTAGGAGCTGGAGTTCAACAACATCTGGGTGGCCACAGGTTCCCCATCCCTGCCATAGGCAATTAAGCAAGTGGGGAGCTGAAATGCACGTTCTGGCCATATTGGTAAGAATGTACTCTACAATTTCACAAATGAAAAGTGGGGCACATATTTAATGCTCCTGATCCCATACATTGCCAACTCTATCTCCTTCAACCATTACACACTGCTGAAGGTTCTTCAGTCCCTAGCCTTGCATTTACACTGCAACAGCCACGCCCCCTTCCCAAAAGGTATCTGTTTTGCTTACAGGTATGCCAGAAATGCATAATCATCACCCAAAAGCTCTCATGCATGCATAATTGTATTTGTGCACCTCTATTACACACACACACACACAAGAATCATGCTCAAAGTGTCTTACAGCAAAGAAAAGAAGAACACATCACAAAATCAAACATGGCGAGAACAATTGCATAATAGCGAAACAAAAGAGCCACATAATAGCAAATATAACAACATATATATATTGTTATATATATATAACAACATATATATATATATGTTGTTATATTTGCTATTATGTGGCTCTTTTGTTACGCTATTATGCAATTGTTCTCGCCATGTTTGATTTTGTGATGTGTTCTATCTATATATAGATAGATAGAGATAGAGATAGAGATAGAGATAGATATTACACACACACACACACACATATTTCAGAATGATAAATATAACAAGACGGAGTCAGCCCAGCCATGAGGCAAGATGAAGCAACTGCCTCAGGTGGCAGGATCCATAGGGGCAGCAGATCTGGCCTCCAAGGAATGTGTTGCCCACTGCCGCTCGCATGGTGGCAGTGAGGACTGTAATATGCTCCTTGGAGACCAGATCTGCTACCTCTACAGTGGTCTCTCAGTGAACAGGAGGCTCTGCTGTCCTTCTCCCTGTTAACAAGATTGCAGTTACATCATTATGCCATTAAGGTGGTGGACTCTCATTCCTTCAGGGTTTTTAAGCAGAGGTTGGATGGCAATCTGTCATGGATGCTTTACTTGATATTCCTGTATTGCAAAGAGTTTGACTAGATGACCCTCAGTGTCCCTTCCAATTCTACAATTTAATGATTCTATGAAAACCATATTCAATATCCAGTAATTAAAATGACAATTATTATAAACACACAGGGTCAGTGAACTTGTTAAACCTGCTCAGAGATGTGGGGTTCAAGGGACAACTTCACCAAGCTGAACTGTATTTAGCTTTCTGCACAGATTGCCACTCTCCACATCTTCCTAGTTAAAAATGCAGTCCATGTTGCACCCACTTCCCATTGTTTCGTCTTCTTCTTTCCTGCATTATGGTCATAGTAGCAGCAACCACAAATGCTAAAGCTACAAGCTAAGCAATAAGGTAACTGTAAACAAGAGATCCTTTGGTTTCCCCCTCCCACAACAAAGCCCGGGCAAAGGGGCACCTAAGTCCTCTTGTACAGAAATCTGCTTAGTCATGTTTTCTGCCTTGACTCACTCTCATTAAAATAAGGGCATTGGGGTGAGTCTCCACAAATGCTGTTGTCTTTTACCGATAATTTGTTCAACTAATAGCCCAAACATTTTGAATGCCTCTTCAGCACGCAGCGCAGTAATTGAATTTCTAATTTATTCTATCCAGATATAATTAAAATAAGTATTATCTCAATTATTTATGGCTGGCAAAGTGGCCAAACGCTCACAGGAAGGAAGATGAAGACATAGATTTCCTCCGCCCATCTTCCACAAAGATTCACTCAGAAAGGCTCCAACAGGCTGGGCAAAATCTCGTGGGGCCAATGGGGGGGAAAGGCATCCAGCTAAGTTTCTCTTGGAAAGTTGCCTTCCTAAGTAAGACCAGAGGCTCATCTACCTCAGCCAGCCTGCCCAGCCATCATGGGTGAAGGGAATTGTAGTCTAACAACACTTGTAACATCCCAGGCTGAGGAAGGCTGACTCAGACATTCCAAATGCCCATCACAGGCAGTGGTCATTGGTAGACTTATCTAATATTTTAAGAAAAGCTATCTGAGTTAACAGCCCAATGCTCTGTTTGGTAGTTCTAGTAGTGAAAGCCACGTGAGATATTTATGCATTGTGTAAAGGACTTTCTTTTTCCTTCCCTGCCAGTCGATTTACAACAGATGCGTTTCAGTGCTAACAATCACAGCAATATCCTAGGAATGACACAATATTTTGAATGATTGGGCTTGCTTTTCTGTCTCGCTCCTCTTTCTATATCCAGATTTTCCTCAAGCGATCTCCAGGCAGGAGATATAGCCAATCCAATTTTATCCATGCATGGTAACCTTTTGAAACACAGCTGAATGAGCAAAGGTGGTTGGTGGCAAGGCTATCCAGTAAATTCCTCGACAGAGCTGCGATTTGAACCCAGGTATTTGACTTCCACCCCTGTCCCCTAATTAGAAGCTATGGAGGAGGAAGGAATTACAGTATGTGAATATTTTTGGCAACTTTGTACACTGTTACCGTATTAGCAACAACACCCATAAGAACATAGGGAGCTGTCCCTGAGCTATAGCCCTACCTAAGAGCCTTACAGTCTGAAGATGGATGTAAGGCAGCGAAAGGGAAAGCAGGGAAGGAAGCAGGAATAAAGGGGGGTGAATAAGTGGGGAGAGTATCACTGTGTTCAGTGAGGGTTTCCCACAGGCATCTGGCTGGCAACTGTGAAAACAGGATGCTGGATTGATGGGTCATTGGCCTGGTCTGGCAGGCTTTTATGTTCAAATGCAAATATGGATTTGATCTGCACTTCTTAAATGCCCCCCTCTTTTTGTATTGTTATACTGCTGACTGACCACTGGACATACCTTTGTTAGGCAGATTGCTGTTTAATGACTCAGAATGGTTGGCTAATAGGAGCTACTAGTAATGCATTTTCCTGCCTTATGAAATAGCTAGCAAAAAAAAGGCTTAGCTTTCACAAAGTGAGTGATAGCGGAAGAAAAATGTTTCATGGCTTGATCGAAAAGCACCAAATCCTGCAGCTTTTCCATCATGCTCAGAATAATGGTTTCATCTGTAACCACCCCCACCCGCCACATTTTCTTAAAAATAAATATATTCAAATGTTATGCCTGCAATTTTGGTCCGCATTGCCAATTTAGCTCTCATGGCTTTAAGAGCAGAACATAATGGCCATTCTTCCGTCTCCAGGAACACAGTCGTCATCAGTCTCATTTTTTGTTTCTGAGTACTGTTTATCCTCTAAAAGAGGAACAAAGCAGATATATGCAATTTTATTATTTTAACAAACATTAGCATGATTATACATACATTTTCTTGGACATATAGGGTTGCAGCCAACTAGGTTTTATTCCAAGTAGACCCATTGAAATTAGTGGACCTAATTTAAAGTGCAGCCCTATCCTTAGATCCACCTGGATGAGTTAGGATCCAGAAGATCTCTGGCTCAGCCGGCTGGGTCGTGGCTCAGCTGGCCATGCCAGAATAAGTCCCCAAGCTCAGTTCAGCCAGGACATAGCTGGCTCAGCTGATCCTAGTGGATATTAAGCTGCTGTAGGTCCTGAAAAGCAGGTGTCCTGGGGGAGTGGTGGGTGGGGGAGTGGTGGGGGTGGGGCCAAGCAGGACAGACTTATGCTGGATCCTAACCCCATTCAGCTTGGTCAGCAGAACTGACACCGACCAGGAGGGTGCTGTAACTCAAACCATACAATGGAAATTAATGAGTAGGGCCAGATCCTAGGAAATCAGGCCCAGGCTCACACCAAATGAAAACACTTTCCCAATGATTTTCCTGGGAGAAAGTAGCTTCTGAGAGAGAAGCAGGCACACACCTTTCTGCTGCTTTCTTCTGTTCATTGACGGGGGGGGGGGGGGGACCATTGCTATGATTTCCAAAGAAGGATTATATCATCTGTTCCCTCAAGGCACTTGAGAGGAAGGAGGCTCATTTAATATATAGTACTGAATTTTATTTGATTTTTTGAATGCATTGGATAATAGATCTGGATGCATATTCAGAGGAGAAACAACCTACACACAAACAGAAGAAAGAGGAATTGACGCCTGCATATTCTTCCTGATAAAAGGTAAAAGGTATGCCGGTGGCGCTGTGGTCTAAACCATTGAGCCTCTTGGGCTTTCCGATCAGAAGATCGGGGATTCAAATCCACACGATGGGGTGAGCTCCCGTTGCTCTGTAACTGTTCGAAAGCACACTAGTGAAAGTAGATAAATAGGTACTGCTGTGGGAGAAAGCTAAACAGCATTTCCATGTGTTCTGGCTTCTGTCACAGTGTCCTGCTTTGCCAGAAGCGGTTTAGTCATGCTGGCCACATGACCTTCAAAGCTGTCTGTGGACAAACGCTGGCTCCCTCAGCCTGAAGTGAGATGAGGGCTGCAACCCCATAGTCGCCTTTGACTGGACTTAACCATCCGGGGGTATTTTACCTTTTTCTTTTTATTCCTCCTGGGGCAAATGAGTTTGGGTTGGGCCAGTTCTTATGGCCATCTGAGATATGGGAAAGGCATGTGTATACAAACATTTCACACCAACGATGGTTGGGGTGAGAAGGCAGGCGGAATATTTAAGCACCCACAACTAGCTCTCTTTTGCTGCTCTCTTAGAACCTCACTCTAAGCTGGGGTTACAGGGTAGGATTTAATTGATTGCAAATGAGCTGAGTAGGGGTTGTTGTTGTTGTTTGCATAGTTTAACAGTGAATTCACCTAGTCCAGGCATCCCCAAACTGCGGCCCTCCAGATGTTTTGGCCTACAACTCCCATGATTCCTAGCTAAGAGGACCAGTGGTCAGGGATGATGGGGATTGTAGTCCAAAACATCTGGAGGGCCGAAGTTTGGGGATGCCTGACCTAGTCTATGCTGTCCACCCAGTGTTAGTACCTTGGATGTATCTAAAGCAGGTATCCCCAAACTTCGGCCCTCCAGATGTTTTGGACTACAATTCCCATCTTCCCCAACCACTGGTCCTGTTAGCTAGGGATCATGGGAGTTGTAGGCCAAAACATCTGGAAGGCCGCAGTTTGGGGATGCCTGATCATTAAGCAAGTTGTTTTGGCTATTATAGCATGGGTGTGCGGGAAAATGTAACACAGACAGGTAGGAACAAAGGCAAGACTTGAGAGAGGACTTCTGAGACAATGCACTCAGGGCCACAGGACCCAGCTAGTTGGGCACAAAACCCCTTTGCTGCCAAATTATCTGATTTACCCAGAGCTGAGGGACTTGGTTGAGTGGGAACTTGGTTGAGTGGGAATTTGAACCCCAGCGTCACATGTCCTAATGCAGCACTCTAATCACAGCACCATACTGCCTCCCTTCTGAACGTCTCTAAAAGATGTATGCTTATCCAAGCTTTCCTTTTGACTTTGTAAATTTGCACACTGCTCATTTTTCCTTGTGATAGGCAGATGTGGTTTGATTTTATCCAGTTTTTAGAAAAGTATATTGAATGTCACATTTTTATTGTTTTTATGTAAACTGCATAGAGGGGTTTTTTATATTAAGCAATATTTTTATAATTAATTAAATAATTAATAAACCACCCCTTGGTTGTTGTTTTTGAGGGGGGAGGGGGGAATCCCACACCTTCAGGTGAAAAATAATCACCAGATGTATGACTTGGGCAATTTCAGTTCCACTCCTCAGTTTATTCCCTTCGCTCAGTCTGGAGTAACCCACTAGATAAATGTTAGAGCAGCACTAACTCCCTTCCAATCAAGAGTTTCCCTTAGGCTGCCGAGGGGTTGCCAACGGAACAAGACATATCCTACTCTTGAGCCTAGCAGTTTGAACCGAAGAGGTTTGCATGTGAAGGTTTTTACAGAACAAATATAAACATCACCATTTGTTATTGCCTACAAACCAAGGTACAGTACTATCAGAGGCCCCTGGCAATGAGAATTGGCGGCGGCGGGATGGCAATGCTGTTTGCCCTGCATTTAACAGAGCTTGGTTGTGCAGGAACTGAGATTCCATCAGCAATCCTTGTAAGAACATAGGTATTGTCTCCCCTGAAAGGCAGTGGCTCTCCAGGGTTTCAGACACGGTTGTCTCCCAGCTGTACCTGGAGATGCTGGGAATTGAAACCAGGACCTTCTGCATTAAGCCAGATGCTCTGCCACTGAGCGACAGCCCTTCCTAACAGGCAGCACCCTTAACAACCCCTTGCTTTTCAGTGCCTCTTTTTTCAATTGCTGCTTTGCACTTGGAGAAGGCTTGGCATCACAAGGTTGCTTGCATAGATATTCTAAAAACAAAATAGAAATTAAGTGATGGCTTAACCAAACCTGTAGGCAAAATTAATTTTCAGGCATCCAGTACTCTGGCCAGAGTAACTATGAACTGAATGTGTGAAGGTGGGAAAACCTATAATGCATTATGAACTGTTTTGAAACAGTTTTGAAAACTGAGCTGTTAAAAACTCAGCAAATGTGGTCTTAATGACTGGCTGGCATTTATTGAGGACACGGTAACCCACCTGCTTCAGCAAATTGAAGAGAGACCTGCAGGTGAGTGTATTTAAGGGATCACACTGGAAAGTCTATTATGGAAACAATGAATGGGGCTGAAGGCGGACTGGGCCCCTTTCACAGTTGTGCATGGGGCAAGCGGGAAAATGGAGAAGGCTCTGCAGGGTTTGGGGTTTGCTTCTGGTACACATCTAGCACGAACAAATTACACACACAAACACACACCCCACACATTGAAAAACTGCTGTGTTATTTTTAAAAAGACAACTGAAAAGTGTTATATATTTTTTTAAAAAAACATCTGCAGTTTTGTCAAAGTCTTTTAAATATCTGTGATTTTTTCCCCCTCTTTTTCTCTATGTGTGTGTAATTTATTCCATGCTGGATGTGCCCCAGAGGCAAAACCCCCAAACCCTGCCGAGCCTTATCCATTTCCCTGCTTGCCCCTTGCACAGCTGTCAGACTAGTCTGGTCTGCATTCAGCCCCATTCATTGTTCCCACAATAGGCTTTCCAGTGTGGTCCCTTAAATGCACTCACCTGCAGGTCTCTTTTCAATATGCTGTAGCAGGCGGGTTACCGTGTCCTAAATAAATGGCAGGCAGTCATTAAGGCCACATTTGCAGAGTCTTAACAGCTCAGTAATAGACGGGGAATCGGCTTGGCAGACTTGTTACCACATAAATATGCTTTGATAAGCAGCTGGCGCTTAAATGCATTGTAATACAAGGCAAGCCTGTAATTTGCTGATTAACAAAGGGCTGATTGCAATCATTATTACAATGTCTATTTCCAAACATTCTAAGGCTGAAACATCACCCAAAAAGAGCATCATGGAAGGAAAAATTTCATAGTGTGACAAGACGACCGGGTTGGGGCGGAGGGATAACCTATCACCAGATAGTTTTTATCTCAATGTTTTATCAGCAGCGGCATGTATGAATAAATGTGATTTCTACAGTGCCTCTTGATCCAGAACTTCTAAAGATTTTATGAAAAAGTATAGCATAGAATCAGAGTGGGGCTATTTTCACTGCCTTTGACACATAGCACACCCTGGTGTGCTCCCTCCCTCACTGGTGACCTCCCTCACACACACACACACACACACACACACAACACCCAACATTCATTAGGTCATTGTGGGTTGGCTGTTCTCATTACCCTTCATTCATTGCTGGCAATTGAGTGCTCTGCCAATGTCCCACACCCTGACAGGGGGCCCCACTGATGAGAGTCTCCTGGACCTGCTGTGGTGAATATTCTGGAGGTGGCTGGTTCCTGGTTGGGGGACCCCAGGGTAAACTGTAATACTTATTCTTTAAGTCATAGAATCATATAGTTTGAAGGGGTATCAAGGGTCATCTAATCCAACCCCCTGCAGTGCAGGAACCAGAGCTAAATAATCTCTGACAGATGCCATCCAACCTCTACTTTTAAAACTCCAGTGAAGAAGAATCCACCACCTTCTGTCTATTTCGCTGTCAAACAGTTCATACCATCAAAAGGTTCTTTGTTGTAATTTGAATCCATTGGTCCTACCAGAAAACAAGTGTGTTCAATCTTCCATGTGACAGCGCATCAGGAATATGAATGCGGCTATCATATCACATCTCAGTCTTCTTTTCTGCATGCTAAACAAACACAAGTCCGGCAATCATTCCTCATGTGGCTTTGTTCCCAGGCTTTTAATAATGTTGGTGACTCTCCACACATCCCATCTTGTTAATATATTTCTTAAACTATGGTGCCCAGGCACACTTCTTCCACACCAGAGGTTATATGGCAGAACATAGCCATTGTGGCTACTGGCATTTGATAGTCTTATCCAGTTCTCTTTTAAAGCCATCCCAGTCGGCAGCCATCACTACACCTTGTAGAAGCAAATTGCATAGTTTAATTGTGGGCTTTGTGTGGCATGTCTACCTTGTGTCTACCACTTTGAAGTTTGTATTTTTGATCTGCAGATCAAAGCTGGATAATGTTGGGCACAGCCCTAGACTTGATTCATGTACAGTGTTTATTTATTATGGATGCACTAAATATATTGTCATGTCTTTTTGTGGGGGTCCCGTCCAAACCTGAGATCCTTTATCTGTGAGGGTAGAATGTATAAGAAGAAACCTGCTGAACCATCCAAACCAGTCCCTTTGGCCAACCAGTTAAGTACTTCTATTTATATGTGCTAAGAGGCTGCCATAGAGAGAAATGGGTGGGTCTTTTCCCACCTCATCTGGCTGGAGGACAATAGGCCAAAGGGAGCTGTGTATGTCAGATATGTGTGTGAGAGTTGGGCTGATGTTGGATGCTGAAGAGACAGAGGCGTGTCTGTTCTGTACTAGACCCAAGGCTATGAGCTTGGGGATTCCCTGGAAACCCCAATGGGGAGAAAGAGATACAGGGGTATTATTAATGTTGTGAGCCCCTCCATCACATACTCAGGTTGTGTGTATGTGCAAATAAAATCATATGTCCCAAAGACACTCAGGTCTCCAAGGAGACCAAACAATGGGTAAGTGCTGGAAGTCCTTGAGTCTCTTGCCACTCGAAGCCTGGAATTTCCTGCAACAATAAATAAAAAATAATCATAATAATGAAGTTTCCCATGAGCCCCTCTTGCAAATACAATTGCCAGGGTGAGTGGGTGAGTGGAAAGCCATGATTAGTAAACAGAATGAAATATGTAAGTATAGACCATGCCCCTAGAGAAATTGGATCACCTCTGATAGTAATCCCGTTTAAGCTTTAGTAGCTGATGGCTCAGGCGGCACACAGCATCTTGTCTGGATTTCCAAATGTCATTAGATATGCGTCATGCAACCCCCAGCAGAACCCATCTCTGGTCTATCTCTAAGGCAAATCCTGCGTCCTTTTAGTCATGTTGTCAATAATTTACACAAGGCCCGTGGGGATACAAGGCACCTGCTTGTGAGCTCTTTCAAAAGGTTAATTCCTTCGGCTGACTGCTCTCTACACAGGCTGGAGCAGAACGGTATTCCACAAAAGCCCTATGCAAGTTATAGTCTATTGGGCAAGTCTGTTGCAGAGAAAGCAGGAAATGACTTTGTCATTTTAGGTTCAGGCTTATTTTTATTTTATTTTTTTAAGGGCAGCTGCGTTTTTATTTTCTGCTGCCCTTGTAACTATTTATTGTATTGATATTTCATTCACCCCCAGGGCTTGGAGCAGTTAAGAATACTGTGTCAGGTACTCCAGGCTTCCCTGAATGGTAGCTTGAAGGGGCAGCTGCTACAAGATCAGTGTCCTTCTGAGGAAAGAAGGCTAGGGTGTGTGTGTGTGTGTGTGTGTGTGTGTGTGTGTAGTATCTCTTTATTTACAAATGTCATAGCATGAAGCAAGCAAGCATGCAGATGTAGATAGTGTGAAAAGCAGTCTCTGTTTTCCCAAAAGCAAACAGCATGCAGTTCTCAGCTTGCTTCAACATTCATATCTGTTTCTCCATTGCTGGCTATATTTCAGCAGCCAGACTACGTCTCAACTGACATACACAGAGGGGAAACACTATAGCTGGGTCCAGTAGCTAGGGGTCTGTATGGTGTTATAAGTTGTGCAACTAAGTTCCTGATCTGGACTCTTTTGCAGAAATAAATTCTCTTCACCACAAGAATAAGGTTTAAAACCCTACTCCAGAACCGTCTTTCTTGAATACTAAGTAAAAAAAATAGAAATGTTTCAAAAATATATATTAAAAAAGTCTCTGTCCTCTATCCACTATAATGCAGACACTAAAATGGATATGTTTTCCCATTTTGGCCAAAGTGGATGGAATTTGGCACAGGAGCCCCTCTAGAGTGGTGGAAAACAACTAACTCAGGCGGCATTGGAAAGAAGAGCCATATCTGATTCATAATATCTCATTCAGTGACTAATCCCTAGTTGGGTAGGATCATCTACCTAGAAGGCTTTGCCCTTTGTGATGTCATTGCATAACTTTGTTTACCTGTAAAGCCTTGTGAAATCATCCTCTTTATCACCCATATAATCCCTGGTTAGCTTCAGGGCTGGTCCAAGATGTTTTGCCACCTGAGGCAAAGGACAATATTGCCACCCCCAGTCCATGGACTGCTGTTACTTTGACACTAGCTCAGCTCATGCTAATACTTAGTCCACTTGGCCCATAGCAGATATATTGACTCTGCTGTCAGCCACAATGTTGACCTCCAGCTTAATGTTGTGATTGATTTCAGCTCTAACAAAATGAATTTCAGTAATGACAAATGTAAAATTCTACACTTAGGCTGGAATAATCAGGTACACAAATAAAGAATGGCAGACACCTGGCTTGTCAGTAGTACGTGTGAAAAGGATCTAGGGGTCTTAGTAGATCACAAGCTTAAAATAAGTCAGCAGTGTGACATAGAAAGCTAATGCAATTCCAGATTGCACCAAAAAAAGTATAGTGTCCTGATCAAGGGAAGTAATAGTATCACTCTATTCTGCCTTGGTCAGACCCCACCTAGACTACTCTGCCCAGTTCAAAGCACCACAGTTTAAAAATCATATTGACAATAAGTAAGGTATGTTTAGCTTTGAGAAGACTGAGAAGTGATATATGATAGTCATCTTCAAATATCTGAGAGGCTGTCAGGTGGTTGTTTTCTGCTGCTCCAGGGTGTAGGTTTCAAATCAATGGATTCATGTTACAAGAAAGGAGATTTGGACTCAACATTAGGAAGAACTTTCTGAGGGTAAAAGATGTTTGACACTGGAATATATTATGTCAGAAGTTGGTGGACTCTCCTTCATTGGAGATTTCAAAGATTATGTGATTGAGTCACTTATTCATAATTTCAAATTTATAATCCACCCTTATAGGGAGCATAGAATGACTCGCAATACATTTGGTGCACACACACACACATGCATGCACACACCTAAGAGTAATATAAAACAACACTATAACATCTTGCAGTTAAAACAAGTAGAGTCAAAACCTTTAAAGCCCTGTATGGTCTAGGACCCTCATACCTACGAGCCCGCCTCTCCTGGTATGCCCCACGGAGGACCTTATGGTCTGCAAAGAACAACATCCTAAAAATCCTGGGCCCCAGAGAGATCAGACTGGCCTCGACCAGAGCCAGGGCCTTTTTGGCCGTGGCCCCGGCCTGGTGGAATGCTCTCTCACAAGAGACTAGGGCCCTGCGGGATTTGACATCTTTCCACAGGGCCTGCAAGACGGAGCTGTTCTGTCAGGCCTTTAGTCAGGGTTCAGTCTGACTCATTTTCTCCTTGTATAAGAACAAGCACGAAGGAGGTTCCCAGCCCACTCACAGGTGCTTATAATATCAGTGGAAACAGCTGGTAACCATCTTCAATTTTAACCTGAAGATTGCTACTTGTCCAGTTTTAGTTTTAGTTTTAATTTGTTTGAATTAATGGTGGGATGTATCTTAATTTATTGATCGCTTGTTTTTATGCATTGTTTTACTGGTATGATGTTAGCCGCTCTGAGCCTGGGTTTGGCCGGGGAGAGCGGGATATAAATAAAAATTATTATTATTATTATTATTATTATTATTATTATTATTATTATTATTATACTATTGGCCAAAAGCCTGGATTTTTTAATATAAAAATATCTTCACATATTCCCTGATTCATACAATCATAGCATGCAGGTACATGATTATGAATGTATACCTCTCTTTTCTGCTTTTGGCAACGGGTGCTGCTCATTGCTAGTACATTTTTCAAAAAAGGTCTTCTGTAAGTTTCTTGTGTATTGCTACTGCAGGAGACACAGACAGTTCCAATACACAGAAACAATAACAGAGAGCAAAGTTACAAGTTAGTTCAGAGATTGAGAACAGTGACATGAAATTCGGGATGAAAGTATTAAAAGATCAGTATCGAAGACTGCTCACTAAGTCTTGCATGTAAGGCCGGAGATTGGTTTCTGTGTTAGAGAATGAGCTTTGATGGAGCTCGTTCTTTTGCTTGCTCTTAACAAACTTTGGCACCATCCATACATGTGATGTGACAAATCCATGAAGGAGGATCCAGCTGGGATGAAAATGATAGTGAAGCAGCCTCCCCTGGAGGAATTCATGGCATTGCCCCTTTCTTTTCTGCCATCCTTCAGAAATGCCTTTTTTTAAAAAAATAAAAATAAAAAATCACATTTCCCTGTCAGTTGGCGACTCTGTTTTCAAGACTGTCACCCCAGCCGAAGGCCAGACTTGCAATAATAATAATAATAATGTTATAGTACTTCTGATAAAATACAGTTGGCTTGGATTTTGGTGAGTTCTTGATTGTGGAATCAAGTGGAAAGGCAAATTTGTGGCAAAAGATGACATTAAAAACCCAATGCTTTTGATGCTTATTTTGCTGTTCATTGATAAAAATCTGTAGAATGTAGAAAAACAACAACCCAAGGTTCATAAAGAGAGGAATAATACATTACACTTAATATTCCCCCCTGAAGCGTACATTGTATAACACTTTCACAGTTTGCTGAAAAAATTCCAAAACATAGAATGCCCTTGTATAATTAGAGCAAAATGAACATGATCTAAAATAAAAGGCTGCAAATGAGATTTGCCCAAATCATACTGCACATAAGAATGCCTGTTAAATTAAAATGTAGAGATGGTAAAGAAGCTTTTACATAACTAAATCAGCTCTCTCTTTCTCTCAGGGTTACAAGACTAGTTTTAAATATATGCACTGCAGTAGACTGCAGTGACCCGTTATTTCAACTGCAGATTCATCTCAGTTCACGTAAAGACCTCATGTCTGCTCACTAGGCCCTGTAAAGTCTAAAACCTTTCTCCCCTAGACAGTCCTGCTGCAGACCTAGTGAATTAATAATACAATGGAGCTCTGTCACAGAAATCCACTCTACCCTTACAGTCCCTACATTCTGACACTATAATGGTGTGATCAGAATCAGTTAGCTACAGTGCAAGCAAAGGAATTGTAGTCATCAACTCCAGCTTCTTCTCCCCAAAAGCAGGGTTTTCTGCTCATCAGCCCCACATTAATTAGCTGCCATCATTTGAGCCACAATCAGAGAACAAGCACAAAGAATACACTCTACTAAGGAACTTCACCTCCTGCCAACCTAGCAGTTTGAAACCATTTCAAAGTGCAAGTAGATAAATAGGTACCGCTCCGGCGGGAAGGTAAACGGCGTTTCCGTGCGCTGCTCTGGTATGCCAGAAGTGGCTTAGTTGTGCTGGCCACATGACCCGCAAGCTGTCTACAGACAAACGCCAGCTCCCTTGGCCAGTAAAGGGAGATTAGTGTGCAACCCCAGAGTCATTCGCGGCTGGACTTAACGGTCAGGGGTCCCTTTACCTTTACCTTTAAGGAACTTCACAAGATTAAAAACTTCAAGTGACTGCTGGAATTGAGCCAAGGAGGTAAAAACTTACCTGTTCAGGCACCCCTACACTCTAGTCATTAGTACTGGCTTTACTAAACTCTAGATATTGTGCTTTATGTTTTAGTGTTATTTTATTGTATTGGTTTTATTACTGTAAACCACCTTAAATTAATAAATAAATAGATACATAAAAATTCAATAGAAAGCTGGTTTTGGATCCTTTACCTCCCTGCCACTGCTTAAGATAAAGCTGAAATTTTTCAGTGCTACAAACCAGCCTCCCCCAGCCTGCCCTCCAGATGTTTTAAACTACCACTCCGACCAGCTGCAGCAAAAATGGTCAGTGGTCAAAGGGTTGAGGGAAGGTGATGATCTGCAGGACACCTGGTTCCAGATAGATAGATTTTTGAACCATGCAAACTTTCTATTGTATGGGTTGCTTCCAGTGACATACTATACAGAGTAGACAGCATTAAAATGAATGAACCCAAATTAATAAGACTCATTTGTTTCTGAGTAGCACTAGCATTGGATACTACTCAACATGTGCAACATGCTATGTTTTTTAAATAACTGAGGCACTAATATTGTCTGTTTCAGTCTATAGTTCCTAAAAAAGGACTTCACTCCAAAATGTGTATCTTCTTCCCAGAACAGGCACTGGCAATCTCTGGCCCATGGAGGCCATTTATCTGGCCCACGAGCCGCCCGGTCACCGAACCACCTGCTCGGCAAGTCCCCCGTGCGCGGCGCTAAACCGGTGCGGCGCGGGGACTCACCGAGCGGTGCAGGAAATGGCACCTGCGCCTGTGCCTGCACGGACACCGGAAATCGCTTCTGCACAGGTGCGATTTCCGGCGTCTGCGCAGCCGCAGAAGCAATTTCTGATGCTGCGGACATGCGCAGAAGCGATTTCCAGTGCCCCGGATTGTGTGCTGCGGACATGCACAGAAGCGATTTCCGGCGCTGCGGATTGTGGCAGCGCGGCGCCGGAAATTGCTTCTGCGCATGTCCGGCCCATGTCCGGCCCACAGACAATAGTTCATGGGAATGCTCCAGCCCACAGCCGGAAAATGTTGCCAACGCTTGTCCCAGAACATGGGATGATCGCCAGCAACACAGATGGTTTTAAGAGAGGATTGGACAAATTCCAGGAGGAAAAAGCTATCAAGGACCATTAGCCACAACTAGTCCAGCCTCTACTGTTGGCGACAGCAAATGCTTCTGAATGCCCATTACTGTAGGGTTACCAGACGTCCCCGTTTCCCAGGGACAGTCCCCAGATTCGCAACTCTGTCCCCAGACAAATTCCATCCCCAGAATGTCCCCAGATTTCATTAAATGTCCCCGGGAAACGCGGCAATGGCAACAGAGGCAGAGCAAGGCGGGTGCAGCACACTCCGGGTGTCACCCTGACGAGGGTGACCCTTGCTGTGCTGCTCACTCTCCCGCACCCAGTGCACACCTTGTTGCCCCCGCACTAGAGCTAGAAGAGGGAGGCAGGCAGGGGAGAGGATGAGCTGCCCCGGATTTTACCAGCACCGCCAGGAAAGCGGAGCTCAACCCCCTTTCCCCAGGCTTGGGGTACACTTGGGAGTCGGGGGGTGGCACCGGCACTCCTGGCTGATGATCCCACCGAACACAATCCGAGCCAGGCGGAGCCTGGGAGTTCTCTCTCCCCTTCAGAAGGCTATTCTTTCTTTCTTTCTTTTTAAATTGCCTCTTCCTCTTCTGCCTCCAGCAGCTGCCGATTGGAGCCTCCCAGGTCCCCAAGGCAGATGTGCTCTGGGCAGTTTCTGTCCTCCGTGCAAGTTGCAGAAGGGAAACAGAAGTTGGCTGGCACTGCTGCGTAAAGTCTTGGTTTGCTGGGAGGGGAGCTTGCACTCTGAAACCCCAGCTGCAAGCATGCTGGCCTGCTGGAAATCCAGTATAATGGTCTTATGCCCCCTGCTGCTATCTATCTCTTTGGGACCTGGGAACACCCCACAAAACCTGTGTTGGACAGTGAAGTACAGGGGAACATGGTTAAATCAGATATGCCTGCATCTGAGGGCAAAACAAATATCACTAGGCAAACATGTAAACCTGGGGTAAGATAGATTTAGATTTATTATTTTTACCCCGCCCATCTGGCTGGGTTTCCCCAGCCACTCTGGGCAGCTTCAAACAAAATATTAAAAATACAATAAAACATCAGACACAAAAAAGTCAGGTAGTTGTTTATTTCCATGACATCTGGTGGGAGGGCGTTCCACAGGGCGGGCGCCACTACCGAGAAGGCCCTCTGCCTGGTTCCCTGTAATTTCACTTCTCACAGTGAGAGAACCGCCAGAAGGCCCTCGGCGCTGGACCTCAGTGTCCGGGTAGAACGATGGGGGTGGAGACACTCCTTCAGGTATACAGGACCGAGGCCGTTTAGGGCTTTAAAGGTCAGCACCAGCACTTTGAATTGTGCTCGGAAACATACTAGAAGCCAAATTAGGTCTTTCAAGACCGGTGTTATGTGGTCTTGGTGGCCGCTCCCAGTCACCAGTCCGGTAAGTGCTGTCCATGTGATACATAATATATTTTAAATTATTCCAAGAGCACAGTTAAAGAAGAAGTGGAGACTTTCCCCTGCCTCGCCTCCCCCCCCCCCATTTTAACCTTGGGACAAATTAAATCAAATTCTTCTGTGAAGCCTAAAGACATAAAAATTTGTTAGCTGTAACAATGTATTCTGCCAAGCAGCCAAGGCTCTGTAGTATTAATTACTTTACTCAGTAAGTTAAACAAATGATATCATATCAGAATTCAAGGGAGAGATGCCTGCCCAAGAGTTTTGTAAGGAAGATGAAAAGGTTAGTCCTTCTAAGAGCATCCAAACTAGAATTGCTAATTTGATGCAAAAGAGCATTAATCTGTTCCAATGCTGCTTTCATTTTAATATAATGCTGTATCAAACATGGTAATAATTAACAAAGTTCTCAGGGTGGAAACACACCCACAATCTCTTCCTTTGCAGTATTTTTGGCTATTGGACTATATGTGGCACTAAAGTAAAATTGAGGGAGGTCCCTTTTAAGACTTTATCTGAATTTAACTTTGCTAGATCCCTCATGGCATCAGATGTGCTGGGGGTGATGGAGCCCAGGAATCATCTGTATGCTGGTGACACTTACCTCTATTTCTCCTTTGCATCTGAATTGAGATGTAGCAGTGGATTCTCTGAAGCAGCAGTGGTAGGCTCAAGGAGAGGCAATGAATCTGAACACATTTTAGCTAAGATTGAGGTGTTGGCTGTTTGGAGTCCAGCTGATCATTGTCTGCATACCCTCCGACATTTCTCCGATGAAAATGAGGATGTCCAATCAAATTATCATCAACACCATCATTTTATTATTCATACCCTGCCCATCTGACTGGGGTGCCCCAGCCACTCTGGGTGGCTTCCATCCTATATAAAAACATAACAAAACATTATAAACTTCCCTATGCAGGGCTGCCTCCAGGTGTCTCTCTGGCTTGGGGGTCGCATAACTACATACCTTCCGATCAAAATAGGGACGTCCTACCATACCCTTCAGAGGGACCCAGGTGGCTCTGTGGGTTAAACCACTGAGCCTAGGGCTTGCTGATCGGAAGGTCAGTGGTTCGAATCCCTGTGGCGGGGTGAGCTCATGTTGCTCGGTCCCAGCTCCTGCCAACCTAGCAGATCGAAAGCATGTAAAAATGCAAGTAGATAAATAGGTACCGCTACAGCGGGAAGGTAAACGGCGTTTCCATGTGCTGCTCTGGTTTGCCAGAAGCGGCTTTGTCATGCTGGCCACATGACCTGGAAACTATACGCCGGCTCCCTCGGCCAATAATGCGAGATGAGCGCGCAACCCCAGAGTCGGTCACGACTGGACCTAATGGTCAGGGGTCCCTTTACCTTTACCATACCCTTCAACATTTCTCTGCTGAAAATAGGGACATCCTAAGGAAAAGTGGGACATTCCAAGATCAAATCATAAACTGTAAATCTAGGACTGTTCCTGGAAAATAGGGACACTTGGAGGGTCTGTGTCTGCTTTGGATGGAGTCACATTCTACTTTAAGGATTAGTTTCACAGCTTCAGAAATGCTCCTGGGTCCAGTGGTGCAGCTATGGTCAAGTTCATTTTTAATAATAATAATAATAAGAATTTAAAAAAGATTGAAGGATTAATTTGATTACTCTGAATATGAAGAAAACCATATTTGCCTTATATATAGATGGGATCAGATTAGACACTCCTCTGAATTTTGCAGTGAACTTTGGGATGGAAAAGGTGTGTAAAACTATATATATTATGGTGAAATGCATACAGAAATACTAAAAGAGGAGGGGACACTCTGAAAAGCATACAAAATGCCTACCTGTCTACTGTCTCCTCTTTTGACACTCTGTGTGAGGGGAATTACCAACTTATGGTGGGAAGTCTAGGGAATCTTAACTTTTCTGTTTACAGAATCTCTTTCAGCTTTCATAGGATGGTGATTCCACTGAGCTTATTAAATCCAACACTGAGATATTTTCATTAAGAAAATGTGCTTCTTAATGAAGGGCCTATATTAATAAGACCCAATTGGATGACTATTTCTGGAAACGGGTAAGTAAGGCAGAAAATACAAGAGGAGGAACATTGGAGGGCTGTGTGCATTGAGGGAAAAAGTATTTCTAGCTGAAATATGCTTTTCCCTGGATCATTGTCTGACTCTGCCCAGAGATTTGTGCTGTGCTGATTCAGCCAGGCTCCTCTTATGTGGGTGTTGTTGTTGTTGTTGTTGTTGTTGTTGTTGTTGTTGTTGTTAGCATCTTCCAAGAGAATTCATGCTTCCCTGTAAGACATTATGAGAGACAAGATACAAATCTCCTAGGATAGAACTTGCTAGGGAGGCTTCCGATTCGTCGCGCTGGTGAAGTTGGACGCAGGGACTTCGTGCTCCGAAGTCCCTGGCTTCATGGAGGGGGGGGAAGTCCGCAGAGCAAGCGGACTCCCCGAAAAAACACCGGGTAGAGAGTCCCGGTGACATAGTGCCCAGCTGTTTGCTCCGGACGCGAATCCTCTGCTGCCCGAGAGCTCAGTAGAGCAATCGAGAGCCAGCGGAGTGGAGTCGCAGGAGCCATTTTTGGGTTTCATCTTACCTCCTTGAAGTGAAGCTCCGAGTCCTCAGCCTGCAAGCGGCGGATTCTTCCAAAGAAACAAAAGACTTCTTCAAAGTAAGTCAAATCTCCATTCGGACCTTAAAAATTTTAAATTTGAAGATAGGAAGAGATTCTATAGTAACAGAAGCCGATCTCTTCCAAATGGACAATCGGGAGGCGCATTAAATATTCCCAAACCGAAAAGGGAAAACTTCTTTCAAGATTGCGGACCCGAGAGAAAGAAAGACTTTTCCAAACCTCCCCAGCCCCCGGTGTCGTTGCCCCTTGAGGTTCAGCAGCAACAAGGGGGAGGACGCTTTGACAGCTGTCAAAAGCTGTCAAATTGTTAAAGGACTAAGAAAGACGATTTTATTCCTGTGAATTGGAAAAATTGATTCAAAAGGTTTTAAAAGGATTTAAGTGGACTGTAAATTTGAAATCTGATGAGGTTAAAGACAAAGGATAAGAACAGTCAAGATGGAGCCGACAACGTGGTAGAGAGGAATTTTCCAGTACCCTTCTGCCCTTATCTCTGGTCTGCCCGTGGTCAAGTGAGCTATGAAAACAAAATTCTCTCAAGCTTTCCAGGAGGCTGTGCTGGGTTATCTACAAACATGGGAAGATATTTACAAGGAAAGGCAATGCTTCAATCCAACAGAAAAGGAGAATGAGGTGCAAGAGCAAGATTTAGAGGACAATTTTGATTATGAGATTGTGTGTGAGGAGCAACAATTTGAGGACAATTTGGAGACTGATTCAGACCATAAAAAATATGTGTTGGATGATGAAAAACAAAGATCAGAACAAAGAGATGAGGCCGACAAGGAGAAGCAAAGTGAAGAGAAGATTGATGGAAGTGAAAATCCTGGAGAGACTGAAATGTTGAATGGTGTTAGTGAAGGGAGGGAAAGGCAGAAAGAGGGAGGAGCAGAGGTCTGGAAGTGGATGTGGGAAAGAATTGGAGTGGGGTAAAAATTTTAGTTTAAGGCACTTTTTTTGGTTTATGAACAACGGTGTCGGAATCTTGGCCTGTTAAAGGATATGCTGATCCAATTGGGAGGAGGGATATTGGGGGGGGGGGAAGGAGAGATTTTTATAGTTTAAGGTTAAGAGCTTTCTGGAGGGAGTAAAAAGAATGGCTGAGGAAATATGCTTAGAGTTTGTTTTTGAATAATTTTGGTGATCAGGAGGTGTTTGGGTGGAAAACTGCCTGTCTCCCCCTTCTTACTCTTGGTACCCAGTGGGAGGGGGTGCCTTGAGGGGAGAGGGAAGGGTGGAGGGAAACCCAGACACAAAAATGGAACCTTTTGACTGCTGGACTCCTCGGGCTACCCCAGTGGGAGGGGGGGGGCTCAGAGGGGGACAGCATGAAGAAGGAGGAGGATTGTGTTAATATTATAAGAATAAGATTTTGAATTGGATTAGAAAACCCGCCATAACTATGTAAAGAGGTTGGGAAATCCAGGAGGAGGAGAGTCGTGGAAGCCATTAATATTTTTCCTTTTTCCTTTTTTTTTCTTTCCTTTTTTTCCCCCTTTTTATATTTTTGCTTTTTTCCCCTTTTTTCCTTGTTTTTCTTTTTTCCAGTACAGTGAAGAAATAGCTGGGGGATAAGCCAATCCCCAGAGATCCTCCGCCTTTGTCCTCTCAGTGGCAGGGGGGGGGATGAGGGGGGAGGAAGGAGGGGGGAGGTCAAACCCAGCTCAAAATGGACCCCTTTGTTCCCCAATACCCATGGGTCTCACTGGTGGCAGAGGTGGGCTTGTGGGTGGAGGGAAAATGAAGGGACAGAGTTTATGTTGTATACTTTGTATGTGTTTTCTTTTTCTAAAAATTAATAAAAATTATTTTTTAAAAAATAGAACTTGCTAGGGAAATTCCCTATACCATCTCTAATGCCATCTCAAGCCTTTTTTAAAAAAAGAACTCTCAAATGTTTTAAAAACCTTGATGGAAGAAACAGGGTAAACACGGGAACATGAGAACTGGCAAGTTTGAATGTTGAGAACAAACTTTTTTTCTTTTTCTTTTTGCAAAAGCAAACTTTAAAGGTGACTAGCATGGAAACTCCTTGAGCAACTCACCTGAATTTGGCAGGGTCAATTCCCCTCTGTATGGTCTACCATTTTGACAAAGTTCACATTCATATGTGGAGGGGAAATATATGTCCATTTTAATTTCAAAAACATTATATTTTTAGCTTTAAAGGTGCTTTGAAAGGTGAAAACCCCTGGAGCTATACTTCTGAAATACTGTAGGGGCTAACATGTCCATGAATTTCATACCCCTATGTTTAAAAAAAAGCAAGAAAGTAATAACTATATCCAATTTGCAATGGAAGTCAATGGGATACCCAGAGATTTGTAAAATCTGGATTCAGATGTGGATTTGGATCTACATTGAGTTGGAATGGGTCCGGATCGGGCTCAATCCACTTTACAAATTAGAATCACAAATCAGATTGGGAGGGTCCATGCACAGCACTGTAAAATGCATGGGCTTCAAATTGTGCCCTAACCCTGTTTTAGAACTTTGGCAGGGTCACTTACCTAGAACCTATCCTGGAAACTTCTGCAACAAGACCCTTAAGAGTTCTTCTGAGATAAGCTGCTTGTAGAAATCACCACCACCACCACCACCATCATCATCATCTGTGGTACTGAAGGATATGAAGTACCAGGACATTTTCTTTTCCAAATGTTAAAAGTGTGGCACTGTAACCACTTCATGGTGAGTAATGGCACCTTTTTATGACGATAATAATCATAATGAATAAATAGCACTCTTTGACCTAAAGACACCCAAAGTGGCACACTGCATGCTATAATAAATGGGACGGTTCCAGAGGAAGGTGGTCACATGACACTGAAGTCAGTGGTGGCATGCTAACTTGATCTCCATGTGATTAAATCAACACGGACTTCCTTTGGAACCAACTCCATCCCCCTCCCCCCATTAATAAACAACAGCACATTTCCTACAGGTAGTAAGTTTGAAAACCACTGGACTACTGCAGGATGAGAACTTGTCCTCTGTAATGATGGTAACCACATCAGACACAACAATGACAAAGAATCAGGCTGCGTGAAGCAACTTTCTGCCCTAAGCAGTCAAATGCGTGAGGAATGGAGCCACCATTGCTGAACCAACAAGGTCCCTGCTTGGGGTGAGGAAGAAGAGACTAATTTTTTTATTGCAAGACTCCACATATCTCCAGCTGCATATCCATCACAATGTAGGTGGCAGCAGCAGGGGGTGAGGGGGCACGTGAGAGGAGGAGATCTGTCATATTTCCCCGAGGGCAAGAAGGGTGAAGATGAAAAGCAATAGAGGAAGGAGAGTAAGCCGGAGAGAAGCACCCATGAAAGATCCTTTCATTACCGGGGATAGACCTGCTTCCTGCTCAGGCTGAGTGTGCTGTCACATAAATACAGCAGCCAATGGGTTGTGGTAGTGCCAGCCCGGGGAAGGAGAGGCTTTTGAAGGAACATTTCGACCTTGTAAGCCATTGCTCAAAATTACTGCCGCGAGGTCCTGAGCTGCTATGATCCAGGCATTATTTATCGCCTGAGGATGCCGATTCCATCTCCTTGGAGGTGTTCTGAGGCTTAAAGGAAAGGTTGTTAAGGTAACTAATGTCAAAAATAAAACCCGCAGGGCACATGACCCCCCCCCAAACAATCCGCAGCTCAAAAGCAGGGAAGCGGATTGTGGCAAGCTATTTACTCACAACAAAGACACACACTAAGATAATAAAGGGCTTATCCACACTTACCTTTCCTCCACTCTTTCCAGACACAATCGTGCTTTAAAGCTCAGTGTTCTCCGTCTTTTCTTTTCTTTTCTTTTCTTTTCCTCCGGAGCATCCCAATTCTTGAGATTTCAGGGCCCAAACCTGAGACCAAGGGGAGGCCTCTGGTGAAGTCACAGTGGTCAGGCCCTGGTCACATCCTTAAGCAGGACACATTAAGCATTAACCATAGTCACCAAGAGCACGTCGTCCAAATAAAAAACACAAAGCTTTTCAAATAAGCAAAAATGCTACTGGTTGGATATTCAGAAACCTTAGCTAAAGGGGATGTTCCCAGGAGCTGAAAAGAAGGGACCCTTGCTTCTCACCTGCTTAGGGAGCCTAGTTAGGAAGATGTTAATTTAGACTATTTGCTTCTGGCCAGAATGGTTTAAGTTCTTCTGCTAGGCTGAAGCTTGCAAGCCGCGTGTGCAGTCTTCAGGCAACCCTAAGTCTGATAAGCATGTCCATAGATGCATCAGTGTATGCAACTCTGAGTACAGAATGTTCAATCCTTATCTGAAATATTTATAAATCAGTTTCATGTCGAAAGATCCCTAAGTGTTGCACTAAAATAAAAAAATAAATAAATAATGAACAACACGCAATAAAACAATGTTTAAATCAAGTCTGTACCATTACAGTGACAATAATGTCAATGGCTGGCATCAGTCCTCTGGGAAAGCTTACAGAAACAAAACAATAAAGGTTTCAAGATGATATCCGAAGCTCATAATAATAATAATAATAATAATAATAATAATAATAATAATAATTTATTATTTATACCCCGCCCATCTGGCCGGGTTCCCCCAGCCACTCTGGGCGGCTTCCAAAAAAAACAGAAATTCTAAAATACAGAAATCCATCAAACATTAAAAGCTTCCCTAAACAGGGCTGCCTTGAGATGCCTTCTAAAGGTCTGGTAATTGTTGTTCTCTTTGACCTCTAGTGGGAGGGCATTCCACAGGATGGGTGCCACTACCGAGAAGGCCCTCTGCCTGGTTCCCTGTAACTTGGCTTCTCGTAATGAGGGAACCGCCAGAAGGCCCTCGGAGCTGGACCTCAGTGTCCGGGCAGAACGATGGGGGTGGAGACGCTCCTTCAGGTATACCGGTGCATTGATGGTGCATGTCTTAAATCAGTGGGGAGAATGTTCTGTATAAGAGGAACCATGATGCTGAAGGTCCTTTTCGAGGGACCTCCACAGCAGACCCCAGGAGCATGAGACTCCACCAGGAAAACCTCAGTGACTAGGCAAGTCCATGTATTGGGGCAGGGGACAGAGGAATGTGGGACCCAGAGGTATCCTGAAGAAATGAAGATAGTGGCTTGTTGGGTGGCACTGATTTGCTTTGCACTGCATCCAGCCAACCACATAAAAAAAACTAAGTTTTTTTTAACTGGGAGGTGGCAGGGACCCTTGTGGGCCCCAGGGGAGGTGTTCATGAGTTCCGCACTGGGGAAAATGGGTATAGGCAATATGGATTTAGATGGTCCATGGTCTGGCTTAGTAAAAGGCAGTTGCCTTTGCTCCTAGGCCAGCGTGGAGCATTCAGGCAAAAGCATTGGTGGTTGACTGGGTTTCATGGAGTCCTGTTGTCCTTTGCAAAGCATAGTATTAAATATAAGTAGCCATTTCCTCAGTAACGCATCATAAAACCTTCCAGCTATGGACATCACGGCAACAGTAAACCTGCTCCTCTCATTCTCTCTGATTTACGCGGCTCCAGTTTTTGTGAGCAGGCGGGTGACAATAAAACATTTGTGAAGAGAAACAAAATAGATTGCAGATAAGCCACTTCATGCATGAATTATAGAATCATGGAGACATAGAATTGTAGAGTTGGAAGGCACCCCTAAAGACCATCAAGTTCAACCCCCAGCAGTGCAGGAATCACAGCCAAAGAATCCCTGACAGATGGCCGTCCACTCCATTTTAATACCTCCAGTGAAGGAGACTCCACAGCCAAGGGAGTCCATTCCACTGTTAAACATCTCTTCCCCTCAGAAAGTTCTTTTTAATGTTGAATCAGATTTTCCTTTCTTGTAATGACCGTTCCCCACATAAAGGGGGAGGCGCATGGTCGCCCGCAGCCCCCTGGGATCCCTGAGGCAGCCCTGGAAGTTCGGAGGCCGGCGCTGCCTTCCCGGGCTGGATACTGGTGGACTCCGCCCATACAGTTACCTGTCCAATCCAGCTCGGGGAGGCGTTGCTGGGGGGATTGGCCAGGCAGGAGGAGGTAACCTTACTGTGCACACAGCTGAAGCATAGTCATTCCTGGGAAGCAGTCGACGGCTCCAGAGCTTTACCACCCTCCACTCCCAAAAATTAATGATTGCATTACATGTTATTTTCTTCCACAGGTGTACACTACGACAAGGCTGCTGTTGAAGGGCCGGAAAGGAATTTCCCTGCATTGGCAGGTTTTGCCTTTCCCATAGCCATTCATCACAACTTTGGCGGGTGCAGGCTTTGGGCGGAATCCTTTAGTCATCTACATAAATGGGAGGGCGTGGGTGGTGACCCCCCCGCCCCCATTGCAGTGGGTTCCTGTAAATGAGGCTAGGGGGGAGGCATTGACCATACACAATAGGCTGTCATTGCCCCCCCTCCAATGGCTGCGATCGAGGGGGGGGCGGGCTATCTGCTTGAACATAAGTTCTCCAGAGCTAGCCCAACCCCCACACATGCTGGATAACCCTAAAATTACCCAGATCCCTGGCTGGAGGCTGGGAAGGATATACGCCCAATGCCTGAGCCAAGGTCTCCCTACATCTGAATTCTTAATAAAGTTGTGGCCAATTTTAATTCCATAGAACGTGGCCTTGTGTCATCATTCCGCTCAGGGGCTGCCTGGGGCTTTGGGGGACTCCACCTGACCGTGCAATTTGAATCCATTGGTACGGGTCCTACTCTCCAAAGCAGCAGAAAACAAGCTTGTTTAATCTTCCTTGCAACACCCCTTCAGATACTTCTCAGTCTTCTCTATTCTCTATTCCAGGCTATACATGTACTCAGCTCACTCAACTGTTCCTCATAAGACTTTGGTGGAATGTACACACACATTTTTAAAAAAAAACACTGTGAAAATGTTTTTTTTTAAAAAAAAAGTTTGGGGGGAAAAAGATTCTTTTGAATTTGTCATAGCTCACCATTGCCATCTAGTGTCACATTTGCACATTGTGCTTTATAACACACTTAAAATGTTTTATTTGCAACTGTATAGCTGTCTCCTTGGTTTCCAGACCCTTGATCATCTTGGTCACCTAGACACTGGACTAGAATCATAGAATCATAGCTAGAGCTGGAAGGGATATGGAGGGTCATCGAGTCCAGCCCCCAGCAATGCAGGAATCCTGCCCACAGCGGTCTCTAGGTATGCTTGGACCACCAACCTTCTGGTTAACAGCCAGACCCACTGACCCATTGAGCCACAGGAGGCATTCTTATGCTGCAGCATCATTCCAAAGGGGCTTCAGGGAGGTGAGGATAGTGGCGCCTACTGGCAACCCCAATCCCCCTTGATGTAGCAATGGTGGGGTCTGCATGATAAAGATAGCAGGTAGAAGAAGCTAGAAAAAAGCTTTGCTGCCACCTGCTGATATACCAGCCATGAGAGAAAGAAAAGGTAAGCTAGCTAGGGGACGCCTTTCCCACTTTTCACCTTCCTTATTTGAATCCAAAGTTTTCATGTGAGGAATTTTGGCTCAGTCTTAGTGTATAAACTCAGTACACTACTCTGTCTCTAGTAAGCATTACAGGGCTTAGTGCAAGCATAGTTAGTTCCAGCTTGGTAATGGAAGGAAGGCTTGTGGGTTCTTTATGCAGCTTATAGTAAAATTCCTCTGGGGCTTGACTTTCAAATTTGTGGGGGCAAATCCCAGAATTTAGTTGGGTCTGAAATTCCTCTACAGCTCTACAGCTCAACTCACTTTCAGTCTGACTTCCCCCACATCCCTTCATGAGGACTTGAAACTTGGTTTTTAAAATATACAGAGCCAGGGAATCTGTGCAGCGAAACAGCAGATGCGTTCAAGTCGCACAAAGCAGATTGCTGGTGACCACAGACCATCTTCCTTCCATTTTTCCTTGTTAAATATCATTTAAAATACCGTATATACTGGCGTATTAGACGGCTTTTGAACCCAGGAAATTTTTTTCAAAAGTTGGGGGCCCGTCTTATACGCCGGGTCCAAGAATCTGCAGTCACCGCATACGGTGGGGGGAGCTCAAAAACGGCCGCATCCCCACTGTATGCAGTGACCATATGAACGCAAAGAAGCGCGCTCGGGAGGGGGCTGCTCCCCACCAGGGAGAATGGCTCCCTCATGGCTTTGTGACCTGGATCAGCGCAGAGATACAGTTTTGTGTATTTCATTGGTGTCAAGCTGCTGCCTCTTCTCTTTTTGTCAGCGCAAAGCAAAGGGATCTCTCCGTCTCTCGCTCTCTCCGCTCTCTCTTTCACTGCTGCTCAGCGTCTTTCGCTGGCTGTGTGAGCCTCCGATGTCTCTGCCCCTCTATCGCTATCCTCTCTATGGTTTCTTTCCCCCCTTTTGCTCCTCTGCCTCCCTCTCCCTCTCCCTGGCTTCTATTCCCCTTTTGCTCACTGAGCCAGCCTCGTTGTCTCTCTCTCCGCTCTCTCTTTCACTGCTGCTCAGCGTCTTTCGCTGGCTGTGTGAGCCTCCGATGTCTCTGCCCCTCTATCGCTATCCTCTCTATGGTTTCTTTCGCTCGATGTCTCTGCCTCCCTCTCCCTCTCCCCCTCCCTCCTTTTGATCGATGTCTCTGCTTCTCTATCTCTCCTTTCGCTGGCTTCTTTCCCCCTCTCAATAACTAAGCAAGCAAGCAAACAAACAAACAAACCACCATTTCCCTGGCTGCAGACTTGAGTGCTGGAGAAGACAGCCTCCCCTCCCCTCCCCGCCAAAAAAGGGCTGGAGTACATCCCAAATTCTATATTTTAACTTGAAAAGTAAGGGGTCGCCTTATACGCCCAGTCGCCTTATACGCCAGCATATACGGTAAATTAAGCTGAGCCAATACCTTTGTAATATCTCACTTTGCACTGGATTATTTAATAACTGTTAGTGTCATTCATAATAATAATTGGAATAGCCAGCATGCACTTCTAATTGCCTTAAATGTTACTTATTCATTATTGCATCCACAATTTACTAGACTCATTTAAAGAGAGGAGAGAGTATTGTACCCTTGGAGAAATAATCCAAATATATGGTTCTCTGGCACGGTCTTTCTTAATAAATGTACTCCACAGCTTGTCACATGCAATAGGATGAGTTTTGGCCAGTGAGGCAGCAGCTGCTGCAGCGCTTGCTTTTCTCTTCCCTCTTTGTCCATCTTTTCTTTTGTATCATGCCTTATCAGATTGCGAGCCCTTGGAAAGGGCTTATCTTTTAATATATGTACATCACTTACAAAATGTCAGATGTTGTGATGCTGGTAATGATAAATAATCTTGACATTATATAGAGCGTACTTAACATGAGCAAGAGCCATGCAATTCAGCCCTGCAACTTGCTGATCATAGATGAGATGAGTCAGCAGGAGGTTAGCTGACCTCAAGGAGTCAAATTGTTCTGGGTTAGCTGACCAGCAAAAGCTTCATATAGGTGTGGTCATGTAGGCAAAATGTGCATGCTACAATTCCAATTGGGAGAAAGCTGCACTCGCAGAGCTCAGGAGATGCTGGATTTCGGCATCTATGTCTCGGCCCTTGTGGGAAGATAACTGCGCAGGTAGGGAAAGTGATTGACATTTTCCAACGTTACACTGTTGAGTTGGATTTGTGGTGCCACAGAGGGGCGTGTGGGTCCAGAATTGGCCTCCACAGTCACTTACGGACTCACTGTTAAAAGCATGTTCATGGAAGACCATCTAAGAAGAAGAAGAAGTTACAATTCTGGTATCACATTTAGAAATCATCCTAGTTTAAAGATACACATCCAGTAGAACATAAGAACATAGGACAAGTTTGCTGGATCAGGCCAGTGGCCGACCTAATTCACCATCCCGCTCTCACGGCAGCCACATTAAACAGGACCTGAGCGCAATACCTTAACAGATTAGACAACTGGGCCAAAGCAAACAAGATGAATTTTAACAAGGAGAAATGTAAAGTACTACACTTGGGCAAAAAAAATGAAAGGCACAAATACAGGATGGGAGACACCTGGCTTGAGAGCAGTACATGTGAAAATGATCTAGGAGTCTTGGTAGACCACAAACTTGACATGAGTGTGATGCAGCAGCTAAAAAAGCCAATGCAATTCTGGGCTGCATCAATAGGAGTATAGCATCTAGATCAAGGGAAGTAATAGTACCACTGTATTCTGCTCTGGTCAGACCTCACCTGGAGTACTGTGTCCAGTTCTGGGCACCACAGTTCAAGAAGGATACTGATAAGCTGGAACGTGTCCAGAAGAGGGCAACCAAAATGGTCAAAGGCCTGGAAACGATGCCTTATGAGGAACGGCTTAGGTAGCTGGGTATGTTTAGCCTGGAGAAGAGAAGGTTAAGGGGTGATATGATAACTATGTTCAAATATATAAAAGGATGTCATATAGAGGAGGGAGAAAGGTTGTTTTCTGCTGCTCCAGAGAAGCGGACACGGAGCAATGGATTCAAACTTCAAGAAAGAAGATTCCACCTAAACATTAGGAAGAACTTCATGACAGTAAGAGCTGTTCGGCAGTGGAATTTGCTGCCAAGGAGTGTGGTGGAGTCTCCTTCTTTGGAGGTCTTTAAGCAGAGGCTTGACAGCCATCTGTCAGGAATGCTTTGATGGTGTTTCCTGCTTGGCAGGGGGTTGGACTGGATGGCCCTTGTGGTCTCTTCCAACTCTATGATTCTATGATTCTATGAATTCTCTCCTACAGTTTTCAGCAACCGGCAGTCAGGAGAGATAGAAGATATCCATCAGGTTTAGTAGCCATTTAAAGTCTTTTTCTCCTTGAATTTATCTATTCTTTTAATTCCATCCAAGTTAGTGGCCATCACTGAGATTCATCCCTTCCTGCAGCCCCATCAGATTTTAATTAAAGTGTATTATTTTATTTTATTTTTAAAAGTGGTTCAGTCTCTCTTCTCAGGAGAAGCAGCAGCAACGATCCACTGTGTGTATTGCATATAAATGCTTTGTGTACAGCTGCCATCTTAGACATTTGCTGCTACCTGTCTTGTGAGGAGTTTATTCAAGAGGCACATTCATCCCCAGGAGGATTTTAAGCATCTTGGGATCATCACGGTCCCATTACCTCTTCAATTGAGTGTTTATTGATTATTCGATTGAAGGTGTGCTTCATCGTGACCAATTTATATCACTTAGCTTGCTTTATCTGCTTTAGCTAATCAGTGTTGCCATTAATGTGATCTTTCCCTACATGGTTGAGTTCAAATGAAGATTACGCACCACTTTCAAAACTAGCGGTTTTGTTTGGCGTAGATGCCTTTGCCATGGCAAATATATCAATGGGAACTTTTTCAGGAATAGTCCTTGTTTTCTCACAACTATTTTCATGGATGCTTGTAAACAGGGGCGTTGCTAGCCGCTTTGGCACCCGGGGCGTCAAAGCGGAGGCACCCCCCCGGGGGCGGGGCGCCACTCCGCAGCATCGTGACATCATGATGCGTGGGCATGATGTCCCTTGCTGGCCCGCCCCTCACCTCTGTCCAGAGAGAGCGTGTGCCGCAGCAGGAAGGGAGAGTGTGCGTTGGCTGAGCAAGCCCTGCAGCGCCTAGTGAGGTTTTCGCTGGGCGGCTGCCGGGACTGGCTTGCTCCTTCGGCCGATGTGCGCTCTCCCTTCCTGCTGCGGTGCGCTCTCTCCCTGGACATTGAGGGGCGGGCCAGCGAGGGGTGTCACGCCACCCACAAGCGTGACGCCACCTCACATGCGTTTTGGGGCGGGCCGTGCAGTGCGCAGGGGCAGGGCGAGTGTTTGGGGGGCAGGGTGGGCAGCCACCATGGCGCCCCTGGGATCACACCGCTCGGGGCAGCCTGCCCCCACCACCGCTATCTTCCTACGCCCCTGCTTGTAAATTCTCCTTGTTCACATTTATGCCTGGATTTTGAACTATCCATTTTTGAAATGGATTGCATATGACAGCCTTTCTCAGTCTGGTGTCCTCCAGATGTTTGGAACTCCGATTCCCATCAACCCCAGCCATCAGGACCAATCTAGAGGACACCAGGTTAGAGAAGGCTAAACTAAAAAGCTCCTAGCCCCCATTGTTTTCCATACTTAAGTACTGAGCACTTGTGCCTGTGCTGTGTGGTACATAGCTTTCATTTCATTTAGTACATTTGTGCCTTTACTTTTCCTTTTCTTTGCTGATGTGCCCCTATGCATTGATAAGAAACTGCTAAAAAGCAACCCTGATGGGGCAAATGTACAGTTGTATTGAGATTCCTGTGTGCTAATGAGCTCAGGGTGCATCAGTATAACAGTGAACAGAACACAGAAACATAGAAAACTGTCTTGAAGCTCCTCTTGATGAGCATTTGTCCTGATTTGCTTGCAGAAAGCTTACACAGAGGATATATTATATCCAGTCTTATAATAATAATTCTGAGAAACAATAACCCAAAATTATTCTACTTACTTCACACAGCACACAGTTCAGATGTGGAACACATACCCACAGAAGCAGTGATGGCCTCCAACTTTTAAAGGGGAGATCAGACCAATTCATTGTTCTAAAGGCTATTTGCAGCTACACCTTCCACAAATGCTTTGGCCGGGCTGAGATGTGTCCTTGGATTATGATAATCCCTCCTACTTGCCTGGATATGAAAGTGTGAGTTCTGACTTTTGAACAGCTGAAGGGTAGCCTACTGATGCAAAGGTATCAAATCCCTTCCATTGCTCTGCCTACAGTTGCCTCTTGCCCTTGGCATATGGCCCCTGGAAGGTGGGAATGCTGCCCTTTGGGCTGAAAAGGTTCTCCATCCCTGACCTGAAGGGAAAGAGGAGTCTGCAGAAAGCGGATTAGAAAGAAAACTCAGGCTGTGGACGAAACTGTGGGCATGGGATGGGGTGGCGGCAGGGAGGAGGCAGACGGAAGAGGCACTTTCTTTTCCGTTGTAGGGCTTCATTAACTCCCCATCACATCCCCACCGCCTAGTGAATAATGGCTACCTCTAACACAGAAATATGTACTGCACTCGCCGCATTAAGCAAGGCCTCTGTGTGTGAATGTCTCCCACAAGCAGAACTAATAAAAAGACTAAAGAGAGTGCTGGATCCAAGGCTGATAAATGGCCTGTGGAGGAGATGCTCCTCAAAGGGGCTTGTTTTTCACATTCCTGGAGATTGATCAAGGGCAGATTGGAAATCAGTTGACCTCTTGAATGCCTTTGTAGGCTGTGGCTCTCCAAGGTTTTTTTTTGCCCCTTCTTCCTGAAGGCTAATCAGGGCAGGATCGGGAGGAGGGATGATTACATGGCACCGGCAGAGGGCACTGGCACACTAGGACTGTCAACCCACTGCCAGATAGCATGGCCACTGAGGCATCTTCAAAACCCCAGCATCAGTGATGCAGTGTCACCAGAAAAGAGGACAAAATAGGTCAGTGGTTTGCCTAAGATTTGTATATGTGCATCTGTATATATGTGGGGCTTACTGTTAGCAAGCACCATGGAATATCTCAACACTTACCTGGGTCGGTGTCCCCCTCCCCCCCATCAGGAATGTGGCCCCCTAGAGCTCAGGGGACGAGTTAGACTCAAAGAGTGAACGAGGAATCGACTCTCCATATGAGAATTGCCTGACAGCATCAATAAAGGGCTGTCTGGCCCTTCATGGGAAAGACTCTTTTAGCTCTCAAGAAGAGGGAGAGTTGGAAGGCAGCCAGGGTGTTGCTATGCAATCAGCAGATAAGCAGGAACCTGAGGCTGGGTTGAGTGAGAGTGGGGAGGAGGTGGAATATCAGCCTCTCAGTCCCCAATCTAGACGTTGGGATAAAATCAGATGGCAATGGAAGGGCAAGAGGAGAAAGGCGGGAGTCTGGTGTCCTTCCTGCTGTGGGAGGAGTGAAACTTCAGACTGCCGAACAAACATAAATTCAAGCAGGTGAGAAACCGGGCTCGGGATGTGTCTTTTTGTAAATAAACATACATAAACTTTCCGGGAGTCATTACTTCTAATCGGAGGCTTGCTTGCCTGCCAGAGATCATTACACCCCCCCCCCCAATATTTTATTCAAGATGGTACCCCTATCCCTGCATGCATGCCCCTCTTAATCCCAGTCCAGGGTTCTAAACAATGCTGGAGACCCATTGAAAGGAATAAATGCCAATAGAGGTTCATAAATGCCAATAAATTAATAAATTCCAACCCTTTTGTTGAGTACAACTCCAAATAAATTTCTCATCCTGCCTGACTTTCGACAAGAGCTCGATTATGAGAGCTTCGTTTTGACTTTTCCAGCTCTCTTGCACCTGGGTCTCTGGAATGAATGTAAACTCCCACAGAGTTTAATGAATCAGGAAACCTGAAATGTATGCGATAGCAGTTCTATTATTTGCCAATTTCTTCCACCCCACCCCAACCCCACCTCTGCTGACAACGTTTCCCTGAGTTCAGCAGGAAAAGTGCTAGTGGTGTCTGTTCTGGAGAAAATCCTTTCTGGAGAATCAGTACGCTGGCATTCTGTTTTATCATTGTGTATAGAGAAAAAGAAGAATGATTGGATTCCACCCTTGAACACTCACCCTTTATTTTACGAATGACTTGTTGAGGTGTTATTTAAAATTCTCCAACAAGCTATGTGTGTGAGAGAGAGGGAGGCAGAGGGAGAGAGAATACAGCAACATACTCAGGAAGGGATTGGCTTAAGGATCCACAGAGTCCTTTTTCTTCCCTACAACGTCCCAGAAAGCACATTGTCATGTATGCCAGGACCCACCAGTGGGGCACAGCTTGATTCAAGGTGGGTCACCACAGCAGCCCTACTACCTTACAAATATATGGCAAAGGATTAAGAAATGGGTCCCCAAATGCACGTTTGGATTAAAAGTGGGTCCTGGCTCTGAAAAGGCTGAAGACAACTCATATACACTACATACCCAGGTAATTCATGCCTATTGAAAGCAAGATGGAATCCCATCCTCCCGCTCCTGAAGAAATCAACCCTGTGCAAAGACAAGTTGTTCAGTTTCCAACCTTGCCAATATTTGAAGGGTTATTACATAATTATTCATGTGTCATTTGTGTGGACATAACCACTGCATAAGGATGGATGAATCAGTCAATATCTGCTCTCTCTGTTTCTCATTTTTCCAATCTTAAATTCCATTCCCCACATTTCTGCAACAATTCCCTGGGGGGGAAAAAACCTTCATGAGAATTTACCAGCAGTTTAGTGGACATTTCTCCTAATAAGAGCATTTTTGTCTGCATTTTGGACCACTAATCACATTTTTGTAAGCATTTTCCCCAATATAATGAATATATTGTTGCATATAATTTTTCGTGTTCTTTTTCACATACATTTCCATGCACACTTTCTTCCAATATATGCCTTGTTTGGTTAAAGAACTGCAGCATAAAAGCTGGAGAATGTATGGATAGCTGGGTTTAGGTTTGCATATTGTTGCGAGAAGTGCAAATTGGGTGGTTTCTCGTTAATCTGAGGGGGGCGGGAATCAAATTTCTCTCCCATCCCTACTTCCTAGAAAACAACCCTATGTGTGAAAGGATCATAACTTAGTGAGGAAAGACCATAGTTCAATGGCAGAGCATCAGCTTTGCATGCAGAAGGTCCCAGTTTTAATCCCCGATAGGGCTGAGACAGACCCCACTCTGAAACCCTTGAGTCACTGTCAATCAGTGTAGACAATATTGAGATAGGTGCACCATTGGCCTAACTTGGCAGAAGGCAGCTTCCTTCGTTCCTAACTAAGTAGGTTGGGCTTTCAGCCCTGCCTCTGATGTCACAACTCCTAACTGCAACAACCACTGAATCTAATGCTGTACTTCAAGAGGGATTCATATTCATGACAGATGGAACTCATTCCCACAGGAGGTGCTGATGGGTACCAACACGGATGTCTTTAAATGAGGATTAATGGAGGACAAGATTTAACATCTACCAACCATGATAGCTATGTTCTGCCTCCATGGTTGGAGGCAGAAATGTTTCTGAATACCAGTTGCTGGAAACCAGATGAAAAGAGAGTGATCTTGTGCTCAGGTACTGCTTGTGGGTTGACCACAATTATAACAGGGTGGTGGGCTGGATGGGACACTGGACTGATCCAGCAGGCTCTTCTTATATTCTTAGTTGATGTGAGTGGCCGCTAAGACCATATAACACCCGTCTTGAAAGACCTACATTGGCTCCCAGTACGTTTCTGAGCACAATTCAAAGTGTTGGTGCTGACCTTTAAAGCCCTAAACAGCCTCGGCCCAGTATACCTGAAGGAGCATTTCCATCCCCATCGTTCAGCCACACTGAGGTCCAGCTCCGAGGGCCTTCTCATGGTTCCCTCACTGCAAGAAGTGAGGTTACAGGGAACCAGGCAGAGGGCCTTCTTGGTAGTGACGCCCACCCTGTGGAACACGCTCCAAGCAGCCCTGTTTAGGGAAGGTTTTAATGTTTGAATCTATTATTAATATTCTGTTGGGAGCCACCCAGAGTGGCTGGGGAAACCCAGCCAGATGGGCGGGGTATAAATTATTATTATTATTATTATTATTATTATTATTATTATTATTATTTGCTTGCAGTTTTTTGTTCTGTTCTTCATTTTATGGTGGCGATTGTGTGAGACAAGAGTCCTCAGACAGTTTACCCGGACCCTGAGCAATATCTGTGAATTCCTTTGGGCTTGCAGTGCCACCTCCGTCTGGAGACATTGGGTGGAAATGATCTTTCTCAAGGAAGGCAGAACTGCAGCAAGGTGCTTGGCTCCTTGGTTTCTTCAAATAAAGTAACAGCAGATATTGGGCTAGGAGGTGATTCTCTGTGTGCAATGCCATCACTTCACTGTACAAAGTATTTTGATTCCCTCGGATCCCAATCTTTATACATAGCAGAACTTCAAAACATTTTAGGGCCAGTAGTGAAGTCTGGATATGACAGATAACAGCAACCAACGGCAGGTGGTTAGAGCAAAATTTAATTTTCCACAGACCAATGAAGATGAACTTTCTTTTAGAAAAGTCAATATTATTCATGTTAGAAGAGAGGAAGGAGGAGGTTGGTGAGAAGGCGCTCACAATGGCAAGAAATCATGTATGAGATGTAAAATCAAATGAGAAACACATCTTCCTGAAACCTGATGATGCCTTCAGTGGGGTTTGAGACCTCTGCTATTAGCAAAACATGCTGACAGGGGGAGCCAGGCAAAGTTGGGTCCCACAGCTGTTCCTCTTAGCGGACTCCAGGGAACAAGGCCAAAGCAAGAGGAGAAGGAAGGGCAAAGGGAGCCAGGAGGAGGCTTCATCTGATTCCCAGCCACTCCCAAGGGAGCAGCAGCAGCATGGCCATTGCAACACCAGATAGGGATGGACAAAGTTGTTATCACTTCCTGTATCTCATTTGGCTAGCATTCAGTTTAATTCTGGGATATTTGAGAGGCCTGCCATGCATGTTATGATGGGACAACTTGAGTAGTCAGAGTGCACAGCATGTGTGCACAGCATGCCTGACTGCTCACAGTCAGTAGGTGGAGACATCAAAAGAGCAGGGAAGTGACAAACATACAGAGATGCCAGCAGAGTGCAGCAGATGAGCTTCATAAGCCATCAATTGCATGAGGGATGGGGGGCTTAGTGGAGAAGTAGTTGCCTTCTTCAAGTGACAGGCCCAGATTTTGGGGGGACACAGGAAGCTGTCTTACACTGAGTTTGACCATTGGTTCATCTGACAGGCAGCAGCTCTCCAAGGTTACAGGCAGGAGATATTCCCAGTCCAAGATGGAGATGCCTGGGATTGAACATAAGACCTTCTTCATGCATCACTATTCTCCTTTCCCATTGTGGGATGTCATCAGTGGGCCCTGCCCTTCTCACGGAATCCTCATATGTTTGGCCTCTCACTTTGGGTCCCATCTGTACACAGAGGGAGTGTTACGTCGTGGGTGCAGATTTCAGCTCTTCGTGTGACAGCATGCTAGCAAGGATATGCTAGGAGTCAAGTCTAACAAGAACAATCTTCTTTATTGCAGTAGGAACTTAACTGGGGAAAGGGAAAGGGTGAGCTCCTTTTATACTCTCAGGAATAAGAGTTGGGGAAAGGATACATTCAGATTTTGGCAGGACCCAATCGGAGTAGAGATCCAAATTGTACTAACAAGTTAACCAATAGCAACTGTCACTCCACCCGCTTGAATCACCCTGGAACGGGAAAGGTAGTTACAGAACTAGCAGTGAAACTCATATACACATATTACACCAATACATAGCAGGCAGAGAGCAAAGAAAAGAGAGGCTGCTTCTCCTTTGCCTTGGCCCTGTTTTTGGTGTCTTCCTTAGAGATGCAAATAAAACCATTTATCTACCTTTGCTTGGGAGGTGGAAATAAAAAACCAGGATGAATGCTCATTAAAAAGCCAACATTTTCTAATCTCCCTGCAAACAAATCAGGATGAATGCTCAATAAACAGGGTGCCTTTAGCATTGGTGCTGGGTTTTTTTGTGTGGAGGTTACACAACAACAAACATTCATCCCAATTTCCTTGTATGATGTTTCCACATCTTTCTATTGCTCATTCATTCATCCCACATTTTTGAGTGCATTTCCTCATTGCTTTTGCAATCGGAAAAATCCCAGGGTTGTTGTTGTTGTTGTTGTTGTTTAAAGTAGATAAGTTTTACCAGAGTGGCAGAGTGCTTTAATCCTCTTTAATCACCAAACTGACATTTCTGGTATGAGTTTGAATCACACCTGCAAAGCAATGACAGTCTGGAGCCAATCTAGAGCCATATGTAGGAATTATATCTCCTGAGACTTCCGGTCTGTCGCGGCGGAGAGAAGGACGCAGGGACCTCGCGCGCCGATGTCCCTGGCTTCGCGGAGGGGGGGGAGGTCCGCAGAGCGAGCGGATTCCCCGTAAAAACAACGGGTAGAGAGTCCCGGTGACTCATGCGCCCAGCGGCTGCTCCGTTTTTTGCGGATCCCCCGCTGCCCGAGAGCTCAATAGAGCGATCGAGAGCCGGTGGGGTGGAACCGCGGGAGCCATTTTGGGCTTTATCTTACCTCTGAGAAGTGAAGCTCCGAGTCCCGACCCGGCAAGCGGCAGATTCTTCCGAAATAAATTTGAACTTCCAAAAAAGTAAGTGGAATTGTGATTACGGACCTTAAATTCGTTAATTGGAAAATAGGAGAGACTCTAAAGAAACGGAAGTCGGTCTCTTCCTAATGGAAAATTGGGAGGCGCTTTAAATAACCTTAAGCTGAACGACAAAAAGACTTTTGAGATTGTGGACCCGAGAGAAAGAAGACCTTTTTGAACCCTCTCAACTCCCGAGTCCGGCTCCCCTTGAGGTACAGCATCATTAAGGGGGAGAGCGCTTTGACAGCTGTCAAAAAGCTGTCAAGCTGTCAAAAGACCGGGTGGACTGATTGTACTGTTAAAATCGGGAAAATTGGATGAAAATGTGCTAGAATTATTTAATTTTGGATTTAAGAATGGAGTTGTGATTGAGTTAAAAGACAAAGGAAAAGACCAGCCAAAATGGAGTCGACCGTCTGAGAAAGGAATTTTCCAGTGCCTTTTTGTTCTCCACCTCCTGTTTGTCTGCGGTTAGGAGAAATATGAAAACAAAGTACTCTCGAGCCTTCCAGGAGGCTGTGCTAAACTATCTACAAACATGGGAGGATATCTACAAGGAACGGAATTTGAGGATTGATGGACTTGAAGATCCTGGAGGGGGTGAAATGTGGGATGATGTTAGGGAGGAATGGAAAAGACAGGGGCAGGGGGGGACAAGGGCCTGGAGATGGACATGGGAAAGAATGGGTGTGGGGTGAATATTTTAGTTAAAAGACTTTGTTTTTAGTTTCTGAGAGACGGTTTTTCGAAATTTTGGCTTGTTCAACGGAAATGCTGATCCAATTGGGGGAAAAGACTTAGGGAGAGGAGATGGAGTCTAAAAATGAATGGAAAAAGTTGTGCTTTCTGGAGGGAATTATAAGAGCAGCTTAGGAAATAATTTAAGTGAATGTAAAAGTTAAGTTAGGTTTAGGCAGAAAGCTGTCTACTCTCCTTTCCTTACTCTGAGATACTCAGTGGCAGGGGGTGCTCGGAGGGGTGAGGAGGGGATATAATGGAACCTTGGAAATGCTGTGCCCCACGGATTTCTCTTGTGGCAGGAGGGGGTCTGTGGGAGGGCAGCATGGAAAAGGAGGAGGGTTGAGTTAATATTATAAGAAAAGAATTTTAAACTGAAATAGAAAACCCGCCATCAATTTTAGATTTTGCTTAAGGAAAACCAGGAGGAAGACTACCGAGGAAGTCACAAGTATAAGGTTAAGGTAATAAGAATTGGGGAGTTAAAACTCTCCCCTATTATGTTTGTATTGTGTTAAGGTATACCTATGAATGAGTTGGGGGAAACCAATCCTCAGAACTCCTCCACACCTGTCCTCTCAGTGGCAGGGGGGGGAAGAGGGGGGAGGCTAAACCCAACTTACAATGGACCCCTTTGATGCTCAAAGCACACTGGTTTCACTGGTGGCAGAGGTGAACCAGTGGGTGGAGGGAAAACGAAGGGACAGTATTATATTGTATGTTTGTGTAGTTTGTTTAGTTTTGTTTGTAAAATCAATAAAAATCATTTAAAAAAAAGGAATTATATCTCCTGTGTTCATCAACATGGGATCAAAAAGAGGGGCCCCACCCTCACATCACGCACACCCAACTAGGCCTCCACCTGACATCGACAAGTACAACAGAAATGTCTTTGTGTGTATGCATTCAGAGGCCCTTTCCCTATAAATGTTACCATTTGCATGTATGTTTATTGGAAATCGGGTCCCCCCTTAAAGAGGGCACGGGTTGCAGTGAGACCTGGAACCTGATCCCCTGTGTTGTGGGTGGGTACCACAACACCTGATTGGTAGATCCCTCGTTGCTGGGTTCAATCTGGCCAATGGGATGTGGCTTCAATGTCCACCTCGCTGGGCAACTGCACCCAGTGATGGGGTGACCTCAGGCCTGCAGAGAGTCTTGCCAAGTGTGCGCAAAAGGGGCAACTACACTGCAGGTGAAATTCAAATGGCCCAGCAGGGACTGAATCTGCCTTAAAGTACGGTAACTTTTTCCTGTGGCAAAAATTCCATAATAATGTCACACAAAGCCACGGTTTGCAAACTTATTTGGATTACAACCCATTTTTGGGGATTACGAACAATTGGGGGGGGCTCATTGGTGAAAGCGTGCCTTGGGTTACAACCTGTTTTGGTTTACAAACGGACCTCTGGAACAGATTATGGTTGTAAACCAAGGTACCACTGTATTGGAGACAGGGCTACCCTTTGTGGTATTGGGCATTTCCTGTGTTGATGAACACAGGAACAATATATTCCACATAAGGCTTAATTTATGCAATTATTGCAATTAATCCAGAATGCAGCAGCTAGACTGGTGACTGGGAGTGGCCGCCGAGACCACATAACACCGGTCCTAAGAGACCTACATTGGCTCCCAGTATGTTTCCGAGCACAATTCAAAGTGTTGGTGCTGACCTTTGAAGCCCTAAACGGCCTCGGTCCTGTATACCTGAAGGAGCGTCTCCACCCTCATCGTTTAACCCGGACACTGAGATCCAGCGCCGAGGGCCTTCTGGCGGTTCCCTCACTGTGAGAAGCAAAGCTACAGGGAACCAGGCAGAGGGCCTTTTCGGTAGTGGCGCCCGCCCTGTGGAACGCCCTCCCATCGGAGGTCAAGGAGATAAACAACTACCTGACATTTAGAAAACACCTAAAGGCAGCCCTGTTTAGGGAAGTTTTTAATCTATGATATTTTAATGTATTTTGGTAGTTGCTGGAAGCCACCCAGAGTGGTGGGGGAAACGCAGCCAGATGGGTGGGGTATAAATAAATTATTATTATTATTATTATTATTATTATTATTATTATTATTATTATAGCAAAATCTTACCCATATCTGGAGTTTAATGCATCTTAGTCCTAGGGAAGTTTGTAAAGGCCAGCAGTCTAATGATTTTTGGTAGTTGTTAGGCTATGTGTCCATGTAGATTCCCCCACCCCCAAATACTAAAATTAAAATGAAGAGTCCTTGTTTTACAACCTGTCTGAAATTTGGCAGAGTGATCCCTTGGAGAGGCAGTAGCATGGCTGAATATGCCATACTAATTTGAATAAAAACCCACAAGTTGCAGGCAGCCGAAGAGCATCTGAGTCACCCCATTGAAGGCAAAGGGAAACAAAAGGAAACAGGAGCAATTAAATCATATCTATTAATAAAGGTGGGTGTGATTGGCTAAATGAATGACCAACTAAAGAAAGAGGTTCCAATAATGAAAAATGAGTGGAAAACTAAACATGCAAAGCCCCTGATCAGGGTGTGCATAAAATAGTTTCAAAGTCTGATCGCCTGATAGCACTCCTTTGGTTGCCCACTGGAAGAAACCCATGTTGCGTAGCACGTCCCCTAGAAAACAGATTTGTCTTCTCCCTACAGTGCTTAATCTGGCTGGCCTCCCCCTGACCTCATTCCAGAGGGGTGTCGATCACTCTTGACGCAAAGGACATGGCCAGAGAAAGGAACTAGATAAAGTAAACAGATGTCAGGCAGCAGTAGGGCGGTGAAGGTGGGCAGCTTTTCCATCCATGCAAACTGGGCAGCTTTTCAGCAATACCTCAGCATGGCTGGGTGACCTGACTGCACTCGGCCTTGTAAACGTGTCACTCAGCCCATTTCACAAGTGACGGGAGGAAGATGCTGCGTCAGCTTCCTGTCTCAGTGGAATGGCTGTCTTTGATTTAGCACATGTGCTTGTGGCAGCGATCGTAGCCCAAGTCGGCCTGTTGTATTGGGGGAGCCTAAATAAGCAGGGTTGTGTGATTCCTTTGAAGGGTAGGAAAGAGTTCTCTTCCCCTTGGCAGTGCATCTTTACAAGTTCCCTTCTCTGTAAACCATACCTTCTCTGTACCTACGGCCCAACGGTTGGTTGGTGATTTCAAATGAATACAACTTTCCCTGCCACTATAGCTATTGACTGTGTTCTCATTATTCTTCCTCTTCTCTCTCCCTCCCTCCCCCTTTATGTTTTCTTTCCATTTTAGAGTCATCACATGAACTTGAAAATGCCTAGTACTGAGTCAAGCCTATTGACTCATTGTAATTCTTAAAACTGCACACTTCTCCAGTCAAACAGTGCATACAAAAATGCACACACTAGGGTAAAGTGTGCATAAAATTGCATATACAGTGGTACCTCTACTTACAAATAACTTTACTTATGAATGTTTCTACTTACGAATGGAGCTCCGTCCGCCATCTTGGATGTGGTTTAGATAGGATTTTTTCTACTTACGAATTTTTAGATAGGGTTGCTTCTACTTACGAATTTTTTCTCCCAATGCATTCCTTTGGGATTCGACTTACACTTTTTTTCAACTTACAAATGTGCGTTCGGAATGAATGCATTAAATTCGTAAGTAGAGTTACCACTGTATTAGTGAACAATTGTGTTTTGAAATGCATTATATGAGGATAAATTCTGTTTCAAAAATGTGCATAATAGGCAAAATTGCATACAAAGACATGTATATTAGGGGGGAAATCACTAAGGTGTTGATGAGTTTTCATGAGGGCTTTTTTAAATAAATAAAAATCACAATTTGATGTGGAAATGTGGAGAACTGAACGGAGAGAAACCAAAATGGGCAGATTCACCCATCACAAGGCTCTTCCTTCTTTTTTGTCTCCACATCACAGATCAAAGAACAGCTGCTTGGAGAGCCACTCCTGCTAGGTGATGAGTGTGTCAACAGGACATTTCCGGGGAAAATTTCACATATCCTAATCTCAGTAGCAGGGGGGGGGGGGTATGTGTGCTTACTTGACCTCCAACACTAGCGTTTCTGTAACTTACTGGGAGGGAGAGGTGGCAGTGAGGTAAACACAATGCAAACATATAGATCGTGGAATCACAGAATTGTAGAGTTGGAAGAGAACCCGAGGATCATCTAGTCCAACCCCCTGCCTTGATCTCTAACATATATTAACTTGCCAGGTTGACAAATACACAAGTTGGGCCTAGGGCTTCTGCTTATTAGGTTGCCAGCTTAATAAAACCATGTTTAAAGATACATTTTAATCACGAGAACAGAAGGTCAGGCAAGTGCTGCCACTCCACCCACTTCTACTGTCTAAAATCTACATTGCTCAGTCCACTTGAATTGCCCTGTGGAAAAATGCTAGAGTGAGGATAGGACAGAGATGTTGGAACAGGGGCAATGAGGAGTGTGGATCATCTGGTTCCTGGCTATAATAAAGGCTCATGTCATGAGACGGAGGGAAGTGTCAGTAACATGGAGAGACTTAATCGCCAACGCTTTGTCTTCCCCAGGGACATGTGCTCTTTGCCAGCAATGCCAGATGACTATCACTACTCGAGTCTCACCCTGTCCAACGTGGAGGAAAAGGAGGAGATGGATCCAGAGATCATCAGCTTGTTTTGACAAAATGACATTAGCTAAGGGCAGCCCAAGGCTGGTGCCTCAGGAAGAGAAGGCCTCTGCTTGAACATGATGAGCCATGACAGAGAGATTGGCCAAAGCTCTGTTGAGAGAGGAAGAAAATGCTGTCCTGGGAAGAATGTGAAGGGTGGGATAGAAATGTAGGTGGTGGGTAGGTGAAATAGCAAAAGATTCAATGTGAAGGTGAAATGACACAATTTCCAGGAGACAAAAGCTTTATTAGAATATCCAGGGTATACTTGGGCAAACCGAAGGAAGTCCTTCCCACAGTGATCTCATTGCCACATCATGCTGTAATGTGGGAGGAGGGACACCTGAGGCCTGTGGGCCAATTGCAATTCTCTGAGTCTCTCTTTTGGCCCTTGGAGCTCTCCCCTGACCACACACCCTCTACCAAGGCAATGCTGACCCCCAGTCATGTTCCACACCCTCCTTGTTTTGCCTGGCTGCACTGTGTCTCTAAAGGGAGGATGTAGAGGGGCATTATGTGTGCAAACAGAAACCAGCCTACTGTACAATGGTAACATTTACCTTCCTTGTGCCTTCCACTGTTGCTTCTGGTGCCACCCACCACTGCTGTGTGGCCCTTGGGAGACTACCCAATAGAGAATGTTGCTGTTAGGCTGAAGACATTTCTCCACATTTCCTGATTGGACCAGCCCCTCACCAGATGGATGAGAAGAAGAAGAAATAACAGATGCTCAGAACACAAATGCTCTCACACAAAAAATGTGGGGCTTATCCAAATGTTGGTAGCTATTCTGCTTCTTACCCACAGTTACAGCTAACCCTGGAATTGGCAGAATCATTGTGAGCATCCTCAAATTCTAGATGCTAGATTCTGGAGGTGCTCAGAAAGATACTGCTTGGTGGACCCCTATCCCATCCACGGCAGATGACTTGAGCAAGCAGATAGCAGCTCATGGTCATCATCACCATCCTACTCTCAGGGTTGACCTTACCAGGAGTTATGGCATAAAGCCAGGAGGAAGGATCAAATAGTTCCCCAGGATTCAAGATCAAACCATGAGGCAGGATTGAGGAGTAAGCCAATAGCATCAGGGCCAAAGGACAACTGAAGGGTTGAGAATTTTAAGAGGTTAGTGAAGATGGACACCATCACTGTTGAGGAAATAAGGATACACCATAATTCTATGAAGCATCTTGAAGTACTGTTGTCACATATGGGTACGGGGACCCAGTAGCATCGACATTTCTCAACGCTCAGCCATGGGAAGCAATCTGAGTTTAGTCAAGAGTTGTAGGAACAGTCAGTAGTAATCAGGATCTAAGAGCAAGTCAGAACTGGAGGGAGTGTCTAGGAAACAGAACCCAATAATCAAGTTAGCATCCATGCCCAGCTGGCACGGGAGAGATGGGGAAGGAGAAGCTAGACTGTAGAGGGCCTTGGAGACACATTTAATTGTAGAATCCAATATTTGTTTGGCTGACCAACTATATCAGGCGTCCCCAAACTGTGACCCTCCAGATGTTTTGGCCTACAACTCCCATGATCCCTAGCTAACAGGACCAGTGGTCAGGAAAGATGGGAATTGTAGTCCAAAAAATCTGGACTATATGAACTAAGGTGATATCTAATTCCCAGTACAGTGGTACCTTGGATTATAGATGCTTCAGGTTACGGACTCCGCTAACCCAGAAATAGTACCTCGGGTTAAGAACTTTGCTTCAGGATGAGAATAGAAATCGTGTGGCGGCAGCGGGAGTCCCCATTAGCTAAAAATGGTATCTCAGGTTAAGAACAGTTTCAGGTTAAGAACGGACCTCCAGAACGAATTAAGTTCTTAACCTGAGGTACCACTGTATTCTGGCAAGATACCCAACACACAAGCTTGTGCTGAGTCAAAAAATTTCAGTAGACATTTTCCTGAGAACATAGCTGAGAATTGTTTTTCTTTTTAAGAAAAGGCAACTTTGCAGAATTTTCACCAAATGTTCCCATCAGTCTTTTGGGTGGTGATTGCTATTCACTTCCCCCCTCCCCAATGGTACTCTGATGCCCCAGAATGAGGTTGGGTTCAAGGTGATAGGTGGTGTTCAACTAAGTTATTGCACTTGCAAAAAAAATGAGCACCAGCACAAGGGAATTTATCCCTCCCCTCCATGCACACCCCACCCCACCCCCAAATCTGCTTCTGGGTTGAGGGGACAACTCAGAACAGATTTAGGGGCCACACAGGGAGAGGAGAGGCAGATAATGTTCCATTGTGCAGGAAAAAATCCTTGTGTTAATGGAACATTCACCTTTGCACTATGTTGAGTACAACCCAGTATTTCCAGGCTGCCAATACAGGTGCTCCTGCTTTCACTTTCAGTAGTGGTGGCAGTGGGAAACCTTGGGGGGGGGGTAAGGAAAGGAGATGTCCTGTTGTCATGGCTAATAGTGACACCCACTCATGGGAAACATGCTTCTAGTGAGCTTCTAATATTTTCTTATCAGCTAAACACTAAATGCTGAGTCAAAACAGATGCTTTCCCAGCGCCTGCCCTCCAATTAAAAATATGGCTTTTAAGCCCACGTAAAAGTAAAAAAGACAAAGTAGATATGCTCCTTGCCTGCATGCTGCGATTAATATTAACATTAACAGCTGAGCCAACTGACTTTAAAACTATTCAAAATCAAAACAAATTAAAACAGACTGCGGAGCTTAAGGAGGAACAGCCTTACTCATTGCCATCTTCAACCAAAAGTCTCAATTATGACCCTCTGGTTACCTCCTGTATAGGCTAATGTAATGTAGTCTAATTGGGCTGCCCTTTGATAGCTGCAGCTACTACAGAATGCAGACCTGAGAGTACTGACCGGCACCGTGGCGTCGTGTTATATAAGCACCCATTCTGAGGGCTCTGCCCTGGAAGCCTGTATGCTACCAGGCCCAATTTGAGGTGCAAACATTAAATAATAAGGTTCTTCATGATATGGGACCCAGTGTTTGAGGGAATGCTTCTATCCATACAGCCTGACCCAAACACAGATATTGGCAGACTTGCCAATGACTTGCTCCTGATCCAGAACAGGACCTTTTCTGCAGTGGCACTGCAATCATGCAGTTCCCTCCCCTTGGCAACCTTAATGGGTTTTTGCAACATGGAGAAAACCCACCTATTTTCTGAAGCCTTAGGGAGGCGAAATTTCAACCTGGATTGTTGCTCTTACCAGGAAATGGAATGAAACTGTGCATTGACTAGTATGGATGTGTGGTTACTTTTGTCAATCTTTTATTGATACATGAAAGCTACTTGGGAGTCGTTATGACAAAAAAAGTGATATACAAAAGCCAGAAATAAAATAAAATAACTACAATAATAATGGAAAGGTGTTTTTCAAGCCCTTGGCGGCATTCATATGAACTGTGTGTTCTGCTCTAAAAAGCACCTTTGACATTGCCTTGTCTTACAAGTAAGATATAAGACAGAAGCCCTTTGCTAATAAGATCTAGTGTTGAAAGCAGAGGTCAAAACAAATGCAGGGCAATCCGAAGCAGAGGATCCTATTAGCATGTCCTGAAGGTGCCACCACTTCTTAACGAGGCAAGGATTAATTATGCTGCCTGTATGGGTCCCACGGCCTCAGCGTCTTCCTTGCCGCCTGTCTGCCATCTCATTAGTTGCAGAGCAGAAATTAACTCCCTGGCCCCACCAGGCCCAGCCTCATTACTGGCCTCACATTTGATGTGCATGCGCTGCATGCCACGGCCAGTCTTTTTTTTAAAAAAAAAATCAACAACCACACCCTCCTCCTTGTTGTTCCATAGATGGGGAATGAATTTATTTCTCAGGGAAGAGAGAGAGAGAGAGAGAGAGAGAGAGAGAGAGAGAGAGAGAGAGAGAGAGAGAGAGAGAGAGAGAGAGAGAGCACTGTGCTGCATCAGGGTCACTGGTATAACCTCCTAACAAGAGTCATAAAAGGGACTTACTCCATTATCTGATATGATTAGAGACAAATAGCTGCACAAACAAGGGGAGAAGGAACTCTGGGTCAGCACATCTAGTCAAAATAGCCACCTGGATCCATTCATTTTCAACCTTATGTAAATTCTTATACCCCCAAAGCTTCCAATGGTGGTTCTGTTTGTAGCTCTCTGCATATCCTGATGTGTTTCAATAATGGAGCAAAAATGGGGTGTGGTGTTGAAGTTCTAGATATAATTAATCTAAACCTTTGGGGGGGGGGTTCCTCCTTTCCCCAGAAGTGTTAATTCCTTGAATTCATCACCGTCCAGGCTTGCCCACACCATAGATTTAAAGCACTAATATACCACTTTAACTAGGGGTCAGCAAACTTTTTCAGCAGTCCACTGTCCCTCAGACCTTGTGGGGGGCTGGACTATATATATGGGGGGGGGAGTGAACAAATTCCTATGCCCCACAAATAGCCCAGAGATGCATTTTAAATAAAAGCACACTCTTGCGTGTTCAGACCCAGAGACCTCCCCGTAAATAAATTCACACTTGACTCAAATTTTGGTTTGGTTTTTGGCAGAATTTAGGCCACTTTATTGATTACATTAGGTGAGTGGTTGCATAGGCTCTGGTTCGACTAGCTCCCTGCACCGTTGCAGGTAGTGCTGACCCAGAGCACCAGCATAGGTGGTCAGCCGCTTTGGCACCCGGGGCGTCAAAGCAGAGGCACCCCCCCCGAGGGGAGGGGCACCGCTCCACAGCGTCGTGACGTCACAACGCGTGACATGACGCCCCTCGCTGGCACGCCCCTCACCTCCGCCCAGGGTGAGAGCGCGCTGCAGCAGGAAGGGAGAGCGCAAGTTGGCTGAGCAAGCCCTGCGGCGCCTAGCAAGGTTTTCACCGGGCGGCTGCTGGGACTGGCTTGCTCCCTCAGCTGACACGCGCTCTCCTTTCCTGCTGCGGTGCATGCTCCCCCTGGACGGAGTCGAGGGACGGGCCAGCGAGGAATGTCACGCCACCCACAAGCATGATGCCACCTCGCGTGCATTTTTGGGCGGGGCGCGTGTTTTGGGGGCAGGGTGGACAGCCATGATGGTTGTTGGGTGCCATCACGACTGCCCACCCCCATCGCCCCATCTTCCTACACCCCTGGGGGGAACGCTCTCACCATTCCTATCACCTGAACCAGAGCCTATCCGCAAACTTACAAGTTGTGACGATTTGCTACGCAATATCTGGAAGAGATATTGTTGACTACCCCAATTGTTCAGTCTATGCAGGTTAGTGCAGAACTTTTTATTCAATTTCAGGTGTGTGCATATATGCCCTGGTGGATTCACATTGTGGTAATCAATATAGCTTCCCTGAACCCCCCCCCCCCAGATGCTGTTCCTGAGAAGGAACTCCCACCTCAAATTCTCCTTGAATTTCCCTTCAGGTGAAATTTGGTGGGATCTCTAACATGCAGTTCATAACCTCATTTGGGGCATTTCTACAGAGTGTTAAATTAAACATTTCCATCTCATATGCAAGGCTTGCTTGGGCCTGATTACTTATTGCTTAACAAGTACATTAGCGTAAATCATGTGGCATGTTTCAATTATCTAATAGAAGAATTATCGATCTTCCCTCTTGTTCCCGTTGTTCAAATGTTCCAGTAGGAGGAATAATATTTGTATATGCTGTACCACGGAAAAACAGCTCTGTGTTTCAATTAACATTGCACTTGGGAGGACTAGGTGCTCCATTTCACTGTTTGAGGAGCTGCAGCCAAAAGAAGGAGCATGTGCCAGGGTCACATGAAGTTCAGAACTTGGAGTCAGCTCTGGAGATATTTATCTTCTGTTTCAGAAATATGTGGACTTGTCATAAGGACATAGCTCAGTGGGAGAGCATCTGCTTTGCATGCAGAAAGTCCTAGGTTCAATCCCTGGCATCTCCAGGTAGGGTGGGGTTGCCACCCCAGCCAGTGTCGACAGTATTGAGCTAGATAAAACAATATAATCACAAATGCAATTCAGTGTAAATGGGTGTAAAGTGATACATGTTGGGGCAAAAAAACCCTAGGTCTAAACTGGCAGCGACTGACCAAGAATGAGACCTTGGAGTTGAAGAGTTGAATCAGTGTGTGGCAGATGTCAGGTTAGTGATTCATTAGGAAAGAAAATTGAAAATAAAACTGCCAATATCATAATGCAATGACTATGGTACCACTACATTTGCATTACTGTGTACAGTTCTGGTTGCCTCACCTCAAAAAAGATATTATAGATAGCTTTATCCTCCATTAAATTGTCCAAAGCCATCGAAATAGGGGACCATCATTATATCTTGTGGGAACAAATACCCTGCTCTCTTGCATAGCCTGCTGTTCTTCAGCAGGTAACACATTGACTTTGAGACTCTCCTCTTTCCTCAGCTGTCGCTGTTCTGAAACAAGTGTCTGATCTTAAAACAGCTTTACATACATAAGAGGGCCTTCAGCATTTCCCCATTAAAAACAAAACCCCACATCCATTTTAGTAAGCATTTCCATTTTTTTTTTTTTGAGCTGAGAACCAAATCACACCATGAGATGCAAATTTGGGTGGCTCACTTCACCTCACCTCGAAAAGGAAATTGTAGAGCTGGAATAGGTTCACAAAAGGGCAACCAAAATGATAAAGTGGGTGGAGCAAGTCATCTATGAGGGAAGGTTGCAGCATTTGGGGCTTTTTATTTTCAAGAAAAGGCGAGCAAGAGATTACATGAGAGATATCTATAAAATAATGCATGGCATAGAGAAAATGGATAGAGAACAGTCTTTCTTCCTCTCTCAGAACACTAGAACTCATCTGCTGAAGTTGATTATTGGAAGATTCAGGACAGATAAAAGAAAGTCCTTCTTCACCCAATACATAGTTAAACTATGGAACTTGCTCCCACAGAAGAACCTTGGACAAATTCATGGAGGATAAAACCATCAATGGCTTGAACCATAAGAGTTATCTCCTGCTTCCATGGTGAGAGGCAGTCATGTTTTGAATGCTAGCTGCTGGAAGCCACAGGATAGATAAGCCACTGGTATGATCTAGCGGGCTGTTCTTAAGGTCACAGTGCCACCATACTGGGACTTGAGAGGATATTATAGCTCTTCCCTCCCCCACGCAGCAGCCTTGACTGTCTCGGGCCCCAGGGAACAAATGCAAAGAGGAGCAGAAATTTGCCACCAGGTTCCTCTTGCCACCCTCAGAAGAAAACAGGGGAGCAACACTCTTGTCTAGGTATAACTTCCCTCCTTACTGCGACACATTGCTGTAAGTTCTCCTTCTCCACCCTTCATCCCTTTTGTATGCTGTCTTTGTTTACACTGCAATCCCACCCTAAACTGGCTTCTGAAGCACAAGTGTGGCCATAAATGTCTTTTTTGCGGTAGCTTGTGAATGTTTAACACAATGTTTAATCTCATAATGGATTCGGTTTCATTGTGACAGAAGAGTTGCATGCCAGCTACATTGAGAAACATTTGCTATAAGAACATTAAAAGAGCCTCATTGGATCAGGCACAAGGTCCATATAGCCCAACACCTCCCCTCCACCCACATGGACTAGAAGCAAAATGCACCTCCCTGCTCCATTCAGCAATTTAACTTCAAGTTCAGGGAGGGGAAACCTGCAAATCTCCATAGTTGTTAGATTACAACTGCCATAATGCCAGAATATTGGAGTGCATCTGGGTACCATTCATCTAACAGATCAAGAGTAACCAATGCAGTGACTTTCAGAAGCTGCTAAACTCCAACTCCCATCATACCTGGCCATTGGCCATGCTGGCTGAAGCTGATGGAAGTTGGGGTCCAACAACACCTGAACAGCACCCTACTACCACCATATTAGGAACAGAGATGGGAGAGAAACTCAGTTCAGTCCATTTTTTATATTGCAAACCTACCTAATTTGCATTTCCCAAATCAGTATGCAAAGTGGAATGCATTGAAATTCACACTTCTCCAAATATTGGTGTGGATTTCTGCAACCAGAAACGTGTACAAAAATGCATACAGTATACGGATGAATGGTTTATCGCTCTTTGGCCAACCAGGCCAATGCACACACATACTGGTAATACACAGATCACAAAGCAAAAGTATGCATCAAAATAAGTGCATGCAGAATATGTGATTCCATCACAAAAACAGGGCAATATATTTCTTTTAACCTTTGTGATCTTCGGGTGCAATCAACGGCTTTCGCTTCTCCGTAGCCTATTTCACAAATGTGGTGGTTCCCAAGAAAAGAGGCTTGGCATCGATGACTTTCACGTCTCCTCTAGCTTTACACTTCAGTAATTGCACACCAAAAAGTCCGTTTCATTGCAATTCATGAGGACAGTAAACACAATATCCAGCCTTCCTTGTCAAAGAGTTTCATTCAGGTGACTTTATTTCAAGACTTTCTCTGATGTGAGCCCGAGGAACATTATTCATCTCATGTTTATTAAAGGAAACATCTCTCCACCACTCATTTACTCAATGGCAACGATAAATCTGCTGAAGCTGAGAAATGCATAAAGGAGGACAGGAATTGCATTTTTACTACTTCACATTGAACATTTTGTGCTGCCAGTCTTGAGCAGGAGTAATAGGCTGAACCGGATGTGTTGCTGCCTGTACCTGAGTGCTTGCAATTATTGACTACCATAGCACCTTTCTCTGAATGGCTAAGTGGAGATGCATATTTGCAGTGGCTTTAGGTTACCAAATCACATTAACACACATTTTGGATGTTTCTATTTAACATTAAGTTTATTTTTTAAAAAATTAAAACTTTAAAAGTGAAGAAAAAGAAACATATTTTTGTCCTCTCTTTTTAATTTTGTTTGGAATGTTCATTTTGAGGAAGAGTTCATTCTATGTTAACAGCAAGCTTAGATATCAGATGATGAAAAGTGACCGGCAGTAACTAAGATTGCAGACTTAGGTTGCCTTTCTAACCCCACTTACCTGGGAATAAGAGTGGGAGTGTGTACTGCAAAAGGGAAGTTGGTTTAAGTTTTCAAATGGAGAAAAAAGGCTGAGAAGAAGCCCTGTGCGAAATGACTCGCCCCTCTTCATTCTACCCTCCTTCCCCTGAAGTCTCTGAGAAGGAGATGAAAACCCTTATAAGGTCAAGTCAGACCTTGATGCCCAGCAAGCCTATCAGAGATCCTGGGCACATGCTGTAATTACAATGTGACCAACAATCCTTCATGAGAGCCAGTGGGGTGTAGTGGTTAAGAGCAGTAGACTCGTAATCTGGTGAAACGGGTTCGCGTCCCCGCTCCTCCACATGCAGCTGCTGGGTGACCTTGGGCTAGTCACACTTCTCTGAAGTCTCTCAGCCTCACTCACCTCACAGAGTGTTTGTTGTGGGGGAGGAAGGGAAAGGAGATAGTTAGCCGCTTTGAGACTCCATAAGGGAAGTGAAAGGCGGGATATCAAGTCCAAACTCCTCCTCCTCCTCCTCCTCCTCTTCTTCTTCTTCTTCTTCTTCTTCTTCTTCTTCTTCTTCTTCTTCTTCTTCTTCTTCTTCTTCTTCTTCTTCTTCTTCTTCGTGTTTAACTCTTGGAGGTCACAGGCCTCGATATTGCTGCCTCTTCTCCTTGCTCCATTGCTCCTTGGTTCAGACGCAAGGCTTATTTTTCTACCTACTGGTTTTGATCAGTCCCACCTGAGCCATTATTAGAAGTGGAGTCAGGAAACAGCATCACTGGATCCCTGTCAAGAAGGCCTACCCCTCTTCCTGTTGCTGCCTGTGCAGCTGCTCCCTCCAAACAAGTAGCAAGGAAGAGGACCTCCTTCATGCCTTGTCCTCTTTCTCTGAGACATAGTGTAGATTGAGCCCAGAGGGAGAGGCAAGCAAAGCAGCCAAGGCAATTGCAGTGTGCCAACTAAGATGCTATTGCGCAAAGGATGTCTATAACATGAAACCACACTGGAAATTATAAAGGGAAGCATCCTTCCAGTCTGCTGACAGCTGGATCTTCCTCACTGAGAATCATAAAGTAGCAGCTTGGGCCACATTTCCTTTTCACGATTGTATCAGTTGCTACTAGAAGCAGGATGAGGGTTTATTCTCAGGGATGGGGGAGAAATTTAAAATATGTATATTAAGAGAAATGTACACTAAACTGTTGGTGGTTTTTTGGAGAGAGGAAAAATGCAAAACACCAAACTGATGCAGAGATGTGACAAACCGAACTTAAAATTGGAAAACTGAGAAAATGAGCTATGCTGAAATTGACAGATTCATTCATCCCTAATGCCTCTTCGGCTCCTTCAAGTACATTGCCTGAAATACTAAAATGCACATTTTGAGTTTTTGGCCCTGCTCCAAAACATCAAGCAGAGCAGCATGACCATGACCCTTCTCTAACAATCTGGACTGTGACCAGAGATCGGTTGTTTGGAAGGGAATCAGAAGGGTGCTAAAACCAGACCTTGCCGGCCATCCCAAAAACCAAATCAGGAAGAATTCCAGCTTTTAATGTAGATTGGAGCCCGAGGGGATTTCAGCACCTGTTTGCACAAGCAACATCCCATCTATGCTTCTCTGCTTCTCAATGCCCCTCCCTCCATCTTTGTTTCTCAATCCTTCTGCAACTGATCTTTCAAGTGCTGTGTCTTGGAAGCTGAACAAGCTAAGCAAAGAAGCCAACATTTATTTAGATTCATAACCCTTGGTGGAAACATGGGTTTGTGCCTTGAGTGTATCAATGGGCCACACAGGCTCAGTGAGGCAGAAACTAGCTGAAGAAGAAGAAGAGGAGGAGGAGGAGTTTGGATTTGATATCCCGCTTTATCACTACCCGAAGGAGTCTCAAAGCGGCTAACAATCTCCTTTCCCTTCCTCCCCCATAACAAACACTCTGTGAGGTGAGTGGGGCTGAGAGACTTCAAAGAAGTGTGACTAGCCCAAGGTCACCCAGCAGCTGCATGTGGAGGAGCGGAGACGTGAACCTGGTTCCCCAGATTACGAGTCTACCGCTCTTAACCACTACACCATACTGGCTCTCATCAGAGGATGCTCCTCTGATGAAATGACATTATCTTGTACCATGTGTGCACACTGGGACCTTATAAGTGATCTTGTGACCTTGCTGTCTCTTCAAGGCAAGCAGGAGAAAGCTGCAGCAAGCTTAACACCTGGGGAAGTCTAAAGTTAAAAAAAGAGAAAAGTAGGACACCAGTATGTCACACCTTCTGCCCTCCCCATCCAGTGGTAGCAAAGAAAAAAATTGTGATGCTATTTATGAACTATTCAGGCTTAAAAATAGCGAGAGTTATACATGGAAATAGGTTAGTGATTGAAATCAATGCCTACATATGATGAAATCCTAGGGGGGGGGGCTCATGGGGAGAGCGGCCTCCTGCAAGGCAATCAGTAATTCCAGAAATACATCTGGTCTCCCCTGCCTATGGCTAGAAGTGATACTTCCTTGGGGAGGCACCTGTGAATATGACCCAAATTAGGTCCAAATCAAGCCAGTTTTGCATCTCTGATTTGAATCTCCAAAGTAAACTCTGATTCTCAGTAATCATCATAGACAACCTTTGTGGGACAGTCAAAGCCTTCCCAGGTTCTCATAGGCGATGTTCATTGCAGTGTGCATCAAGATGGGGAGAAGCCATGAAGTAGCATTTTGACAGTGCATAGAACGTAAGAATAGGACTAAGACCAGTTTAAACTATGGGAGCCAGAAGTGACATTTGTCTTAGGATGTCAGAGGATTCAGACTCAAATGAAAATGGGAGCGGACCATGCCAATGTTTAACTTGTGCATCCCATGTTCAGAATGGAAATCAATCCAGCAAATAAAATCAGTATTTACTGATGTTGTTGCTTTCAGTTCACAAACAATACATCATCAATCACTTTTTTTGCCTCATTTTCATTGAGCTTTTTTTGCACTGAAATAACATGCCAACATAATTTACCCAATAATATTACATAAATTATGTAAATTTCCTACAGTACACAGCAACATCAATAAAGTAATTTTGGGAAGAGGACAGATTGCAGTGGAATAGAAACAGTGCAACCTTCTTAAATCTCTGCATGTGCCATGGTCAAGCTAGACCTGACAAGTGTGTTCTCCATCCCATGATCCTTGAGGTCAGTGGCAGAAGCTGGAATATTGAGCTGAAAAAAGGGTCCCCAAATTTTATTAGCACTAGATACTTAAGTTGTCCTAACATGGAGTGTGTGTGTGTGTGTGTGTGTGTGTGTGTGTGTATAACTTCTTAGTGTTGTTGTTTAGTCGTTTAGTTGTGTCCGACTCTTCGTGACCCCATGGACCAGAGCACACCAGGCACTCCTGTTTTCCACTGCCTCCCGCAGTTTGGTCAAACTCATGTTCGTAGCTTTGATAACACTGTCTTAAACTTCTTAAACTTCCAGCTGCTGCATTCAGCACTTCATGCCTATCTCTATCATCAGTTAGAATATTTGTGAACATTCTGTAACGCAACAGCAATTCATTCAAGGCCAAGTCCCCCCCCCCCAATATCAGGATATATAGATATATATGAAATTGAAAATCCTTTTGATGAATTGGAATAACAAGGGGAGAGATCCAAACAAACAGCATAAAAATTGAGAATTTACATCATTCTATTTTTCTCTGCTTTCCCCAAGTGGAATGTGTGAATTTATAGCACATGGAAATGGAGGACTTTTCCAGAAGAATATTACAACACAAATTTCTTGGTGGGGAGCCAACTGGTCTATCAGCAGTTCTAAATTTTTATATTTTATGGTAGCTGGGAACATAAAGCAAGCACACTAGCTCCTAGCAACAATAATAAGACTTTGAATATCCTGCTCTCATTGCTGTATTCATGAAAATTTTACATTTCTTCCCCACATCCTAATCTTGCATATATACTACTTCATGAGTATTGCTTCCATTATGACAATTTTATTATTAGATGTTAATATTGATTATGTTTTCATTCTGCTTGAGTTGATGGAAGGTGGTGAGACGTTTCTGGTTAGTCAGAAACGCAGTGATCCTCTGTGAAGCCCTCAGAAAGGATCTTGGAAAGGTAGGAAAGTCCACACAAGGGCAGACAAAATAATCAGGGGACGGAGCAACCCATCTATGGGGAGAGGGGTCAGCATTTTCTTTGCAAGCATTTGGAACTACCGGTGTGACATGACAGAAGTTTATAAAATTATGCATAGAGAACAAGTGGATGTAGAGGGAAAAAACCCTTCCTCTCTCATAGTACTAGAACTTTTTAGGCATCCAATGCAGTTGAAGGTTGGAAGATTCAGAACAAATAAAAATAAAGTACTTTGTGAAGCACATAGTTAAACTATGGAACTCACTTCCACATGAGGCAGTGATGGCCTCCAACTTCTGTCTCAAGAGTCCTCAATCTTTTCCCTTGAAGAAGGGGGTTCTGATGCCAGGGTCAAGACTGTTCTCCTCCTTTCTATGAGATCCTTCAGAGGGTGCAGAGGGTGCAGCTTCCCTATGGCCCTCGAGCGCCTGGCTGATGGCAGGGGCCACAGTGTGTGTAACTTCAGCTCCTTACTCCCAAGACTCTGATTGCTTTCACATGCCGACTGCTCCAGTAAAATTGCTGTTCTCATAAATTGGGTTACTTTCCTCATGTATGTATCATGTATCATGAAATTACGATACCACTTAAAGTTCTTGCGTGTAAAATACCTGACTGAAAACTTATGAGTAGTCTTGGCTCAGTAGTTTTGTTTGAAACAAAATTGCACAAGATTTCCAGAGACATTGTAAAAAAAATAATAATTAAGAAATCAATGCTGGTGTGTGTGTTTTTTTAAAAAAAAAAAGTGGAATGAAATGGGGTGAGCGGTTTCATCCTCCTATTACAACGCTCCGCCCCCACCATTTCCCACATGCTTTATTACCTCTACTTTAAAAACAATACACTGCCATGTTAAATGGGCGTTTGAATTGCACTCATTCTATATGCAGGATTCCTTCCCCTGAAATATGCACGTGTGTGATTTTCAGCACATTTCCCTCTAAGGGTCGCATTTTTTATACATTTTTGAAACAAAACTTCATTGCAAAATTCAGAGAAGTGTACAGTCTGTCAGCTGCATTCTGATCTACATTGGGACCAGCAAATTAGGATGGTTTGCTTAAAAATGCAAACCAATACATTATTGTGTTGTGTGGTGTTGTGTTGTATTATGTTTGTAGCAGTTGCAATCCATTCTTCAACCACAAAGTTTCATAGAGCAGCTTACTTGCCTTACGGTCAGTTAAAACCAGAACTCACTGCTCATAGGGTTGCAATCTAAAATAAAAAATTTTAAAAGGAAAAAAGTGAGAGGGGGGAAAGAGGAAGAAAACAACCTCAAGCACCAATTCCTAAAGTTAAATAGGTTCAAAGGGTTTGGGAGATGGGGTGGGGCAGGGATTTAAAATGTCAGAGACCCATTCTTGGTCAGTTCAAATAAAAAGCTGGTTTTGCAAAGAAACAGTAAGCTAGTACAGTATGCAAGCTCACCACCTACCTTCAAATGTTTTTAGAGTTATAATTGTCATAATAAAAACCTCACTCCCATGCCTCTCATCCTTTCTTTTATTACTCCCCCCTATGTATCTGCAATGGCATTGCAAAGATTTCCATCTGTCTCTTCAATGTAATTTGGTTATTTTCTTATTTTTCTTGGTGTGGGGGGAATATGATTAGAATGTGAAAAGTTCGTTAAACCAAAGAGTTCATCAGATTCTCACAGGGAAGGCTGAGTGACAAAGCCCTGAAGCAACTTCTCGGGGGAGAAAAGAATATTAAACTTCCATCCTCCTCCTCCTTTTTTGTAATAAAATGAGAAGAACATTTAAGTTTTATGGGAGGAGACAAGGGTAATGCAAACAGCTGGAAAGCACCGAGTGCTGAAACATTTGAAAAGCAAAACAAAAAAGGGAATAAAATTAGATCCTTAAATGGCCATAGGATTGGTTCATAGATGCTAGCCCAATTTGGTAGGAAGTAGAGACAGCAGACAAATCAAGAAAACCCTTTATGACCATGCTGGGGAACTGAGACCTGTGGATCACATTTGTTTGTTTATAAAAAATATTTATAAACCAACAGTTCATTTAAAAATCATAGCAGTCTGCAAAAATATTATTAGAACATCATAAAATTATAAGAAAATTAAAAAGATCATAAAACAGAACAAATGACCAACACTGCATGAAATTACCTAAAAATGCTTGGGAAAATGACATTTGGAAAAACAAAAGCCACGTGACCCTCAGAGCCTACCAGTAATTCCACGCAGCCCATAGAGATGTGGAGGAGGCGGGGGAGTGGAGGAGAGGGAGGGGACTGGCAATGTCAAATGTCTGCCCACCCAGGAGAGCTTCATAGCCCTGGTATTTAGAGAACATTCAACACATGCTCAGGCCAATGCACTTTTAGTACAAGGTCTGAAGGGTTTTTAAAAGGAGGACCCACCTAATGGTGCTTAGAAACTAACCCTGTGAACGAAAACCCTGATGAGCCACAGTTTGCAATTTTCAAGGAGGCTTCTGTGTATGTTTGATTCAAGGCACTTTTCAAAATTTTGTCCATGGCTGCTATTGATGTATGTGAAACTAAGTAAGAAGGTAGGTCAGCAGACAGGGAGATAAACTTAGTTACGCAAAGGGAAGGCATAGATTAAGGGAACCAGGAATTGACTTAGCACAAGCCAAAGAGAGACAGGAGGAGAGTCAGAGAGAGTTAGGGGTGGAATGCAAGCTTGTTTAAATAAAGTTATTTGTCTTATATTACTCCAGCCTGGCTCTTAATAATAACTAACACAACCTGAAACAATGGTTTTAATCTTGGTATTATTCTATAAGTCGCTTTGTGTCATTTACAGGTAACTCACAACTTTTACAGGTAGCTCACCACACACATTTAACTTGTGCACATTCAGCCTTACACTCTTGGCAGAAATAAAAACTCATAAGGGAGAGGAAAGAGGGTGGAAAGGGGGCAAGCATCGGAGGGGGGGCAGGCCTTTGGCAATTCCACCCACCCATTGAACCCAATGTGTTTTGACTAGTCACAATGTTGGCCTTACGTGCTATCCCTGGAATGTAACCCTAGCACAAGTTGAGAGTTGCCTGAACTCTTAAAAAACAATTGACTAAGAAATGCAATAGATAAACAAATGACCACTTCCAACCTTTGTACTTATGCAAACATCTGAATGTGGGTGGTGCAACTAAGGACCAGGGCCAGATTTAGGTTTGATGAGGCCCTAAGCTACTGAAGGTAAGGTAAAGGTAAAGGGACCCCTGACCATTAGATCCAGACTCTGGGGCATAGCTGTCAAGTTCTCCCTTTTTGTAAGGGAAATTCCCTTATGCTGAATAGGCTTCCTCATGAGAAAATGGAAAACTTGACAGCTATGCTCTGGGGTTGTGGTGCTCATCTCGCGTTATTGGACAAGGGAGCCGGCATACAGCTTCCAGGTCATGTGGCCAGCATGACAAAGCTGCTTCTGGCGAACCAGAGCAGCACATGGAAACGCCGTTTACCTTCCCTATTTATCTACTTGCACTTTGATGTGCTTTTGAACTGCTAGGTTGGCAGGAAGAAGAAGAGTTTGGATTTGATATCCTGCTTTATCACTACCTGAAGGAGTCTCAAAGCGGCTAACATTCTCCTTTCCCTTCCACCCCCACACAAACACCCTGTGAGCAGCTGCATGTGGAGGAGTGGAGACACGAACCCGGTTCCCCAGATTACCAGTCTACCGCTCTTAACCACCACACCACACTGGAGCAGGGACCGAGCAACGGGAGCTCACCCCGTCACGGGAATTCGAACCGCCGACCTTCTGATCGGCAAGCCCTAGGTTTAACCCACAGTGCCACTTGCGTCCCACTATGGGACCCTTTATATGTCCAGCTGTCCTTTGTCAACAATAAATTGTCACTGCTTTTTGTGTTGAATAGGGAGCAGACTAGCAGGCTTACATGGCTTAAATCATAGGAGCCTACACAACACAAAACATTGTATGTAGGTTTTATTTTATTTGTTTTTTATCTTGTATTTTGGAAATGTACATCCAGGGGTTTTTTCCTTTAAATTTTTGGGGGCCCCCAAGAGAGTGGGGCCCTAAACTATAGCTTATATGTAAATCCGGCACTGCCCCAAGAGAGTGGGGCCCTAAGCTATAGCTTATATGTAAATCCGGCACTGCTAAGGAGACATAGCGCAGCTCAAACCTTGCCAAAGTCACACCCTTGGACCCTCCCCCTGCACATCTCTTGCTCTCACTCTCTTCTTCACAGACAGATTTTCTGGGATGGGGAGGGGCAACAGTGGTAAGAGAAAATGGTGACTTTTCCAATTTTATATAACATAAACTAAAATCATCTGATAACCCCAGGAACAATTTGTCTGAACCTTGGCAAGCTTCTTACCCAGGAGCACCTTCTTCAAATCCTCCAGTTTTCAAACTGATTGCTCACCAAATAGGTAAATAAGTAAAAGTAAGTAAGTAAATATGGGGTGGGGGGGGAGAACATATTTTCTATTTCCCCACACATGAAGGAGAACTGCTACAGCTATCTGGCTGAAATCCGGCAAGCTCCCCTCCCCTCAGAAGGGCAAATAGCTCTCCAATTTGCACCAGTTCTTTTTTTTTTAAAGAAATATATTAAAAATTAAAGCTTCCCTACATTAAAACATCCAGGTGGATTTGCCTGGAATTTGGCAGGCTGAATCCACTTTGGAGGGGCTCCTTTGACGTAATCATCATCGTCACCATCAGTAGTAGTAGTTTATTTATAAATTGCTTCCTATAAAGCAAATTCACAATACAATAAAAACAGTTAAAACCACTGCAAGTATAACAACAGTATCACATCCAATATACCGACTTAGTGAAGAAAGGGGGTTATAGTTATAGCTTTTTTTAGATTATCCATGATAGTCAAGAGGGGATGGGAGATAAACAGAGCTTTAGATTTAACTGATTCAGAACCAAAAGAGAATGACATGGAGGAAATCTGAAACAGATTGATCTGCATCTGAAAAACTACAGGTGAATCTTTTGGTGGCTACACATATGGATATATTCACATTATACTTGATTTCACAGCTTGGGAGCAGCAGATACCTTTTACTAATGGGAAAATATCCTAACTGTTCTTGAAAGAACTCTTGCCATTATTCTTTTTATCCTTTGGACTTTGTGAAAGGATATTATGGAACTTGCTCAGAATAGCATATGTTCAGTTGCCTTTAAGATGAAGGATGCTATACTGCCTAGGTCTTTTGAGCAGGGCAGAGGTGGGTGGGGTTAAGGTACAGGGAAATTTTCAGGGAAGTAAATGTGTGTGAGTAAAATTTCAATTAAGAAAATGAAAATCAGAGAGTGATATGCAATTAATATTGCTTGAGTTGGGAGAGAGGCTCACTGGTTTATTTATTTTTAATATACCCTTCAATTAAAATCATTTTAATTTTAAGGAATATGTCAGAATTACATGGTGTGGGACTAGGAATTATCCTCACCCCCATTTCATAAGATTTCCCTAGTTATATAGTTATAGCTATATAAATCCAAAAGCACGGACTCCTTTCAATTAAAGTCATTTTAATTTCAGGAGGCAAAAAAGCCCCCTAAGGAAACTATGCCAGCTGTCTTGAGACATTGTGGTAATTATATCCTCTCTGTTTTGAAGAGTTTCTCTCAGGAACGAGTGCCTGCACATTCGTTTCTAAATAATATTTGACTCCCATACCCCACCAAACTGTTCTGGGGAGAGGTACCGTAATAACATTAACAATTATGCTCAAAAAAGTCTCCTGACCACACCTGTGCAGAGTAGACATACACACTTGGCAAGTGGTGGTGAGTTGACTTGCAAATGACAATAAAGCCTTATGAAGATGCCATCAAAGGCAGGTCCTAGGGAACCTCAGGCTTGTGGGCTAAATGTCCTCCTTATCGGGTCCTCAGGTCTCTCACCAAGCCACACTCCCTCTTGTCAGGCCGCACCTCTCACTGGCCCTGCTCCACACCTCCTCAAGTACTTTGCTTAGCTGGAATTATTATTATTTTTAATTTATATCCTGCCTTTCCTCCCAAAGGAGCCCAGAATAATGTGTCCTTGCCCCTCAGGGTTAAGCCCAAGACATTTTGGCACCTGAAGCAAACCCCAAAATCATGCTCTATCCACCCACCAGGGAAGAAGGGGTGAGTGAAGATCTGGATTGGAAACATGGGGGGGATCAAATCCAACTCACCTGATGGTTGGTGGTCATCGCAGGAGGAAAAGAGACCCACTCTGGATCATGATGGGCAAGTGCAGAGCCCAAGAGACCCCTGAGGGTCTGCCACTTCCTCCTTAGGAGGAGACCAGCAGTGTGCCCTATTCACCGAGAAGCTGCTGTATAGGTAGCATGGTGAGGCGCCACCAAGCACACCACAGATCTGGCCTCCAAGGAGTGCACTGCAACCATAGCTGCCACCATAGCACCAGCAGCAACAACAAGGAATGCATTCCTTGAAGACCTGATCTGCTGTCCCTATGGATCCTGCCACCTGAGGCAGTCGCTTCACTTTGCCTCATGGGTGGACTGGACCTAATGCCCCTTTCTTGCCTGGATAGTGAGATCTATGTGCAGACATATACATGCAGAAAACTCTGACTTTTCTGTAGCATATTGTGCATGATTAGAGCTGCAGCCATTGCTCTACTCACAATTGCCCCAGGCCTTGCCCACTGACATGTGGCCCCCAGAAGGTTGCCCAGAAGGGAATGTGGTCCTCAGGCTGGAAAAGGTTTCAGACAAGGGATGATGGGAGGGAGAAATGTTTTCTGTGGTTCTTTTAAGTGAAGGATTGTTTAATTGTGCAAGCCTGACTATGATGCAGGGTTTTCAGCTGTCCCTTCTGGTCACCCAACTCATCTGACATTCTGACATCTCCCCTTCTGGGCCTGGATGCTACTATTTCAGTTACCTGCCTTGACAGCCCAATTTGCTCTAGATAGTAATTATGGCTGGGGAATAAAACCCAATCAATCAGTCAATCAATCAATCAATTGGGCCAAACATTTAACCTCAATTTGGATGTTTCTGGGTGGAGAAATGAGCAGTGGAACATAGAGCATAGGAAGCTGCCTTATACCAAGTCAGACCACCTACTTCAGTATTGTCCACACTGACTGGAAGTAGATCTCTAGGGTGCCTGCAAATTGAACCTGGAACCTTCTACATGCAAGGCAGATTCTCTGCCACAGAGCTTCAGCCCTTGTCTTCTCCAGGTGGTGCCATGGTCTGCCTTAATCCATCGGACACCAACAAAGAAAATAACCTGGCTACCTGAACCTGGTTTTGCAAAGGTCTCTTGCTTCATGTCTCAGCCAGCTGTGACAACAGCCTCCCACTTGAGATATTACTAGGGCAATCACGAAAGACACTGAAATCATCTTTTAATGCAGGCCCCAAACTATACATAGATCCCCTTTATTACAACCGTAACAAACATCCTGGGCATTTAGAAAGAGGATTCTTCCTACCGAATGAGCCATTTTTCTCCAGCCTTATGAAACTAATTATTTTATATTCCCAAACCGAAATGTATAATTCAATGTAATTGGCAGCTGCAGTCTCACAGCACCAATAACTAGGGCTGTTATTATTTCCTCAGCTAGAACCGCAGCATGAGGGCTGGGGGAAGCAGACTACCATTCTGATGTTTAATGGCAAGCATTAAAATAAATCAAGCCAGACCCAACAATAGGTTTCCCCATAAATAATCCCTTCACCATTCAAATTGTTTAAGTCTTGTTGGAGTTCAGCTGAGCAAGGATGGGGCCTTTTGTGGCAAGGGGAGTATAATTTACCACTTAAGAGAAAGGGCATGCCAATCAGGAAGCAGGTGGAAATGATGGCTATTGGACTGAAAGAGAGCCCCGCTGCCTCAGAGCAATGTAAAAAGTCCCAAAGGCTGCAACTCTTCCTCATAGGTGAGCTGCTCTATACCTTTGGTCATTTTGGTTGCCCATTTCTGGATCTTGCCCAACACTATCCTTTTTGAGTTGAGATGAAGTGAGCCAACTGAATTTGTACCGCATGAACTACTATGCAGTTGCCCTTCAGATTCCTCTGGATTTTGTGGTTATCGGCTCCAGAAAAAGGGAAAATGCTGAATAACATGTATACTTTTTATGGGGAAATGCTGAAGGCCCTCTTATGTAAAGCTGTGGTAAGATAAGGCACTTGTTTCAAAGCAGCACAAACTGGGGAAGGAGCAGAGTCTCCAAGCCAAAGTGGCATCTTCTGAAGACCAGTGGGCCACATAAGAGGAAAACTATGGAATTTGCTCCCACAAGATGTAACGCATTTTCCCATGTATAAAACAATGCTTCTTGCTAAAAATAAAAAAGGCAAAAATTGGGTGTCGTCTTATAGTGAATGCAGTGGGGGGACGTGTGATTAATGGCAGCAGCAAGCAGGAGATTGGCAGCAGCGATTGAGCGGGTGATTGGTGGCTGCGGCATGGCCTACTGGTGATTGGCTGTGGCAATTGGGCAGGTGGGCTGTTGGTGGCAGTGAGCAGGCAGACAGTTGGAGGCTGCAGCAAGGTGTGCGATCGGCAGTGTCTGTGGCAAGCGACCAGCAGTTGTTGGGAATTTCAAATGGGGAAAGTGCTGAAAAATCTTACTTTCAGGTTTCCCATGGGCAACTGCTTGGCCAACGGCAGGGGATGCTGGTCTAGAGAGGCTCTTCTTACATTCTTATTTCATTTAATAATGTTGTGGCTTATTTATAAAGCGACTTTCCTTTGTTCTTGTCCAATGTTATCTTCAGGGCAACAAAGTTTGGGGCAAACAAAGGGGTATGTTCCCTTTGCAAGGAATTTTCCCAGTCTGCAAACCCATTTTCCTTGTAATGTGCACATACGCTTTCACTCCATCCATTTGAAAGGAGCGGGTAAAAGGGACTTATGGTCAAGAAAATGGGCAGCATGATAAATAATGATCGCCCTATCAGGCCATGTTGATCCAAGGTTCAGCGATGCATCAAGAATTGAGGTTCCCTTGGGAGATTTCTGAATTAGCTGGAACCCCTAGAATCCTGCTCCACAAAGCAGCTGTCTTTGCTGCCTCTTGGGTTGGGCCAGCCCTGCCTATTGGACCCTCCCTCATCCACATTGCTACCCAATTGTTTATTCACAAGATGATGCAACTTTCCAACCTCATTATTGCAATTTGATCTACGGCTTCAATTAACTCTCCGGAGAAGTCACGTAAGACATTCCTTTCCCTCCCCCTCCCTCCGCTCCCCTAACCTGCTCAAAACTGTATTCATTTCAGCACTGGATGCTTCCAGAGTGGTATTTCATCTGAAAAGCAATTCACAATTTGGCTCGGCAGTCATGCCAAAGAATTCCCATTGACCTAAGCATGTCTCTCTTTGTATATGTGTGCATAACGGGGAGGGTCGCACAATGTGAGCATGCACATGAATGGACCAGCTTAGAATGTATGCAGAGTCATTTATGTGGAGCATGCGAGTATGTACATATTAGCATTTATTCATTTCTCGGCTGGACTCTGTTTGCATTCATCCTGGCCTTTTCCTTTAATGGGCGTCTGCGCTCGTAAACAAGCAAAATGTGTTATTGAAAAGGCTGGCTTCTGCTCTTTTGCCTCCATTTGGAACAAGTGTCACAGTGCCCTTTTGCAACAGAACGGACCTTGTGGTCTGACCTAGTGGGGCTTCTGCTATGGGTCAGAGTATCACGCCATAATGGGACAGGCTGACTTTGGATTACATGGGAAAATGCCAGTCAGCTTCTTATTGTCTCCTTTAATGGACACTGTTTATATGCCCAAAGTGAAACTCCAGGTAGGCACAGAGATTGGTGAAACGTGCAAGTCTTTTGTTCATAAGAGAGCTTTGGGGACTTAGTATCTGTCCCACCTTGAGCAACTGTGGGGTAGTGAGAGGCCATCTCTTCAGGGAAAGGAAAACAAGCAGGATGGGGTTCCAGACATTCTCCCCCTCCCCACACGCCTCTACAAAAATTCCCAATTTTTTTTCCTCTGTCTTAGATTAAAATCTGAGCAGAGAAGATTTCCATGTTGACCCTTTGAAGATTTGATTTCAGGAAAACAGACGGGGCAAAGCCTACTCCATCCAGGGTCCTCTTACCCCTAGGATCCTCCCATGAGGATCAACCTAATTGGACCCCTTTGTAGCTCACACTTAGCTTTTGCTTTTTTTAAAAAAAAAGGACAGTCCTTCAACGACCTCCCTAACAAAGCTATGGAAACATCTCTCCATTACTTGCCAAGTGACTGTTTTTTAGAGCTTTAGACTGACTCGGGAAAATAAGTGAGTTGTTGTTTTTTCCTGTTCTGGTTGCATGTGATGGTAGTTGCAGTCCCAATCATCTAGAAGGCACCAGACTTAGAATAACAGAATCACAGAGCTCTAGAGTAGGAAGAAACCCAAGGGTCATCTAGTCCGACCCACTGTAATGCATGAACCACAGCTAAAAGCTAAAGACTTCTATATAGAGAGCCAGGCTCTCTGGAGTGAACTTGGAATATTTGGAAATATATACTTGAACTGTCATTTTACAGCACATCCTTGCCCAGCCTGGTGCCATCCAGCTGTCATTGAACTACAACTCCAGCTTCAGCCAGCATGGCCAGCATTCATGGATTATGGGATTTGTAACAAAATAAAAAAATTCCTTCCAGTAGCACCTTAGAGACCAACTAAGTTTGTCATTGATATGAGCTTTCATGTGCATGAACACTTCTTCAGATACACTGAAACAGAAGTCACCAGACGCTTATATATAGTGAGAGTGGGGAGGGGTATTACTCAGAAGGGTGGTGGGAATGGGTGATTGGCTCCAGCAACAATGGGGGGTGCGGGCACCAGAATAAGGAAGGCTGGTATAGTGTGGGTATTCGGGACAGTGGGAGATCGCCTTCCTGACCCTTTTCCTGCCCAACTGAACAGAATCTTCTGCTTATCCTGCTGCATCTCCATCCCCTAGACTCTAGAACTTTGGATAGTGGCACTTTTACAAGTGCTTTATAATGTTCATTCTGCACTTGCAAAGAATTAATATTTCAGTGTGGCACTGCCTACACTTTGGAACTCCCTGCCTATTGATATAGGCTACAGTTCCCAGGATTATTTAAGGGTAGTAATGTGCTTTAAATGTGTGTTGAAATGACACCCCCCCCCCCGGCTGAATCCCGGGAACTGCAGCTTTCTCATCTCAGAGCTACCATTTCCAGCAACCTTAACAAATAAGAGTTCCCATAAGTTATGTCCTTTAAACATGTGATGAATGTGCTTTGAATGTATAGTGTGGATCTGCCCTGAGTGGTATATAAATCCTATAAATGAACAAATGAATTAAGATATATACTCCAGGTTTACAGCCGCGGCCCAATCCTAAACACAGTAGCCTTGTACAAGGGTCTTTCTTTCCTTGCCAATGAAAGGTCACCCCTTCCTTTTCTGCCAGTTTATTCCTTTTCCATTTATTTCCAGGCAGCATGGAGAATGTGTCCTGCCTTCCAGAACAGCCCCTGCTTTCTCCGCCCACTCAATTAACATTCTCTAGTTTCTATTCTCTCATTATGGAAGAGTCAACATAGCCATGCTGAAACCAGCTGTTTGGATTCCCTTTCCCAGCTGTGCCCAGAGATACAAGAGAAGCCTCCTTCAAATTGTTGGTGATAGGGATGGGCGGTGGTGGAAGCGACTATGTTTACCCAGGGGCTGTATATGACAATAAGTCTCCACAGGCCCGTTACAAAGCTATCTCCCTTGTGGCAACCTGATATATTAATATATTTCTCTTCTTCCCCCGCCCCATCCCTCATTTAATTTGGTTTTCATTTCTGCCTATTTATCTCCCAGGTGGAATCTGCAGTGACAAGCTAAATGAAGCCGCTTGTCTCTAAACACTTAAACAGAAATCACTTTTGGACTGACAAATTCCTGTGTCTGCTGGAGACCACGATTAGGAGGAAGCGACAGCTTAGCAGAACACACTTTTTGTGAATCAGGCTATTTGATGCGCCGTAAAGAGTCATGGCCCCTAGAACCCAGAACATGGACTGTTATTTAACCCATTGTGACATTTGTATCACGCCTAAGACTGAGCTGAAAGTGAACATTCAGCTCAAGTTTCAGGAGGTGGAAGGAGACATAAAAGGTAAAGGTGAATAACCCCTGACAGTTAAGTCCAGTCATGACTCTGGGGTTGCTGCGCTCATCTTGCT